>NC_031989.1:95418367-95617667 GCF_001879085.1 Nicotiana attenuata | reverse complement strand
GCGCCATGTGCAACCACATCATAAAACAATAAGCACGGAAAGACCTCGTGCAACCCTTCTAATAACAACCCGCAACGGCAAAAGACCTCGTGTATCCAGTACCAACTGCCGCAGGCAAACCCTCGTGCACTCAACAGTATACAACACGACGGCAGAAACCGTGCATCCACAGTATCAAAACCGCACAGGCAGAAACCTACGTGCTCAAAGTTCAGTACAACAACAATGAAACATATACAGGAACAAAGCAAAGGAGAATGCAATCAGGTATTCGTTACCCAAAGACGGTCAACTAATCACAAGGAATAACGCAAATAGAGAAATACTTCGCGCAATTAAGAACCAATCAACAAGGGAGAAAATAATATGAAACAACGATTCCATAATGCTAAGTTCAACAACAAAGAATTTAACTATGAAATCAAATATATTACATTAAGGAACATATCAACTAGACATAGAATTATCTAACATCTTTTCCATAATTAAGAACAAATTAATTAAACAACGAGATACGAAACTAAGCTTTGCCAAATACAAGCAAGCGTTAGATGATAATCGTGAACTATGTAGAAGGGTAATGTCTACAGGGAAATAATAAACGTATCAGGCAAAAGAATAAAGCCAAAAAGGCAAATAAATTCCAAGGTAAGACATGTAAGGTGAAGCTAATAACAAGGGAACTCAATCGTATCAAGCAACTTCATATTCGGTGGACTACAAGGATCTAGAGCCTAAAAGGGACAAATTTTCACAACAATAAATCGAGCACGCACGTCGTCACCCTCTAGCGTACAAGGAATACAATAACAGTAAGACTCAAATCCTAAGGGGAAAGTCCCACACATAGGTTAGGCAGAGACTTACTTTCGAACCGGCTAAAATCAAGCAGCCTACGTTCTTGCACGAGTACTCGGTCCCAAATGGCCCAAATCTATCAATTAAATCACACAGTTGTAAATAACATCATCAAGCAAACAGATTCTACCTATTTAATTCAAAGCTAAAGCGCAAAATTTAAGGCAAAAGGACATAAACGCCCCTTCAGGGCCAATCTCTCGTATCGAATAATTTTCACATTTTCATGACTCCCGATGCTCACGAGTCTAAACATATAAAAATTCGCCAAACGAGGTCAAACACCCCTCAAAGCCCAATGAGAATACGCCTATGAAAGTTTTCCCCATTTTTGAGTTTACGCAAATTCGAAGATTAGATGATGGATTTTCAGCTATATAATGATGAAAATATAACTAGAAAGGATTAAAGAAACGTTTACCCAATGATCTTTCTTCAAAACCCACTCGAAATCGCCCCGTCCCGGAGCTCTCAATTGATTTTTCCAACATTTGAACTCAAACCGGGCAAATAAATTCCAAGTAAGACATGTAAAGGTGAAGCTAATAACAGGGAACTCAATCGTATCAAGAACAACTTCATATTCGGTGACTACAAGGATCTAAGAGCCTAAAAGGGACAAATTTTCCACAAATAAATCCGAGCACGCACTCGTCACCTCGCGTACAAGGAATACAATCAACAAAGAAGACTCAAATCCTAAGGGGAAGTCCCCCACACAAGGTTAGGCAAGATACTTACCTCGAACCGGCTAAAATCAACTAGCAGCCACGTTCTTGCCACGAGTACTCGGCTCCAAATGGCCCAAATCTATTCAATTAAATCACACATTGTAAATAACATCTCAAGCAACAGATTCTACTATTTAATTCAAAGCTAAAGCGCGAAATTAGGCAAAAAGACCAAAACGCCCCTCAGGCCAACGTCTCGTAATCGAATAATTTTCACATTTTCAGAACCCTCGTACTCTCACGAGTCTAACCATATAAAAATCTCCCAAATCGGAGGTCAAACACCCACTCAAAGCCCAATAGAATAGCCTATGAAGTTTTCCCCAATTTTGATTCCAAATTCGAAATTAGATGATGGATTTAGCTATATAATGATGAAATATAACTAGAAAGGATTAAAGAAACGTTACCCAATGATCTTCTCTTCAAAACCCACTCGAAATCGCCCTCTCCCGAGCTCTCAATTGATTTTTCCAACATTTGAAACTCAACCCTCGAAACTCCCTTTTCTGAACAGTGAATACCGCTTCTGCGGTCCCGCTTATGCGGACTCTGGCCGCTTTTGCGGCTTCCTTTAAAATCTCAACTTCCGCTTCTGCGGTTCCCATCTCGCAGAAGCGGATCCGCTTCTGCGAAAATCCTACCGCTTCTGCGGGTTCCTGGAGGATGACCAAAAGTCACTTCTGCGAAGCCAAGGCCGCTTCTGCGGCTCCGCTTCTGCGGTTCCCAAGCCGCAGAAGCGGAAATACCAGATGACAAAAACCTTCAGCTGCTGTACACTTTTCCAACACCAACAATTGCCCATTTTGCATCCGAAAACACACCCGAGGCCCCCGGGACCTCAACCAAAAGCACCAATAATACCTAATACCTCATTCAAACTTGTACCAATCCTTAAACCACCTAAAGCAACGTCGGAAACTCGATTAAATCATGGATTTGAGCCTAAGAACTTCACATTTCATCAAAGTACACTTTCGATCAAAAACCTAACCAAAATACGTCCGAATGACCTGAAATTTTGCACACACGTCCCAAATTACATGACGGAGCTACTGCAACTTTCGGAATTCCAATCCGACCCTCGGATCAAAAACTCGCTATCGGACCGGAAACTTCAAAAACTCAAACTTCGGCATTCCAAGCCTAAATGAGCTACGGACTTCCAAAATACATTCCGAACACGCTCCCAACCCCGAATCACCTAACGGAGCTAACGGAACCATCGGATTTCCATTCCGAGGTCGTCTTCACACTGTTCCGACTACGGGCGACTTTTCAACACTTAAGCTCTCATTTAGGGACTAAGTGTCCCAAAACTCGCTGAAACCCAATACCGAACGTCCCGACAAACCAGACTAGCAGAAATGAACTTAGGGGAAGAAGTTAATAGGGGATCGGGGCGTTAATTCTTAAGACGACCGGCCGGGCCGTCACATTTATGTTTAATCTTCTCATTTTCATGAGAAAAAAGTCAAAGTCACCCCTCTATTGCCACGGTCTCTATGTTCTGTATTACTTCACTCCGGCTTAATTTTTGCTTTTTTACTTCTCTAAATTTAGTTCTAAGTTTTGGGCCATCCAATAGAAAGTGCTGACTATGATTATAAATATTTATTTAAGAAGACATTACGGGTGAGAGTTGAAAGAAAGGGAGTAATTTTTATTTGGTGAGAACGACATAGATCATATCTTTGTTAATTCAGGTACCGCATTAAGGAAAGGACAAAGAAGTGGTGATGCAGTATCCATTCCCTTCAAATTGAATCTGTATTCTTGCGTGAATTCAAGATAATAATATGCATTATTTAATATTTTTCTCATTAAATGACAAAAAATTTAACCATATTGTTGTTATTTGTTGCGGCCAAACGCACGCGCAAGTATACGCGACCGTCAAGTAATAAAGTGACTAAAAGACGGATGTCGAACCCACAAGGACTTGTGATTAACTATCAACTAAATTAGACTATCCTAATTATCTAAACAAGGATTAAACCCAAAAGAAGCGATGCTAAAGTAATTAAACTAAAAAGAAAATAACTAATGAACTATAAACAGAGGAAAAATAGATTTTTATATTATCAATGTGATGAAAACGATCTAGGGTTATGGGCTATCTAACATTCCTATTGTATTTCAAATGAATTGACTAACTAATTTATCTAGTTTATTGGTTAACAGGGTTAATATTGCTCATAAGAATCTATCGAGTTCTTACTCGCCTATTCAAGCTAACCTAACACCTATATATCTATGGGATTAGAACTAACAAGAACGCATTTATAATTCTTGTAAATCAACCAAGCAAGGCAATTAGGCAATATGTCTATCCTAACCGCGAATCTGTTTCCCGATTCCCAGGTTCAAGAACTTGCTCTACTCAATCCTATATGCAAAAGAATTCCTACTTTCGAGTTCAACTCTAGATTCGTAGATAGTATTCAATTGGTGATCAAGAAATTAAATAATTTTACGCAAGATTGAATAAATAAACCAATATGATAAATCAAGAAAGCAAAATCAATATCTGAATAACAATAATCATGAAAGAACCATAACCCTAGAACGTGAAGTTTAGCTCCACGTAGACGTGGTAGCCGAACAACAAATCATACAAAGAAATATAAAAATTACTAAGTTTGGTGGAAGAAAAGATGAAACTCGGCCTCCACGGCCGGTCTGTACTCCCCCTTCATCAAAAGTTACTCTAAAAAACGTCCTCCCCCTTCAAAATAGATTTAGGATCCCTTTTATATGAGTTGGGAATGTGTAGGGCCGAAATAACCTTGTCCCGCACAAAATAGGAGACTTCCGTGGCTCAGCGTCCAGACCAACGCCTAGGACCTAGCGCAGAAAGCAATGACGATTTTGCCGTTTTTTCTTCTTGCTGCGTTTTGAGTTGCATTCTATATATTACTCATTTGTCTTCCATTTGGGGGGACAAAACCTAAATGGTGTCCCCACTTTGTCTTATTATTTTTTTAATTTTCTTTTTTTTCTTCCGTATTTTATTTAGTTTTGCTCCAAATCTCTTTATCTTCACACTGCTTAATTCATACACAGTTAAAATAATATTTGGCATAAAGTAATATAACTAATACCCAAAGGACGATTCAAAGTACTAGAACATGAGGTAACAATAGGTAAATATATGTATTTTTTAGCCGAACATCACCACCCCACACTTAAACATTGCTCGTCCTCGAGTCAATCAATAATTCACACTATTCTTGAGTACTTTATATTTACACATTTGAAGCACACTACACCAATTACCATGGTTGATAGCAAAAATTAAACCTTAGCATATGCAATCACATACACTTTCCTTTTTCTTATGCCAAACTTCAAAAATATTCAAACAAAGAGAACATGCTCATAACAATCCTAGCTCAAAAACAGACTCAATGTCACAATGCACTCATGGCTTGAACACTAAACATCGTAGAGAAGTCTAATACCGTTACCTATCCCTCGTGAAACCATGTGCCCTCACAACAAGAACAAACGAGTAAGTTGAATCCACACACTTAAATCAAATGCTCAAATATATTTTAAGGACTCATATATATCAAAGAATATCACTCACCCTCACAAAAGAAGTCACATGCATGGAATAGGTATCATATGTTTGCCTTTAATGTAAATCTCTACTAATGTAGGCTCGGTCGGTCTAAAATCAATTAGGACTTTTTCATGATTGTAATGTGGGCTAACGGACAGGTAAGATATATTTTAGGAATAGTGGTTAACCCTCCTAAGTACTTAACACATCACATAATAAACTTTAAGCGCAAATTCTTCAATCCACTTCAATTCCACAACTAAAATCACTCCCAATAATTATTTCCTCTTTCTTTAAGCACTACTTCAATTTATACCCCACTAGCAAGAACAAGACAACAATTTATTCATCTACATATTTTTATTTTTATTTTTTTTAACTATTTTTCTCTCTTTTGCAATTTTTGCTAGTGGTGTATTCTTTTTGAAAACAAGTGCACCTTTCTTCCTTTCATTGGTTCCACTCAAATGTCACCCCACACTTAGTCCCTTCTTATTTCTTTTAGCGCTTATTTTATAATTAAAGTGCTTTAAGAGATAAAAGGATCAAAACAATGTCAATTAATAACAAATTGGGTATAGGCTTGTAATGTGGGTGCCAAATAAAAGTCTATAGGCTCAAAAGGGTTAACTAGGGATATTTTTATTTATGACAAGCAATAAGCTCAAAAAGATCAAATAAAGCCTAAAATTATTTTTTAAATCGAGCATCACCTAAAATTCGCCGTGACTCACATACTGGGCAAGCTCTAGATACAAGTACAATACATGGACTACAAAAAAGTCTCACCACACATGGCCATGACTCACTAAGGACGGTCACATTCCGACTCTCAACTAATGCAAGTATTCACAAAGCCACGATATATTAAGCATTAAGCACAAAGTGAACATAAGTCAAGTAAACGAGACATAGGCACCACAAAACATGCTATCCAATTTATAAAGGCATCATGATCAATTTTAAAACATAGGAAAGGTACTACACATGCCAAAGCCTAAATATGCTACTATCAAACAAGTCAAGAGCACGAATCGCATATTTCTTCCTCCATTTATTTCCTAAACTCTAATCTACTCTAAAAGGAAAAACAAAATTACCCGGTTCAAACTACATCCCATGGAAAAGAACCGAGTCACAAAGAAAAATTACGGGGGATTATTACTACCTAAAGAAATTAAAAGACGTACTTTTGGACTTTTTTCTAATTTTTTTGTGTATTTTTTGTTAGACTTTAATCCCTCAAGAAAACTGTCTAGGAGATCCATCGTCGAGAAAAGTCTAATTTATTTTTTAATTTTCGATTTTTCTAATTTTTATTTTATTTTTTAAATAAGCTGCCAAAACTACTACAACTATACTACACCATTAATTCTACTAACTATGCAAATAAAAACAAGAAGCTAGCTAACAATAAAAAGATAAGAAACTAATAGTATACTAATATAATACTATACATACTACAGAGAATCTTCCACCCCACACTTAAAATAGCGCAGTGTCCCAAATGCACAAATAAAGCAAAAATAATAAGGGTGGACAAAAAACTCCCTGAAAAGCCAAAGGCCGAAGCAATAGCAGCTCATGGAGTACTCAAACTTCTCCCATGGATGGTACTTTGTGCGGGTACCTCACACTAGTTCCAACTGACAAGCTCACTTTTGCACACTTCCAATGGCTTTCTTCCTATGCTCATAATCCTACAAAATGAAATAAAAAAAACTACAAAAATAATAGAAAAATAATAAAATAAAAAAAAAACAAAATTAAAAGAAAGCAGTAAAACTGGGTTGCCTCCCAACAAGCGCCTAATTTAACGTCGTGGCACGACGTGAACCACTTTTTTCCTCAACCTCGAACTTATGAATTGAGCCCCTAATTTGGCTTCAAGATTTCTGTTATGCTCCCGGGACAATGAGACAAATTTAATTGGGCCACGTAGCCAATATCGCATTCTACACTTCTTGGCCTTCAGATGAGGTATGTAATTCTCTCTATGGCACGACGAATTCAAGAATGTAAGCACCTTTTTCCTCGTCCGTTGGCTCCTCCAAAGGCTTGAATGACTCAATTTCTATATCATCATCAGAACACAATGTGGAAAAATGTATGGAATGAGGACCAATACGCCCTAACTCTAGAATTGTATTACTCTTTACATCCTCCTATTTACATGCACTAGAAGCTTCAAATATAATATTATTCGCTTCCTTGCATGGCTCTAGTGTACTTTTCTCAACATGGGCATCATCAACAAACATATGCTCGAATGATTGGCTCTCCACTTTTAGCTCCTCAATTTAGCGTATAAGCTCCTTTTGAACTTCACACTACTCATTGTTGATACCCAATTTTTCCCTCAGATATTTCAAAATGCATATTGTCACGACCCGAATTTATCACTGGTCGTGATGGCGCCTCTCGTGAAGACAAGGCCAGCCAACTAACCCAAGTAACCTCTTTCAAAATAAGTAAACATAAATGAATAGTAAGGTACGCCTAAATGACTTTAATTAACAATATTTACAACCCCAACACAGCCCGACCGGGGTGTCACAAGTCACGAGCATCTAAGGAAGTCTGTACACTGCTACAGGGCCAATAATATACTAAACAGAATCTAAAATCAAAAGACAAAGTCCGGTGCCGTGAACGCTGACGGTCACCTTGCTCAACTACAATAGCAATACCTTCAACCAGCTCAAAACCTGCTACCGGGTGTATAATACCTGCATCTGAACGCGAGTTGCAGGGAGTAAAGTGAGTACTCCAACTCAGTGAGTAATAGAAGTAAATAATAACTGAGCAGCAAGAAATCACGTAAAGCAACCAACGGGCTGTACAGAAGCCGGGTACAATTTCTGAGAAAACAGTGAAATCAGAGAACTCTTTAGGAATGTTTCGGCTCAGTTCAAATCTCTTTTGAAAATGGTCCTTTCAATAATTACGAAAGCTGTTCAAAATAGTTAGTGCTGATTAGCACAGAAAATCCACCCCTTGGGCACAAATACCACAGCATAGCAGGTAAAAAATGCAAATAAGTATGCAAGATGAGCACATAAAAGTTCGCCCCTCGGGCATGATTTTCGTTACTAGTCAGTCATTGTTACCTGACCGGTCAGCCATTGTTACCTGACCAAAATGCGTATTACAGTGCCATTGTTACCACTGGTCAGTCATTGTTACCTGACTGGTCAGTCATTGTTACCTGACCAAAACGCGTATGACAGTGTCATTGTTACCACTGTCTAAAATTTAACCGCTCTAGATGGGTACCCGCGCTCACTGTGGGTGTGCAGACTCCGGAGGGGCTCCTACAGCCCAAGCGCTATATCATCATAAGGCCTGAAAGCCTGTACATATCAACATGAGGCCTGAAAGCCTTCTCACAGCACACTCGAGGCATGAAAGCCTCCTCACAATACACTCGAGGCCTGAAAGCCTCCTCACAATACACTCGAGGCCTTAAAGCCTCCTCACATCACTCAGCATATCCTCACATATGGCCCTCGGCCTCAATCAGTCCAAAAATAATCATAAGCCCCTCGGGCATCAGTAAAGAAACAATAATGCTCAGCTCAAATAGTAGTTCAAATATCAGTTAAGACTCGAGGTTGAGTAAAAATATAGCTGAGTTCATAAAATAGTGTAATGACAATGGACTGAGTTCAAATAATATTTCAAATAGTGAGGAAAACAGTGATGATAGCTCATAGGGAGTTCAAACAGTCGGCAATAAGCCCCAAATATGGCAATAAGCCCAAGCCCTAGTGAAAAACAATAAGTCATAGCAAAATACGCGGTAAAATCAACAACCGGGACGGACCAAGTCACAATCCCCAACGGTGATCTACCCCACGCTCTCTATCTGGCGTGCAAGTCACCTCAATATTTCACTATGGGTGCAAATCCGGGGTTTCAAACCCTCGGGATATCATTTACAATCATTACTCACCTCGAACCGGCGAAATCTCTAGCCTGCGACGCCTTTGCCCCTCAAATCGGCCTCCACGCGCGTCGAATCTAACCAAAATCAGAGCGAATACATCACAATATGCCAATGGGACAATACCCAATCGAAAACATTTGAAAAATAGCAACAATCTCGAAACTAGTAAAACCCGAGCCCCGGACCCACTTCTCGAAAAATTACAAAACTCACATTACCGGATTGTTCGTCTCGCCACGAGTCCATACATACCAAGAACTCCCGAATCCGAGCTCAAATGACCTATCAAATTCCAATTTGAAATATCAAAAACTCAAGCCCTAGCTTCACCCCTTTTGATGAATTTCAACCAATTTCCATGTTAAATCTAACATAATCTCGTGAATTTAGGCCAAGGAACTTACCTCTAATCATTCCTCCTTGAATCCCTCTTCAAAATCGCCTCAAAGCTCTCAAAGCTCGCTAAAAAATGGTGGAAATAACATAACCCTCGCGGAGCAAAAATGAATATAAACTCCTACTGGCCTTCAGGGGTTTCCGCTTCTGCGGTCCCCACGCCCGCTTTCGCGTGACCGCTTCTGCGGTTTTTGTCCGCTTAAGCGGAATTTCATTAAATCACAAGGGCCGCTTCTACGACAAAATTTCTCGCTTCTGCGAATCTTCACCCCCAGGTCAAACCGCTTCTGCGACCTCATGTCCGCTTCTGCGGACTCGCTTAAGCGAAACGACTTCCGCTTCTGCGGAACTGCTCAATCTCACCCTCTCTCGCACCTGCGAAGCCTTCTCCGCTTCCGCGCAACCGCATCTGCGGTTGCCTTTCCGCAGATGCGAAAATACCTGCTGCAGCCAAGAACCTGCAATTTCCAACTTCAATTTCCTTCCGATTGCCACCCGAAATCACCCCGAGGCCCTCGGGACCTCAACCAAAAGCACCAACACATCTTAAAACATTATTCAAACTTGCTCCAATCATCAAAACACATCAAACGACGCTAAAACCATTAAATCACATCGGATCCAAGCCTAAGTTCTTCAGAAACTTCCGAAATGCACTTTCGATCAAAAACCCGACCAAACGACGTCCGAATTACCTGAAAATTTGCACACATATCCAACATCACCTAACGAAGCTACAGAAACTCTCGGAATTCCATTCCGACCCTCGGATCAAATTCTCACCCATCAACCGGAATTCGCCAAAATACTAACTTCGCCAATTCAAGCCTAATTCTACACCGGACCTCCAAAATCAATTCTGATCACACTCCTAAGTCACAAATCACTTCCCGAAGCTAACCGAATCACTGGAACTCACATCCGAACCTTCTAACTCATAAGTCAACGTCTGGTTGACTTTTTCCAACTTAAACCTTCCTTAAAGAGACTAAGTGTCTCATTTCCTACCAAAACCAATCCAAATCAACTCTAACACACCAAACACTGATAATGAAACATGAAGAAGCATAAAATGGGGGAAACGGAGCAGTAACACATGAGACGACGGGTCGGGTCGTCACACATATATACTTTCAAAATAGTGTATGAACATCAACCAGTATTTTTCCATAATTTTTCTGTAATTTTTTAAAGGATTTTCATTAATTTATTCTAGTATTTTATTATCCAAATAATTACTAATTGCAGCACAAACGGCATTATGATAATTTTACTACTTAATTTTATTATCATATATGTATACTAGACCTTGATTATTTCATGAATAGCCATATGTACATGTTAGGGTTATAATTGCAATGACTTTGCAATAATAACCCATGTGCGCATAATTACCTTATTTCATATTTTTATAATACTAAGTAATTATTTTAAATCATTTTCATGCACAAATGATATTTTTATCATATATAAATTATTTTAAAAAAAATTGTTTTATTAAGTTAATTGGGTATTTTAAATATAGCCTCTTTCAATTAATTTTTCGGACCTAATTACCCAACCCAACACCTAAAATACCTAACCCAATTACCCAACCCAATTACTAACCCAATGCCCCGATCCAATAACCCACCCAACCCAGATTCGATCCTGGTCGTTGACTTAGAAGATCAACAGTCCATGACAATCTTTCCTTTTTAATTACCCTAACCTCCTAAACCTTACCCCATTCTTCCAAACTCGCCTTCCTTGAAACCCTTTCCCTCCTCTCTTCTCTCTCACCCCCCTTCTAACCCTAGTCCGTCGTCACTGTTATCCCACTCGATTCACGGGTTCTTTCTTCAATTTCAGGCCTTATCCGGCCTCATATCTCTATCAGTTGTTCGATTTTCATGTTACTTGATAGGATCTCAAGGGATTCGAACCAGATTTAGTACAAATCTCTCATCTTTTCGATTAATCCACCTATATTCAACCCTATGTCTGTGAGTACTGTCACTTTCGTGTTTTCATGACTTCAAATCTCTGGTTCAAACCAGATTTTCCACCTCTGTTCATTTTTTAATATAAACTTAGTCATTTCTGGTTGAATCCGTTAGATCTCTTTAGATCTGAAGGGTTTTGAGTTTCCTTTAAGTTTTTTCTGTTTTTACTATTATTGTCAACCGATTCCATTTTTTCCTAAAAAAGCTAGGGTTTCGATTTTTCTAAGAGATTTTTGCAAAATGTTTTAAACGTTTAGGTATTTTTCAACTCTGGTTTATTTCTTTGCTTTTTTTTTGGATGATCTTACTGGGGTTTCATCTCTATGGCTTTACACCTTAGGGTTTTCAATTATCTGACCGTTGGTTATAATGTTTTGCCCTCTTACTAGCTCTGTAAATTAACGTATTAATTGATTTACTTGCCTAATTAGGGTTTGAAATTGTGCTTCCCTTTAAAACTGATATTTCCTTATAGGATTTTTACCTGTTCTTTCCTTATTTGTGATTAATAATTGGTACTACCTCCCTTAATTCCTCTATTGGTCTGATTTCTGTGTTTTGATTGATCTCTGGACTTACTATTTAACTTATTTAAACCTCAATCTTGTCTGCTGATTTACTCCGTGTGAGATTCTCCCTAAATTAAGGGATACTTACTTAATTCTGCTTATTAATTGATTCATGTTATCCCTAGTTGACTGATTAACTGATCTCTTTGCCTTATTTGTGTGCAATTTATTTCCTACCTTATTTGTTTGCTCTATTGTATGCTATAAATGCCTTTCATTGTTCTGACACACGGACACACTAAAAGATACAGAAAGACACACACAAACTCTTATGCACACACACTCTCCATTATAGTTCTTTTGTTACTTGTGTTTCCTGCACTGTTTAGCCGGATGAAAGCCAAGGCTAGGCTATTGGATTCAACTTTCCCTCACCTTCCTGTTTGCTATCTCCTAACTGGTATGCCCCTACTTCTGTTACCATAATCTCTTCTATGTGCTATGTGTCTCAGTATACTTCTGCTTTGATACTTGCCTCTTAGCCATCTCAACTATTATGCTTCAACTCATATTTTCTATTCCTCATATGATTAGCTCACTCTGAACCTCAACATGTGCATGTTTATTATATGCTTCTTGTTTATTTTAACCAGTATGCTTTAATCTTGTTACCTCTTTGTCCCATGTGGCTCTGTGGTTAGTGTCCCAACATGCTCCTGTTCTGCCTTATGTTTCTCTTAACTAGCCTGACTTCGGTCCTGTCCTGTTCTATGTGATAGCATGTTCCTGTTTGATCTATGACACTTATTTACCCATTTCTCAACTAGCGTGCCCCAATTCTCGTCCTGTTTTATATGTTGATAGTCCATCTTAGCATGTTCCTGATCAACTCATGGTTTCTGTGTACTTCTTTCAAGAATAATATGCTTTACATTATCATCATCTTTTTTGTATGGCTGTCTAATTAGCCAGTTGACTTCAGCATGTTTTTGTCTGTTAAATCATGTCTAGATGATTCTATTTGGTAATAGTTAATAGACTAAATCAGCTCTTGCAGTGTGAAACCTTGTTTGTGACTCTATTCTGTCTATGATTCCAGTGTTCATGTTTTATTTAACTACTGGTAATTAAGTCTAAATCAATCCGCTGAAACCAAGTCCTGTTCTGTTTACAACCTGTTTCTATTCACTTCTGAAAATAAACCTTTTTTTTCTTTTCTAAAAACTATCCCCTATCCTTGTATACTATTTTCCAACTCTTACTCTTAGCTAACTAGGGCCCTACCACCCCAGTGTGAGCACTGCTTAGGGTCCATAAGACTCCTCTGAACTCTGACACATAGGGGCTAGTTTTCCAATCCTTTGTGAATCTTGTTGAACAATTAATTCTGGTGTGAGCATTGCCCGGGGTCCCTGAGGCCCTTGGGAACTTTGACACACCAGGAACCGTCTTTATGTGTTATGGATGGGCTACCATTATGCTCAGAGGTACTATGTTTGAAGGCTTGGTTCCAGGCTGATGTTGGGCCTATGAAGGCTCCCTATAGTATAGTGATTTTCATTATGTAATTCATTCATATTGGTCAATAATAATAATCTTTGTAAAAACAGATATTGGGGGTTATTGGTAAAGCTGGGAGGGATTATTATATATCTTTGTTGGGATCGGGTAGAAATCATGCCTATAGGGTTGTTGTGATTATTCATGTGCAGGAATTGATGAAGAGATTCACAGAGATAGAATTCAAACATGGGCCCAGAATTCAAAATGAATTCGCAGACGCACTGGCCACTTTGTCATCAATGATACAACATCCGGATAAGAATTTATCGATCCCATCCCGATGAGGATCCGTAAGCAACCAGCTTACTATGCTCATGTTGAGGAAGAAATGGATGGAAAACCTTGGTTCCACGACATCAAAGAATATTTGGCGAAAGGAGAATATCCGGAACAGGCAAACCATACTCAGAAATACACACTGCGGAGGTTTTCCAATCACTTCTTCCAAAGTGGAGGAACCCTGTATAGAAGAACTCCTGATTTGGGGTTGTTAAGGTGTGTTGACGCAAAGGAGGCTTCCAGATTGCTTGAGGAGATACATGATGGAACTTGCGGCCCACATATGAATGGTTTTGTTCTAGCCAAGAAGATACTCAGAGCTGGATATTTTTGGATGACCATGGAAACGGATTGCATCCGGTACGTACAAATGCCACCAATGCCAGGTATATGCAGACATGATAAGGGTACCACCTAATGAGCTCAACGCAACCAGGGCACCTTGGACTTTTGCTGCGTGGGGAATGGACGTCATTTGTCCAATTGAGCCCACCTCCTCTAACGGGCGCCGGTTCATTTTGGTGGCCAGCGATTACTTCACAAAATGGGTGGAGGCTGCATCTTACAAAGTTGTAACCAAGAAAGTCGTCGCAGATTTTGTCGGGGATCGTATTGTTTATCGATTTGGGGTCCCCGAGTCCATCATCACTGATAATGCCGCCAACCTTAACAGTGATCTAATGAAAGCCATGTGTGAAACCTTCAAAATCAAACATAAAAACTCTACAGCATACAAGCCTCAAATGAATGGAGCTGTGGAAGCTGCCAACAAGAAAATCAAGAAGATACTAAGGAAGATGGTGGAAAATCACAAACAATGGCACGAGAAGTTACCCTTTGCCCTATTGGGGTACCGTACCACAGCCCGCACGTCAACTGGGGAAACTCTTTATTTGCTGGTTTATGGTACCGAAGTTGTCATTCCAGCTAAGGTAGAAATTCCTTCATTAAGGATCATACAAGAAGCCGAACTCAGTGATGCAGAATGGATAAGGAGTCGATATGAGCAACTAGACCCCATAGATGGAAAAAGAATGAATGCGGTATGCCACGGTCAACTTTATCAAAATAGAATGTCCAGAGCTTTCAAGAAAAGGGTCAGACCCCGATAATTCGCACCGGGGCAGCTGGTGCTGAAGCGGATCTTCCCGCATTAGGACGAAGCTAAAGGAAAATTTTCACCCAGCTGGCAAGGTCCTTACATGGTTCACAGGGTACTAACAGGAGGAGCACTCATACTTGCAGAAATGGATGGAGAAGTTTGGCCAAAACCTATCAATTCAGATGCAGTCAAGAGATACCATGCTTAGATTGTTTGCATCCGTTCATCTGATGTAATTGAACTACGCTTGACCTGATTCCTGTTCAAGAGGGGATACGTAGGCAGCCCTGTGGGTTCGGTCATATCTTAATAAAATCTTCATTTCCCCCAGAACCAGAAACTGGGGCAGAATTTTGAGGACGACCATTAAAATTCCGGAGCAAGTCCAGCCGACGCCATCATATGCAAGATAGTTAAGTAACTGGGGCAGAATTTTGAGAAGGATTCTCAAAATTCCGGAGTAGATCGAACCAACTCCGCTACATGCAGAACGGCCGAAGGATCATTTACCAAACTGGGGCAGAATTTTGAGGAGGACCCTCAAAATTCTAGTACAAGGAAGCCGCAATGTCTCTAAAGTGTTACAGCCATTAGTTCATCTAATTTACATGATATTATATACCACTATGTTTTCTAAAATAACTCTATTTCATCGATAAGTGCATATTTTCGAAAACTTTATTTATACGGCAGCCAGGTGTTACATAGGGCAACTCAAACAGGGCCTCCGGAATGGAGCAAAGCAAAGCCAGCAGACGAAGGCACGAACCAACCTTCCCCCCTACAAAACTCACTATTTTTCCTTGGATGCAGGCGCAGCGAACATAACAGGAGTATTTGCAAATATACAAATATCAAAATCACTATCAATTAGGCCACCAGACGCAAATGTCTCTCCAGCTAAGAAATATTCTACTCCTATTTGCTACTTGTTCAGTGCATAAGGCTAAGCATTGCCTTCTCTTTGCATGAGACTAAGCCCTTTCTCGAATCCTACATGAGGCTAAGCCCTGCCTCCATACCTGCATAAGGCTAAGCATTGCCTTCTCTTTGCATGAGACTAAGCCTTGTCTCAAATCTTGCATGAGGCTAAGCCCTGCCTCCCTGTTTGCATAAGGCTAAGCATTGCCTTCTCTTTGCATGAGACTAAGCCTTGTCTTAAATCTTGCATGAGGCTAAGCCCTGCCTCCTTATTTGCATAAGGCTAAGCATTGCCTTCTCTCTGCATGAGACTAAGCCTTGTGTCAATCTTGCATGAGGCTAAGCCCTGCCTCCACATTTGCATAAGGTTAAGCTGCCTTCTCTTTGCATGAGACTAAGCCCTGTCTCGAATCTTGCATAAGGCTAAGCCCTGCCTCCATATCTACATAACACTAAGCTGCCTTCTCTTTGCATGAGACTAAGCCCTGTCTCGAATCTTGCATGAAGTTAAGCCCTGCCTCCATATTTTCATAAGGCTAAGCATTGCCTTCTCTTTGCATGAGACTAAGCCTTGTCTCAAATATTGCATGAGGCTAAGCCCTGCCTCCATATCTGCATAAGGCTAAACATTGCCTTCTCTTTGCATGAGACTAAGCCTTGTCTCAAATCTTGCATGAGNCTAAACGTCCCTCGACCTCCACTACTTAGTCATAAGGCTAGACATTAGCCTTCTCTTTGCATGAGAATAAGCCTTGTCTCAAATCTCGCATGAGGCTAAGCCCTGCCTCCATATTTGCATAAGGCTAAGCATTGCCTTCTCTTTGCATGAGACTAAGCCTTGTCTCAATTCTTGCATGAGGCTAAGCCCTACCTCCATATCTGCATAAGGCTAAGCATTGCCTTCTATTTTCATAAGGCTAAGCACTGCCTTCTCATGGGACTAAGCATCGTCTCTCTCTGCAAAAGTGTTGCTCTGTTCCAAACTTTGCATTATCTTCTTCTCGGGGCTAAGCTCTGCCCCCAAACTCTACACAAGGCTAAGCGTTGCCTTGTTATTACCTTTGGTATCATGTCTCTGCACTTCATGGACTGATGTATGGCCAACTTGTCCAAAGGCGTCATAGTCCGAAGGAATTATCCTCATAGCCTGAAGACACCATGTCATGGCCTGAGGATCTCTCATACTGCGCATCATTATTCAAAGGCGTCATAGTTCAGAGGCACCATTCTTATGGCCCGAGAACATCATTTCATGGCTTGCGAATCTCTTATCTCATGATCCATGGCCCGGGACGTCGTGGTCTAAGGACGTTATCTTCACTGTCCAAAGACAACCTTTCATGGTCCAAAGGGAATTTGCATCATGTTTAAATTCTCGCAATAATCTATATACTTGCATGCATTGTGTTATAAGTTTTGTAGGAAATCCAGGAAATAACCATTCTTCAAACAGAAGCAACCTTCGCTCCGATTTCCACTCATACCATTCCGGTTTCCACTCATACCGTTTGCTGCTATCTCAAACATAACCGATTCTCATGATCGTTCAGATACCTACCCTGTGATACATCCGTTATACTTCAGACTCATAATCATAACTCCGCATAAACTTATCTGATACTACCCTCCACAAAAGAACCTTTTCTGAAACCTGCTACCATTCCTATAACAAATCCATCGGCCTCATGTACTGTTGGGTCCAAAACTACACACGGCCTGATTCCTATAAAACCAGGGATATGTTGGCAGCTCAGAGACCAGGGTGCGGCCTGTATTTTTCAAAACACCCCATTCGGTCAAAATCGGTCATCATTTCTTTACCCGAAAACTCATTCATCCTTCCCTAGTAAAGAGGGCAGTTGTTGATACCCGATTTTTCCCTCATATATTTCAAAATGCATATATACTTTCAAAATAGTGCATGAACATCAACCAGTATTTTTCCATAATTTTTCTATAATTTTTAAAGGATTTTAATTAATTTATTCTAGTATTTTATTATCCAAATAATTACGAATTGCATCACAAACAGCATTATGATAATTTTACTGCTTAATTTTATTAACTTATATGTATACTAACCCTTGATTATTTCATGAATAGTCATATGTACATGTTAGGGTTATAATTGCAATGACTTTGCAATAATAACCCATGTGTGCATAATTACCGTATTTCATATTTTTATAATACTAAGAAATTATTTTAAATCATTTTCATGAAAAAATGATATTTTTATCATTTCTAAATTATTTTATAAAAATTTTTTATTAAGTTAATTCGGTATTTTAAATATAGCCTCTTTCAATTAATTTTTCGGATCTAATTACCCAGCCCAACACCTAAAATGCCTAACCCAATTACCCAGGCCAATTACTAACCCAATGCCCTGATCCAATAACCCACCTAACCCAGATTCGATCCTGGCCGTTGATCTCAGAAGATCAATGGTCCAGGATAATCTTTCCTTTTTAATTACCCTAACCTCTGAAACCCTACCCCATTCTTCCAAACCCGCCTCCCTTGAAACCCCTTTCCCTCCTCTCTTCTCTCTCACCCCCCTTCTAACCCTAGCCCGCCGTCACCGTTATCCCTCTCGATTCACGGGTTCTTTCTTCAATTTCAGGCCTTATCCGGCCTCATATCTCTACTGGTTGTTCGATTTTCATGTTACTTGATAGGATCTCAAGAGATTTGAACCAAATTTAGTACAAATCTCTCATCTTTTCGATTAATCCGCCTATACTCAACCCTATGTCTGTGAGTACTGTCACTTTCGTGTTTTCATGACTTTAAATCTCTTGTTCAAACCAGATTTTCCACCTCTGTTCATTTTTTAAAATAAACTTAGTCGTTTCTGGTTGAATCCGTTAGATCTCTTTAGATCTGAAGGGTTTTGAGTTTGTTTGGTATTTTTCCTTTAAGATTTTTTTGTTTTTACTATTATTGTCAACCGATTCCATTTTTTCCTAAAAAAGCTAGGGTTTCGATTTTTCTAAGAGATTTATGCAAAATATTTTAAACGTTCAGGCATTTTTCAACTGTGGTTTTCTTCTTTGCTTTTTTCGACTGATCTTACTGGGGTTTCATCTCTATGGCTTTACACCTTAAGGTTTTCAATTATCTGACTGTTGGTTATAATGTTTTGCCCTCTTAATAGCTCTGTAAATTAACGTATTAATTGATTTACTTGCCTAATTAGGGTTTGAAATTGTGCTTCCCTTTAAAACTGATATTTCCTTATAGGATTTTTACCCGTTCTTTCCTTATGTTTGATTAATAATTGGTACTACCTCCCTTAATTCCTCTAATGGTCTGATTTATGTATTTTGATTGATCTCTGGACTTACTACTTACCTTATTTAAACCTCAATTTTTTCTGCTGATTTACTCCGTGTGAGATTCTCCCTAATTTAAGGGATACTTACTTAATTCTGCATATTAATTGATTCATGTTAGCCCTAATTGACTGATTAACTGATCTCTTTGCCTTATTTGTGTGCAATTGTCCTACCTTATTTCTTTGCTCTATTGTATGCTATAAAAGCCTTTCATTGTTCTGACACACGGACACACTAAAAGATACAGAAAGACACACACAATCTCTTATTCACACGCACTCTCCATTGTAGTTCTTTTGTTACTTGTGTTTGGTGCACTGTCTAGCCGGCTGAAATCCAAGGCTAGGCTATTGGATTCAACTTGCCCTCACCTTCCTGTTTGCTATCTCCTAACCGGTATGCCCCTACTTCTGTTACCATAATGTCTTCTATGTGCTATGTGTCTCAGTATACTTCTTCTTTGATACTTGCCTCTTAGCTATCTCAATTATTATGCTTCAGCTCCTATACTCTATGCCTCATATGCGAGGTGTCGTTTTCCTTGTTGAATGTACTAAGTTTGCCGGTGTTAAGACCTTCTACAATTCGCCCTTGGGGCAGGATATTGTAGGATAGTATTGGTGAAGCGGCTGTTAGAGATCGCGGGGTGTGGTGGTTCAAGATTGAATGTGTATTTCTAATGCTGACGGCTCGAGAAGGATGATCTTCGGAAAGGTTTAAAAGTTAGTCGCAGCCTGTTGGCTCAAGTGTTGCCATAATAGATTTTCATCTAAGGCATTAGCTGAGCAGGAAAGGATGAGGAAGGGCGTGTGAAAAGTGTCACGCAGTGGTTAAACTTCTAGAAGGCCAGGGGTAAGAAGTGGAGGCCGAGTTGTTTCTTAAAGAAGTGAGTCTGCCCATAGTGGGAGAGTGGCAGAGTAGTATGTGGATTCAGCGTCTGGGTCTATGGACTTAATTTGAAATATGGACTATTATTCGGCAGGGGATTTGACATGACGGAAAAGAGCTGCTTGATATGAAGGAGGATACAACATAATTTTGAATTGGAAGATATTGTCGCACATTTAGTTGATGTCCATAAGGAGTGAATGGACTTGTGCAACTGGTGAAGGAGCACGGGCTCAGGTGGGTTCTCTCATATGAGCAGGTTAGCGGTCGCATGGTTGGTAAAGCTCCTGCGAAGGATTCTACCAGCTATCCGGTAAGAGGTCTAATATGGGAATGTTGCTAGAGATTCAGAGTGTTCATGAAATGCTAAAGGAAGGATTTCGAGGAATTTGGCGGTTTGATTGTGCAAGGTCGTATCGATAAGAGATTAAGGATCTTGGTGGGTTCCAAGGTTGTGTAATGGTGGCTTCAAGCTAAGTGGGAGAGTCCCACTGCCTATGATAAGGTTGTATGATTATTTTCTTGTGAGGATTCAGGTTATCGGCGTATTGGTAAGTTATTTCGACTAAGGAAAGAGAACATCATTAGAAATTTGACACAAAGGAATTGAAGAATGTGTTCTATAATTGGCGTCATCGATTCATGTTCAGGCTTTGGGAAGACTCAGGAATTATACTTCACGCAGAAGTGAGTTACAAGGAAAGTGATTCGGCCGGGTGCTTCGTCGACAGGGTATTCATGTGCTAGAAGATTCATGGAGTTGATTATATTCGGGACCAAGTCAGAGTGGATGGCTCTCAACAACAGTCCTAGTAGATTCAAAGGCTAAAAATGCGGTGCCTAAGGATTCAAGCCCGCGGTATGTTTAAGGATCGAGTTTGTGAAGCAGCTTATGGTAAGGGGCAGAATGTCCTATGATGTTTTGACTTGCAGTGTAGCATAGGAAGGAAAGGTAGAGAAGGACTTCGGATTCGTAAAGGAAGTACCAGAATGGATGTACCAGTCGAGATGCGAATATGTGCACAAGGAAGGTATGAGATGGTTCGTGGGAGTTGAGACAACATGGTCTCGTGCTACAAGGCCACTCGGGTTGAGTGCATTATGTGTTGAATGAAGTTATTATTATTCTAAGGCAATTAAGGATAAATTGGAAGAGGTTGGATTGGTTAGCCATGGATGAGTTGGCATACTGGTGGCAGTGATCAGTTCCTTCTGCGTGATTTAAGTTATGCAAGTGATTTGTGATGGTACGTGTGAGGCTTGGCGGCCGTCGAAATTGAAATTCGGAAGTATTCCAGTATTATGGCCTGCTATGTGTAGGCGGATCCCGGAAAGGGCTATGATGGGTTAGGCCACTATTTGAAGAATTTCATCTTCTACGGTTGTGAGAATCCGCTCGTGTATTGCTATGGTACTCTTGGAATGAGTCGTGGTTCAGGAGTCGTGATGAAATTGTTGTACTATCGCATGTTGGCTTGTTAGGTGCAGTGAGCGGTAAGAAATTTGAAGGTAAGGATCAAGGTTGCGGTTTTGTATTCGCAAGGACGTCACGAGCTCGGATAAGCATCAAAGGGGTTTGAATGATTAGAGTAAGCTGGTATTATCTTCAGCGTCGCCTGAGATCGATGGTTTGTGAAAAAGGCTTCGCATCCTGGTTAAGGATTCTCGATCGCTTCTCAGCGTTATTGCGACCGGTGGTATGGATGTACAGACTTGTTATCTGTTACGGAAGGTCGTGGGAGCGTGTTCCATGGGAAGATTATATAAGTGTGGCATGTAGTCACTTGATTGATTGAAGGATGAAACCAAGTATGAAGATTGTGGTGATATCATTAATTTGAGAATTTATGCCTGGAGGGCACTCGGTTTATTGGGTCATGGGCCGTGGAGGATTTCTTCGGTTATGATGGTTATTCTTGTGTGTTATGGGAAGAAGGGGTTATTATGGACCCAGAAAGGATTATTGACCTAGTTCGGTACGATCAGAATCAGCTTGAGGTCTATGGATGGATTTAAATATGAATATGGGCTCTATATCAGGCCGAATATGTTCAGTTTAGCATAGCCCTCCTTGTGGAGGAGTATTCGGAAGTGGGATGTTACTTCGTCGTCGGCTACCTCATGTAATGCTATATTGTGTCGTGTGAGTTGTGAGACGGCTTGGTAATTTCTTATGTGTTGAGGTTCCGCGTAGCAATGTTGTTATGTGAACAGTATGGCTCTTTAGTTTCAGAACATATATCGTACCTCAGTTGTGCTTGAGTTTGTTAGCTTATGGCGCTATATGTCCCCTCGTGGATGGTATTATGCACCTAGCGTGCCTGTGACCGATATTCGGTATTGTGTTGTGATGAGCAATTTAGGTCGATGTGTATCTCCTTATGTGAATTTTATGTGTGGATCGGGTAGCACGCCTCCATGGGTATGTTTTTTGGATCGGGTTGCACGCCGCAACAGTGTGATGATAATTACAGTCCCTTATATTCCATTCTGTGTGTTTTGTTTCCATTTTCGGAGGTGAGTTCATGTTAGCTACGTGACCTGAGTAGTCCCTTCCAGAGTTCATTTTCCTTATGTATCGCGTTCGAGTTGGTAGCCTATTGGTACGTTGTGGCATCATGTGAGACTTTTGGTCATATCAGGAGTGACTTGTTGCCTGAGCAGTTCGTACAGAGTAAGATAAGGTTATTGGATCTAGGATCAGTGCAATCGGATTGTGTGAAGTATATTAAAGAGCAAAGACTACTATTTGGTTCAGAATGAGGCAATGTTCTTGTCAGAAGTACATACTCAATGATTTGTTGACCCGGCAGTTGGTTATAAATCTCTACATGTGTCTTCCGTCGTGGCAGTATTGAAAGAGTTGGAACAAGACTTAAATGTATCCTGAGGTGCATTGTGAGCACCAGATTGGGGAAAAGTCGGCTATTATGGTCAGGAAATGTTATTATGGTCCTGTGAATGACATGGTGCACAGTGTGAATTCAGCAAAAGTATGTAATCTTGTATCGGTGCATCATGTGGAGATTGATACGGTATTCGTATGTTGAAAGCCGCCCCGGCTGAGAATTTCGGATGTTGAAACTGAGCTCTAAGGCTCAATTGTTTGAATAAAAGAGAATATCTTCGGATTTGCTTGAGCTAATGTTATCAACTGAGTTGTGGTAGCACGGGTAGGTGCACGAGGTGTTTAACTGTGGTTTCATACAACTCCAGCGCAGTTCTTAGCACGTTCGAGGACGAACGTATATTTAAGTGGAGAGAATGTAACGACCCGACCGGTCATTTTGAGCTCTAGCGTGCCGTTCAGTAGTTTGAGGCCAAGAGCAGCTTCATTTCAGGTATTATGACTTGTACGCATGGTCGGAATTGAATTCCGGGTAGTTCGGAGTTGATTTGAAAAGAGAATTCTCATTTCGGAAGCTTTAAGTTGAAAGAATCGACTAAGATTGGATTTTTGAGTAAACAACCTCGGAATCGAGATTCAAAGGTTCCAGCAGGTTCGTATGATGATTTCGGACTTGGGCGTATGTCCGGATCGGGTTTTGGAAGACCCGGGAACGTTTCGGCATCTAATGTGGAAGTTAGCATTTTGGATGAATTTCATAAGTTTGGGGTGGAAGTACATTTCAGTGTTATCAATGTTTGTTTGGGATTTCGAGTCTGGGGATAACTTCGTATGGTGATTCTGGCGTTGGGAACGCGATCGGAAGTGAATTTGGAGGTCCGTGGGTCATTTTGGAGTCATTTGCTAAAGATAAAAATTTGAAGGTTTTTGAGAAGTTTGACCGGGAGTGGGCTTTTTGATATCGTGGTCGGATTCCAATTCCGGAAGTTAGAGCAGGTCCGTAATGTCAAATATGACTTGTGTGCAAAATTTGGGGTCAATCGGACGTGATTTGATAGGTTTTGGCATCGAATGTAGAAGTTTGAAGTTCTAAAGTTCATAAAGTCCAGATTGGGGTGTGATTCATGAATTCGGCGTTGTTTGATGTGATTTGAGGCCTCGAGCAGGTCCGCATTATGTTTTGGGACTGGTTGGCATGATTGGTTGGGGTCCCGGGGCCTCGAGTAGATTCCGGGTGGTTAACAGATTGAATTGGAGTTGGGAAGAATAGTTGAAGCAGCTGATATCTGGTGTAACCGCACCTGCGAGGTTTTGATGCAGGTGCGGAGCCGCAGAAGCGGCCAAGGGGGCGCAGATGCGGTCGTGAAGGGTGAACGCTGGGACCGCAGATGCGGTCAGGTCACCGCAGAAGCGGGACCGCACCTGTGGAAGAAGAAGCGCAGAAGCGGAGAGGGGCAGCCTCGCGAAGGACCGCAGAAGCGGTTGGGGAGCCGCACCTGCGGAATCGCAGAAGCGGTCAGGTGACCGCAGGTGCGAGAGGTCGGACTGGGCGGTGTTCTTTAAAGAACGAGATTGGTTCATTTTCTCTCATTTTTCAGTTGGGTTGGGCGATTTTGGAGCCTTTGAAGAGAGAGATTTCATCATCAATCATGAGGTAAGTTAATCCGACCTCTTGTATGTTAAATACATGGTTTTATTGCGGATTAAAGTATAAAAATTTAGGGGTTTGAGGAAAAACCTAGAAAATTGGTATACTTGGATTTTGACCACGATTTTGGGCATGAAATTGAGAGTAAATTATATAGTTGAGTTCGTGAGGTTATGGGTAAACTTTATCTTCGAGAAATTTCAGAATTCGGGCCCGTGGGCCCGAGGGCAATTTTGTTAACTTTTCGATCGGGGTTAGGAATTGTTATAAATTGGATTGTAATGAGTAAGTGATCATATATTAATGAGTTTACATAATTATTTACTAGTTTGGAGCGTTGTGCATCAATTTGAGTCTTCGAAAAGGCGTGGAATGCCGGTTATGGAACTTCGGAGCGAGGTGAGTCTTCTTTCTAACCTTGTGAGAGGGAATTATCCCCATAGGTGAATTAATTGAACATATGTGCTGCTATTTGTGGGGGCTACGTACGCACGAGGTGACAAGAGTCCGTGCGTAACTACTATTATGCCATGTCCGAGTAGTCTAGGACCCAGAAGCATGTTTACTTGTAATAATTGCAACTTTATTGATGGTTTAATTTGCTTAAATCATATCGAAGTGGCAAATGATTTTCTAAAAGAGTTAAACTTCATTTTCTTGACTTGTAAAAGAGAAATGTACACCTCCTTGAACAATTGTTTCCTAGATGAAGTCTTGATTGACTATTTGAATATGTGTTTCTATGTGTACCTGTGTAGCATGTATGATTCGCGAGCAGGGCGATTGTTTATTTGTATTTGACCGCGTCGCATGTATGATTCGCGAGCGGGGTAATAGATGCATCTATGGTTCGCGCCATTCGACCCTTTGGCAATGCACAGTTTAAATATTGTTGGATCGGGCCGTACGTCCTCGGCATGCTTTGCGCATGCTTGTATTGCTTGCCTTGAAATTCATTGAAGTTGATATTGTCACTCCTTGATTTGAGAACAAATATATAAATGATGAAAAAGGGATTTGGGATTTCCCTATAAAAGAAAGAATTGATTACTTGCTTCACTTTATTGAATTACAAACTTCGATTTATCGGTTTATCATTATTGGACCACTAGTAAGTGTCGAAGTCGACCTCTCGTCTCTACTTCTTCGAGATTAGGCGGGATACTTACTGAGTATATGTTGTTTTCGTGCTCATGCTACACTTGCTGTGCATTTTGTCGCACAGGTACAGGTATTCTTAGCGGCCTACTGGGCGTAGCAGCATGGATGATACGGAGACTAGGTGAACTACATTTCTCGAGGCGACCCGCAGCCAGTGTAGTTTCCTTCAGAGTATTGTGTTGTATTTTCATTCCTGTCCACTTTGTATTCCGGACAGTTTCTGTATTTTATTTCATTCCCTAGTAAACGCTCATGCACTTGAGACATCAGGTTCTGGGATGATTATGGAGTATTTTATATTGACTTCTTGACATTTATATTTAATTTAAAATGAGTATCTTTTACTAGTAAAATTTGAAGGAAATTCAGAATTTTCACAATTATTTAAATGAGAATTTAATTAAGCATTTATGGTTGGCTTGCCTGACAGCGGTGTCCGGCGCCATCACGACACTTAGTGGATTTTGGGTCGTGATACTTAGCTAACTAGGGTCCTGCCACCCCCAGTGTGAGCACTGCTTAGGGTCCATGAGACTCCTCTGAACTCTGACACATTGGGGCTGGTTTTCCAATCCTTTGTGAATGTTGTTGAACATCTGATTCTGGTGTGAGCATTGCCCGGGGTCCCTGAGGCCCTTGGGAACTTTGACACACCAGGAACCGGCTTTATGTGTTATGGATGGGCTACCATTATGTTTAGAGGTGCTATGTTTAAAGGCTTGGTTCCAGGCTGATGTTGGGCCTATGAAGGCTCCCTATAGTATAGTGATTTTCATTATGTAATTCATTCATATTGGTCTGTAATAATAATCTTTATAAAAACAGATATTGGGGTTATTAGTAAAGCTGGGAGGGATCATTATCTATCTTTGTTAGGATCGGGTAGAAATCATGCCTATAGGGTTGTTGTGATTATTCATATGCATTAGAAATCTTGCCTATTGGGTTGTTGTGATTATTCATATGCATTTGAAATCACGCCTATAGGTTTTCTGTGACGATTGTTTACTTATATGAATTAGAAACCATGCCTATAGGACTTATCTCATTCTTTAAAATCCTGAATTTTCATGCTTTGCATCACTAGAAATCCTGCTTCTAAGGCGTTTCTCAATTCTGTATCAAAATTCATGTTCATTCATATCCTCAAGTCTCAATGTGCATTAGAAACCATGCCTATAGGATCGTTTTTGGGAATACTAAGTATAACATTCTGCTCACTTAGATATCCTGTCCATAGGAAATCATGTTTAAAATCAGTTTTGACTATTTAGAAATCATGCCTATAGGGAACGTGTATAAAATCACTTTTCTGTCATGAACTAACGCTTGTGATCAGTTTCAGCACATAAAAAACATGCCTGTAGGGTCTAAAGGATAAAATCTGCCTGAAATCCGCCTGTTAAATCACTAGTTTATAAAATTATGGTCTGATTAACATTTAGATACCATGTCTATAGGATTCTGCCAGTTATCACTTAGGCAAGCCTGTAGGACAATTAAATCTTGGGTTTAAAATTGTGATTTCCTTGTTGCTTGAAACGTGCTTAGATTCAGTAAGAGGTAAAATCAGTAGGCAAACTGATAAGTATTCACTGCCTCGCCTTAATAGAACTGTTGCATATTCTGTTTTGTACTCATTTAGATATCCTGCCTATAGGACTCCTAAAATTATAAAAACTGCTCGTTTGAATGGCGTGCATTTGTTTTTTCTATTTGTGGAGGTAAATATGAGCCCCTTTAATTGCTCTTTATATGACAGTCCTGCCTTTTTTTTATTTGTCGCTTAGATTTTCTCCTTTTAAGAACCATAGGTGAGTCTAGAACCACCTTAAATAGAGGTCATAAACACCTCCAGGGCCACAGGTAAGGGACGGGTAGTGCACGTATAGGATACGTATTCGAAGTTATTAGAACGCTTAGGTAATAAACAAAGGGGAAGGGTAATTGGGTATTAAAAGGAAATGATGACCTGTGCGCTAATGCTATGTGTATCACCCCAACTTGGGGATGATTACCAAGTATTGCACAGAAGTGATCCTATAGGCTAAAAAACCTAGGACCCCTTTTACTCCTTGTTTTAAAAGTAATATCTGTTTGTTTGTCTGCTTATAAGACTAATTCGCTTAAATTGAGTTTGATCGGGACCCACCATTGTGGACCTCGAGGGGTACCTAACACCTTCCCCTCAAGATAATTTGGAGCCCTTACCCAAATCTCTAGTGATGTAAACTAGTTTGTGAGTTATTTGCTCTAGGTGCCCTAATGCACCTTAATCCGTTAGGTGGAGACGTTTCAAATCTCATACCCAATTCCCAAAAGGAAAAGGAGTTGTCCCAAATGTCGAAACCCGGACTCCGAGAGGAAAAAGGGGGCGCGACACTCATTACTATTTTGTTGGGCGTTAGACGCGTTAACCTTTGCATTCAATTGAGCCTCTAAGTCGTGAATAGCAGTGCCAAACCAATATGATAAATCAAGAAAGCAAAATTAATATCCAAATAACAATAATCATGAAAGAAACATAACCCTAGAACGTGAAGTTTAGCTCCACATAGACATGGTAGTCGAACAACAAATCATACAAAGAAACATAAAAATTACTAAGTTTGGTGGAAGAAAAGATGAAACCTGGCCTCCATGGCGGGTCTGTGCTCTCCCTTCGTCAAAAGTTACTCTCAACAACGTCCCCCCCCCCCCCCAAAAAAAAATAGGATTAGGACCCTTTTATATGAGTTGGGGACATGTAGGGCCGAAATAACCTTGTCCCGCACAAAATAGGAGACTTCCCCGGCTCAGCGTCCAGACTAGCGCCTAGCGTTGGACCTAGCGCAGAAAGCAGTGACGATTTGCCGTTTTCTTCTTCCTGCGTTTTGAGTTGCATTCTATACATTACTCTTTTATCTTCCATTTGGGGGCACAAAACCTAAAGGGTGTCCCCCTTTGTCTTATTATTTTTTTTAGTTTTCTTTTTCTTTCTTCCGCGTCTTATTCAATATTGCTCCAAATCTCTTCATCTTCACACTACATAATTTCTAAACAGTTAAAATATAATATTTAGCACAAAGGAATATAATTAATACTCAAAGGACGATTCAAAGTACTAGAATATGAGGTAACAATGGGTAAATATATGTATTTTTTAGCCGAACATCATTATTCTTAAAATTTTCCCTTCAAATAAAACATAGTAATGTTATTTTTTAAATTTTAGTAATGGCTTTTTCATGTTTTTGGTTGACTTTAGAGTAAAAGGGTTCTTTTCTCCATTCAAAAAGGTGAGGAATATCATTCTAACCTAAAAGGTTAAGGGGGGAGAAATTAATTCATGTTTGATGTAAACATTGAATGTGATTAATCCTCACTTCATTTATCCTAATTCATGTGGCGTAGTTTCTTTTTAAAATATTTCAAAAGAAAAGCTACCTTTTATATTTAAAAATAATTTAACTTTAAAATTTTTATTTTACTCTTAATAAATAATCTACAATTATACAAATATCTATATTTTAATTTAAATTATAAATTTTAAAAATCTAAAAATCCTCATTTCGTATTCGATCAAATGGTGCCATCTAAAATTGAGATGGAAAAGGATAGGTTTTTGAAGAGTTAATAGCTAAAACCCCCTCTAACTATCAACTTTTGTGAGTTACCTACTTAAACTATAGGGTGTCCCCAAAATTTCCCTGAATTATTTTTCCCTTCATATTAAAAATCCCTTGTTGCTTACCTGACATAATGTGTGTAATAACTCGCCAAAGAACGCGTAAAGGCTGAAAAAGCCATCAAAATGGCATGCCTGACAGTTGTAATGGCTAATTAGCCCTACACTTTTTTAAAATATACTTTTTTTATTTTCTCCTCATTTACTTTATTTTTCATCTTTCTTTTTCATTTTTTTCACCCTTCTTCCTCATTTTTTCACATTTCTTCCTCATTTTTTCACATTTCCTCTTTAGCTCTCCATATGGGTTTCCTTTGAAAAAAATTCACCTCTCTTATTCCTCTAATTTTTTTTATTTTAGTCTTTTTTTATTTCTTATCCATATTATTGAAATAACACTCATTTAAATCTTCTTATTAAACCCAACATTTTGTAAAGAATAAAGTTGAATCTCTTGGACCTTGTTTGTGTAATTTAGAATTAGAAATTATAGTTATTGGCTGATTGGTTTCTTGCCAGTAGAATGTTAGTTTGTGTAATATAAGCTGATTTTTTCAGAAATACAACACTATATGCCTTCATTTTGTTTGTTTCAAAGTGAATATAAACAAGGACTTATTCAATTGAAAACCAACATACAACACAATCACAATTAAAACTAAAATAAACATTTGTATTAGATCCTACTTTGGCCAAAAATGCCCAAAATTAATCAGTCATCCGAGAGTAATATACCACGAGTAATCTAGCTACATCAAAATCTAATTCAAACCATAAGTTAATACAATTACATAGACACACCTCTATGAATTCAACGAAGAGATTTAATAAATAGGGGAATATAGTTTAGGGGATTGTGGGACACCAGATAGTTTGAGGGGGTTTTAGGCTGAGTTAATAGCCACATGTAGTGTCACATGACACGTTTTAATTTATTTGAAGCGTGTACCAAACACATTACTAAGAATGTGCCGATGGTTTTAATATGAAGCGTAATATATTTCAGGAGAAGTTTTTCCTATAGTTTAAGTAGGTAACTCATAAAAAGTTAATAGTTAAAGGGGATTCTAGTATAGGTAAAATACATCGACAGCCCCTTAAAGTTGTCCATACATTTCACTTAAATACTCTATCTCAAGTCTGTTCTATTTGAACACTTCTAGGTCTTTACTGTGTCATGTAGACACAAAAGGCAGACATGGAAAGATAACTGTTACTCACATTTTCAAGCACATGAAATGGTTTGGAAGACAAACTCATCATACTTCTTGCCCGAAAATATAACATTTGTCGGTCTAACATCAAATCCAAATTTTGCTATCAATTAAAATGTTGGAGCTTATTTACTTTCCAATATTCACGGTCTAATTAATTCGATTCGAAGGAGCGAATGTGAATCGAAGTGTTCCTGCTGGTTTCAAAGTACGTTGACTGGTGGTATTAAAATTTCGACTTTGTCACCAGTTAATTTAAGCATCTTCGAGGAATTGTTCCAAGTGATATTGACTAACTCATAAACTATGATCATTCCACCGTTGAAAACGTCTGCTCCGACATTCTGTAGAACTCCGACGAACTTCAGTTGGCCCATGTCTAGCGGTCTAAATCGAATAAATTCGATGCGGAAATCTTTTAGCTGACATAGGAGAGTGTGTCTAAGATTTCTCCCACTAAATTTATCCAACCAAACTCCATAATAATGCCAAAAGAGATTCCAGTTGTACTGTAACAACTCGGTCGGTGATTTTGAGAGTTGTAGCCACGTTCCCCTATTTAATACTCCTTTTGTACTTTATAGCTGTTATATGACTTATCGGGTTAGTTGGTTCAAGTCCGGAAGGAATTCGGAATGTATTGAGACACTTAGTCTCATAATGAAAAGCTTAAGTTGCAAATGTTGATCGGATGTTGACTTATGTGTAAAACAACTCCGGAATGGTCTTTTGATGGTTCTGATAGCTCCGTTGGGTATTTTTGACTGAGGAGCATGTCTGAATTGCTATTTGGAGGTTCGTAGTCAAATTAGGCTTGAAATGGCGAAAGTTAGATTTTTGAAATGTTTGACTGTGAGTGGACTTTTTGATACCGGGGTCGGATTGGAGTTCCAGAAGTTGGAGTAGGTCCGAGGCGTCATTTGTGACTTGTGTGCAAAATTGGGGGTCATTCGAAGATGTTTTGATAGGTTTCGGTGTTGTTTGTAGAAGTTGGAAATTCCTTAGTTCATAGGCTTGAATCTATGTGCGATTCGTGTTTTTGATGTGTTGTTTGAGATGATTTGAAGGCTCGTCTAAGTTTAATCGTGTTTTAGAACTTGTTGATATGTTTGGTTGAGGTCCCGGGGGCCTCGGGTTGATTTCGGATGGTTTTGGGAACAAGATTTGAAGTTTAAGACTACTGAAGTTTGAGTGTTGCTGGTATAATTGCACATGCGGAATGGAACTGCAGATGCGAGCTCGCAGGTGCGGGTTAAGGTCCGCAGATGCGGAGTTTGAAGAGAGGTGAGCAGATGGTCACAGGTGCGAAGGTTTTCCCACACCTGCGTGATCGAAGATGCGGCAAGAGGACCGCAGAAGCGGAAAAGGACTATGGAGCTGGGCTCCGCAGAAGCGGAGGGTTTCTCGCTGAAGCGAGTCCGCAGGAGCGGAAGGCAGCGCCGCGGGTGTGAAGGAAACTGCAGAAGCGTGCATTAGTCGCTCCTGCGAGGCCGCAGAAGCGACTAAGTGAACCGCAGAAGCGAGATTGCTGGACAGAACATATATAAACGAGGGTTCCGAGATTTTCACCATTTCTAATAGTTTGAGCTCGAGGTTTGGCGATTCTTGAGAGGATATTTGAGGGGATTCTTGAGGTAAGCTTCTTTTACTCATTTTTGATCAATAATCTTGTTTCCCCCTTGATTTTCCCACCTATATTGTGTGGTTTTGAGGTGAAGTTTGGGGGTTTGAGACTAGGGATTTGGAGAGTGGATTTGGGGGATTTTGATGATGATTTAGTGTTGGATTTTGATCAAAATTGTATGGTTGGACTCGAGTTGAATGGGCTTTCGAGTTTTGTAATTTTTATCGGATTTCGAGATGTGGGCTCGTGGCCTGCTTTAAGCCGATTTCGGGTTTTAATTAATGACTTTGTGTTTTCTTGTGGAATTGATTCCTTTACTCTTTGATTGTATCGTACTGTTTGTGGCAAGATTACGGTCATTTGGAGGCTGATTTTCAAGGCAAAGGTGTGTTGGAGTAGAGTTATGCTCGGATTGAGGTAAGTAACACTTCTAAGCATGGGTCTAAGGGTTCAAAACCTCGAATTATGTGTGATATGATTGGTGTTGAGGTGTCGGACATGCTAATTGACGGGCATGCACCGTAAGAATTGTGACCTAGTCAATTCTATGGCACTGAATAGTGGACTTATCTTGTTGATATCCATGTTTTCATCATGTGATAAAGTAATTAAGTTGTTAATCATGCTAAAGAACATGTATAGGCTATATGTCGATAGTGTTGGGACCATAGTGGTCGTTTCTTGCTGTTGGCTTATTATTTTCATTGAAATTTCGTACTCAATCATATTCATTCATTACATATCATATCTTAGTCTCTGTTACTATTTATTGATACATCATATCATTGTTTTTGGGCTAGTTTCATGACATTGTGAGCCCGTGAGAGAGTGACTGGAGAGATTGATGATTGAGCGAGGCCGAGGGCTTGATTATGACTGACATTTATGGGAACGGGTTGCACACTGCAGCGGATTTTACTGATTTATGATAGCAGCTTGGGCTGAAGGAGCCCCTTCGGAGTCTGCACACGTCCCAGTGAGCGCGGTTTATTATATTGAGGGATGGATCTTCTTTGGACATGGATTTTGTCCGAAGCATTTATACCTGGAGATGGATCCTTCCCACGGGCTGGATTGGCCCTACCCAATACTGAGTGACTGATGGTCAGTTGATGTATATATTCTGGGATGGATCTTCCCTAGGCCGGATTGGCCATATACAGTACTGAGTGTTTGAGCATTTTGAGAGTGTGAGCACATGAGGTTGTCGGCATGGTGCATCACATACAGCATGTGTGTTGGCATTTAGAAGTAGAGGAGTTATATTATTCATATCATTCAGGTTTGATCTATCTTACTGTATTGAGTTTAACTATTGAACTTGAAAGCATGTCTACATTTCTGCACTATCATTTCTATATTGAACCGTATCGGTTGAGATCGTCACTACTTTCAGTCCACAGTTTGGATTTGTTACTTATTGAGTTGGTTGTACTCACGCTACACCCTGCGGCTCGTGTGCGAAACCAGGTGCTTCCGCTCACGGCGACTGCTGAGTGTGGGGTCACGATCTTTGGAGACTATCAAGGTAGTTGCATGGCGTTCGCAGACCTTGACTATCCTTCTTTAACTTTACTTATATTTCAGTTCTTATTCCTTAGATATTGTAGTAGACTATATCCCCGTATAGATGCTTATGTACTCGGTGACACCCCGGTTTTGGGAGAGATTTTTATTGAGTTGAGAATTTTAATATGTTTTTAAAAGGTTTTTCCATAAATATTAACTGCTTCTGTATCTTTCAAGCTTTTATCGTGTTGAAATGGTTGAGTAGTTGGCTTGCCTAGTTCCACAATAGGCGCCATCACGACGGTTAGGTTTTGGGTCGTGACAAGTTGGTATTAGAGCCTAGGTTACATAGGTCTCACGATTATGAGTAGGTTTAGTAGAGCCTTGCGAATCGATACGAACATGTCTGTACTTATCTTCGAGAGGCTATCGAACCTTTAGGAAGCTTCACACTCTTGAATCCTTGTCGTGCAAATATTTTGATTCCGGTAACTAACCTTCTGTTATTCTATTCTCTCACAGATGGTGAGGATGTGTGCTACCAGACAGGATGGACAACCACCAGTTAGGGCTGCGAGAGGTCGAGGTCATGGTAGAGGAGGAAGTAGGGGCAGAGATGCAGCTAGGGCAGCACCTGCAGACCCACCAATCGCTCCAGCTTAGGAGTAGGTACCAGATACAGTTGAGCCAGTGGGGCCAGCTCAGGCAGCAGCTGTGCCCATCGCGATACCAGGGCTTCAGGAGACCTTAGCTCAGATTCTGACCATGTGTACCAGTCTCACTCAGGCGGTCTCTGAGCCACTTCTCAGGCTGGGAGAGGTGTTCAGACTCTCGCCGACCGTACACCAGAGTAGGTGATGCAGGGACTCCAGACACCGGGGGCACTACCAACCCAGTCAGTTGCCGCTGCTCAAGATCATGTGTTTCTAGCTATGACTGATGATGAGCAGAGGAGACTAGAGAGGTTTGGCAAGCTCCAGCCTTCACCTTTCAGTGGGTCAGAGTTGAGGATGCCCAGGGTTTCTCGGACAAGTGTCAGCGGATCCTTCGTACAGCAGGTATTCTGGTGACCAGTGGGGTCTCGTTCACTACTTTTTAGTTTTCTTGGGCTGCCTTCAGTTGGTGGGAGGCTTATGAGAGGCACAGGCCAGTCCGTGCAGCACCACTTACATAGAAGGAGTTCTCCGTTCTCTTCTTGGAGAAGTTCGTGCCGCAGTCTCGCAGGGAGGAGCTGCGCAGACAGTTTGAGCAGCTTCATCAGGATGGCATGTCTGTGAAACAGTACAAGATGAGGTTTTCTGAGTTGGCTTGTCATGCAGTTTGGTTGGTTCCCACTGATAGGGAGAGGATTAGGAGGTTCATTGATGGCCTCACATATCAGTTGCGGTTGCTTATGACTAGGGAGAGGTATCCGATGCTACTTTCGATGAGGTTGTTTATATTGCTCGGCAGATAGAGATGGCACGTAGCCAGAAATGTGGTGAGAGGGACGTCCTTATGGATCGGGTGGTTTAAGCGGTGTTCCTTCTGGGGGTCAGTTCTACTATAGCAGGGGACGTCCTTATAGGCATGCCCAGACGGCTCGTCCAGTTCACTGTGGTACATCATCTGGTCATGGTTCATACAGTGCACAGCAGGGTTACTCATCTCTCAATGCCCTTCCAGCTCAATGTTCGTCTCGTGCACCATCAGCTCAGGGTGTTGATACCCAATTTTTCCCTCATATTTAAGATACATACATACATATATATATATATATATATATATATATATGCATCATCATTTGATTTACAAGCACACACAAGTACTTTTCATAATTTTTAAAGGTTTTAAACCAATTTATTTCTGCATTTTATTATATGAATATCCAATACTTATCCTCCAAATTATTTTTTTGACGATTTAATCACCTAAACTTATCATTAGTACCAATGTGAGGTTTTAAATATTTCTCAGTGCATCTCTTATAATTACATTTGCATTTTAAGGCTAAATCGCACATTTTGCAATAATAGCCCATATGCATGTATAATAACATTCTCTATGCAGAAAATGAATTTTTATATTTTTATAATATTAAGTAGTTATTTTTAATTATTTTAGTGCACAAATAATACTTTTAATATTTATTAATTACTATTATATATTATTTATTTATTAAACATTGGGTATTTAAAATCTAGCCCAAACCTTACCTTAATTTCGGACCTAAGCTACCCAGTCCCAGCCCAATAACATCTGAGCCAAACCAAATAACCCCCAACCCAACCAATTAAACCAACCCGACCCACAACCCCCAACTAATCGTGGCTGTTGATCTTTGAGATCAATTGCCCATATTACTCCTACCCTTTTGATTACCCTAACACTCCCCTAACCCTAATCACTCTTCACCACCCGCCGCCTTTGAATTCTCTCAAACTTCCCCCTTCTCTCTACTCAAACCTTAGCCGTCTTCCCCCCAAATCCCTTTCCTAATCCCACCGGACATGGGATTATACGGCTATTTCTTGCCATATCTGCCCCCTCCCCCTCCGGTACTGGATCCTTCTCTATACTACTTGCCTAAACATCGCAAGTGGATCTCACAAGAATCGAACCAAAATCGGTTCAAATTCTTGACCTTTTCACTGTTCCGTCTATGTTCATTCTTATTCTATTATGGGTATAGATCTTTGTGTATCTCTGTTGATTCTTACTTACCCTAAAAATTAGGGTTTCATATCTCTTTTATATCGAACTAAAACTGGTTCGATTCTTTGATTTTAAGCGATATTTTTGTCTATATTCATCTTATTCTATGCAACACTAGATTTTTTATTTTTTGAATCTGCCGATTTGAGTACTTTCCCTAAAATTAGGGTTTTGAAATTTCTCTCTTTTCCTTACTGATTTCGACTGCATGTGTGTGATGTTCTTTCCTTTCTAGTATTTGACTGATGATTTTCCTTATTTGGGTGTTCGATTTCTACTACTATATAAACCCCTCCCCATTCCCCTTTTCAAACGGAGGGAAATCGTTAAGAAACTCACTAAAAACTGAACTTACTACTCTTCGTTATCTCACACTCTTGTTCTATATTCTGATTTTGGGTCAGTTGAAAGCCAAGGCCATAAATTTTGGGTTCTTGCTACTGTAGACTTTGCTCTTTCTTGTTTGTTTTTTTCGCTTAACTGGTGAGTTACAGAACCCTTTGCGATTTCGTTCCTATATATCTATAACATGCATATCTTTTCACTTCTGAAGTTTATAGCTTAATGTGTTTTCTAGGCTGTTCTCGTATGCACTTCTGACTGTCTTAATTCAATTTTAGGCCTTTCTAATCTAAATTCTATTATGTTTGCAGTTTGAGATATGCTTAGACCTGAGTTAATTAAGTTCTCTTTAAGTCTGTCTGGCTTATGTGTTACTGATGTTTAGAACCTTTGCACTTTAGCCATCTCTTTAGTGTTTAAATTGGCTACTAACCCTGTTACTTGAGCATGCTTTCATATCCCCTTTTATGGATTAGTTGACTAAACATGAATGTATTCACTAAGTATCTAGCATAATTTTGTCTCTGAACTTGCTATGATGATATGCAGCATGTTTGATCATGTATGCTTCTACCATGTCTTCCCAGTAGTTGCCTTAATTTGTTCTCATCTTGTTAAGTTATGTTGCCAATTGATGTGATTCCTTCTTGTAACACTAGCACCTACTTAACATAATATGAATCTCTTCTTTGTTATGAGTATGTGTATACCAATCCTGCAAACTTGTTTTATTAATTTGTGATTACTTATGCACTAGGTGTTGAACTTGTTCTTCTGAATCTTTGCTAAGTCTGCTTTTAAAACCTAAAGCATATTTGATTATTTGCTCTATGTGCTCAACTTGTACTCTTCAGTACTGTCCCTCAGCTGTTGTCCATTCTCCCTCATTATCACTTATGTTATTCTTAACTCCTTATTCTTAGCCGGCTGAAAGCCAAGGCTATCAAGGCTCTTGCTACTGACCTCCCTAGTGAAAGAACTGCTCGGGGTCCAATTGAGACCCTTGTGAACTTTGACACACTAGGATTTGGTCCCAGTCATTTCCTGAATCTCCTCACTTAACCTCCCTAGTGTGAGCACTGCCCTGGGTTCTTGAAGCCCTTGGGAACTCCGACGCAGGTCTAAGGTTCCTTACCATCTTTTTCCTAATAACCCAGTTCTGTCCCATTTCACTTGCTGAATAAGCCAATGGGCTTGTGATATGGCTGTTTTTTCTAAATTTTTGATGACTACTGGTTTTTGGCTGTGAAGACTGTCTTCTGAGCTGTTGTGAACTATGTGATTTGAAATTGATGACCAGATACTTTAGGCCTGTCTTAGGCTCACTATAGTTATTTTATAACTTTGTAATTTATTTCACTCATTAGGCCTGTAATAATGATGTAATAACAATTGGGGTATTAGTAAAATTGGGAAACTGGGCTTATTTAATATTGCATGAAATGGGTAAAAATCCTGCCTATAGGTGTTCAATTTGGTCGAATATATTCTGCCCCTACATGTTTGATAGATAACCTGCCTATAGGTGTTCATTCGTTTAATATATTCTGCTTCCACGTTTTTGTCAGAAATCATGCCTAAAGGAAATAAATGATTGATCCTTCAATTACAGCATGTTCATATAGACATCATGCCTATAGGATTACATTGATTCACAAATACATGCTCTTTACAATGTTCACGTAGACATCATGCCTATAGGAACGTAATCAGATTAGATGCCATTTCTGTTATTCTCATTATATTGTCACCCGCCTAGAAAGCATGCCTGTAAGGATAAAATATTATAAAATCAAGTATAATTGTCAATTGCTAGAAATTCTGCCAATAGGATTTTCTATTAAAGCCGCAAACCTTATGTCTTCAAATAACTTTACTGCATAATCCCACAACGACTAGATATCTAATACGTAAAAATTACAGCGTTACCATGCTGGAATCCAGAATCACTTAGCAATCATGTCTATAGGATCAATAACTTATAACCTGTAGTCTCAATAATGAGCATGCAATGTCAGACTCCCTAAACTGTGCACCCGTTCAGAAATAACGTCTATAAGATTACATTTTACATTTGAAACTACTGCATGTTTGAAATCCAAGGTCACATAGAAATCATGTCTATAGGGCATAACGGTTTTAACTCGTCTCAATTCTGAAACTGTCAAATGCCCAATGTGTTTGCGTGCATTCGTTGTCAAAGTGTGGAGGCTAACTTGAGCCCTTAACTGCTTTTATATGAAGTCCAACTTGTTTTGCATGTCGATTAGTTTCATCATTTTGTGCAGCCTAAGTGAAGTCTAGAACTACCTAAATAGAGGTCCAAAGCCTTCTGGACCATAGGAATGGGACAGGTAGTGCACGCATAGGGCACGGTTTAGAATCAACTAGTGCGCTTTAGGTAATATAGCAGGAGATGATAGTCTGCGCCCGCTGAATAATATGAGTAACACCCCATCTTGAGGGAGTTATGAAGTATTATTTATGTTGCACGGGGTAATCCTTTAGGCTAAAAATTTTAGGACCCGCCATCTTGTCTTTAAATCAATTATTTGTGTTTAATAATGAATTTCCCAAATTCCTTGTTTTCCTGTCTTTGATCACATAGACTAATTCATATAATTGAGTTCGGCTGGGACCCACAGTTGTAGACCTCGACGAGTGCCTAACACCTTCTCTTCGAGGTAATTTTGAGCCCTTACCCGATCTTTGGTGACGCAAACTAGTCAAACAGAGTTATCTACAAATAGGTGCCCTAACGCACCTTTAAAATCGTTAGGTGTCGACTCTCTCTTTTAACACCTTCCTTAAAAGAGTTGTCACATGTCGAAACCCGATTTTGCGAGAAAAAGGGGCGTGACAGCATGGCGACTCTGCTGGGGATTTTTCGGCTCTTACCATAAGTGAACTTGGTTTATATGAATTAGTCTGCTCTGATAAGCATGCCTTTATTATCTTTGTTGTTACATGAATATCCCACTCACGTTTCCTTTTTATTTGCTACATGTACACCTTTTTCCCCGCTTTTCCTTTATTTGAGCTCACATACAATTCTCTGCTTAATTTGGTAATAACATGCGCTTTCCTTTAGACATTTTTTTGAAATTTCTACATCATGTGTCTACCCACCCTCACTCCCTTATCTACTTTACCCCAATTTCCACATTGCGTGAACTAACTTCTTTCTTGTTTTCCTTTCTTTGTCTTTACGTTTCATTCAATACTGCATTTACTGCTTTCAACATGCAAAATATTTGACAACGTGTTCTTTTATCTTTGCATAAAGCATGCTCCACATCATATTCCACTCGTGCGTAATTAATACCATAGCAGCATTTGATGAGTGTCCGCGCTCTTCCTAAATCACCCTTTAAATTTGGAAAGGCTTATTTGCGGTAAAACTGGTCGATCAGCGGTGCAGTCAACGGTTCTGTGCCTTTCCCTCTCAAGTTGTCCTCTTGAGGGTACCGTGTAGACTCTTCTAGAAACCCTCACTCTAATATTAACTGTGCATGCATCATGTCCAAACCTAGTATGAGTTAGAACGCAGTCCGCGTAATAACTCGCTAAGTCAAGCCTTTTCCAAAGTCTACCAGAATTTCCATAATCCCAATGGACACAATCACGATCTGTTCATTATTTGGGAAAAACATTCTAATATGTTGATCATTAACGTGTAAATATCAAAATCTGGAGGGGGGAAAGGGCTAACTCTATTTGTTTGCAGAGATGAGGCACGAAGTCCCCAGGTTCGGCATGGTTAGAAATATCCTACCTTTGCTGCTAGACTGGTGGGAAAATCTCCCACCAAGTGACAAAAAACCATGCGAAAAGAGTCCCCGGGAATCTACCCTCTATGTTAGACATTCAACCAAACGATGCATTAATCGAGGCCGCTGCTATGTTCTGGGATGATAAGAGAGTCGTTTTCCATTTTGGTGACATAGAAATGACACCCCTTTTGAAAGAAATAGGAAGTTTCGCTAGGCTCCTGTGGGATAGTCCTGGTTTGTTGGTACCAGAAAAATGCACTCCTCGAGGTTTCTTGAAAATGATTGGTTTCAGGAAAAATGATGATTTAGTCTGTTTGAAGAAGTCTTATATACCATTCGATTTTCTCTATGAGTGTTATGGACATAGCAAGTCATACCGCCTGTACCATGATGAGTTTTCCATCACTTCTTTGGGTTGGACTCACCGCCGAGTTTTTGTATTTATTGTCAGTTTTCTGGGGATGCTGGTAGTTCCAATACAAGGAGAAAGAATCCACACTCGCCTAGCTATGGTCAGTAAGGCTTTAATGGAGGGGATTGAGGGGCAAACTTACACTATTGTCCATATGATTCTAGCTGATATGTATCGGGCTTTAGATCGTTGTAAAAAGGGATATAGGCATTTCGAGGGTTTCAATCTATTGCTACAAGTATGGTTGTTGGAATACCTTCAGAGGGGAGAATACCGTCAAGAATTTCCGCGACGACCATGGAATGACCATATAGCCTATCACCATCCGAAGAGAATGACTTTTATCCCAAATAGGTTTGCGCAATCGGAAAAATGACTTTTATCCCAAATAGGTTAGCGCAATCGGAAACGCTGTGAGCTGGGCACACTTCTTCAACAATCTGACTGATGAAAAGGTACATTGGATGTTCCAGTGGTTCCCTAGTAGTGAATTTATCATCAGGTCGAGAGATACTCCTCATCTAGTGCTAATCGGATTGAGGGGGATCAAACCTTATGCTCCTATCAGAGTAATGAGGCAAAGTGGGAGAAAACAGGTTATACAAGGAGTTTCCAAAATGGTTCAATACAAAGCAGACTTCTAGGGGAACGCCATTCCATTCAACACATGTGGCATCAAAAGATCATTGTGGAGAAAGATACCATCGAGCCAGATCGGTATCATGCCGGCCATATGCACTTCTATCCGTCATGGTTGGTAGATGATATAGCGGGGGATGTCAAGCTAGGGATTAATCTGAATAATAGGGTTGTAGAAGATGCTGCTGAAGTGCAAGTCAAATACAGAATATTGCACAAAAGGGTTTTCGAGTCTGAAGCCAGGCATTTGGAACAACACAAAGCGGATATGGAAGCAATCAACGAGTGGAGACAAATCGCTACTAAGCCAATAGAGAGGTTGGAATATTTGGAGCAGGGGTTGATGGAACTTGAAGGGAAGATGAGAAACAGGGTTTCAGGCTGTCAAAACATGGATGGCAATGAAGCAGGGCTCCTAGCAAGGGCGTATTTGCTGCTGGACATGCGCGACCCGGGGCATATGATCGATGGAGCAAAGAAGGCCAAGCATGGAGAAGGTCCATGTGGGACTAGATAGATTAGGAATTATGTTTTACTTGCTTTCTAGACTCGTTTTAGGCTTTGGTTGTAATAAGGCAAATGCCATTAGTGACTTTATATAATTATTGTCGTTTTAGTAGAGATTTGGTTTATTTACCATATTAATGAAATGACGCGGTTATTGGCATCGATTTTCTCCAAATCTATATGTCTCTTAGGCCTACCTCAGGCACAATGAGGTCCCCAAATTAGGACGCGAATTAATAATCCCGCAATGTATGTTTAAATACCGCAAACATCCTTTTAATACTCCTTACTGACTTGTTTACCTTTTTCATTTTTCTTCTTTTCTTTATTTGCTTATTCCCATCCCCTAAGGTTGGTTCGTGCATACTGGCATCATCAGCATACCATACCAAATCTAAAGGTCCTCCACCTCCTCCTCTCCAAGTGATCATAAAAGCAAAGGAAAAGCCAGAATGGATGATACAAACAATATCAGAAAAGACAACGCTACGCATGAGGAGAATGTAGAGACTTCGGATGGTCGGAGTACTCCGACATAGAATGACTTGGTTTTACGGTTGGAACAAAAGATACTGGAGCTACAAGGGGAACTTGAGCAGGTCCAGAACTTGGCAAACCTTTCCCTTACCCTGAATGTCCCCGATATCAACCAACAAAACACCAAAAACCCAGCACCTCCCCAAAACACACAAAACCAACAAAATCCTCCCGCACCTCATCACTATGCCACACCTCCTCAAAATCCTAATCCTCCACTAGTACCTACTCCTCCACAACATCATCACCATCCAACCCAGTATCCACAAACCACCACCTACCACACTCCTTAAAACGCACCACAACCTACGCCTGATCCCCAAAACTCAACCAACAACCACCACTATGCCCAAATTCCTGGAGTCCATCAAAGCAACCCCATATATGTGGAAACCTTACCCCACACTCTAGAATAAACCTTATACATACCGAATTCGCTGAGAAGGACCTGCTCATCAAGAATATGGCGGAAGAACTCAAGAAACTTACTAGTCGAGTCCAAGGTGTTGAAGGTGGTAAAGGCATCAAAGGTCTGAATTATGAGGATTTGTGTATTCAGCCAGACGTAGAACTACCAGAGGGTTACAAACCTCCTAAGTTAGAAATGTTCAACGGTATAGGTGATCCGAAGGTACATTTGAGAACATATTGCGACAAGCTCGTAAGGGTTGGTAGAGACGAAAGAAACTGCATGAAGTTGTACATTAGGAGCCTCGCTGGAGACTCCCTATCCTGGTACATCAGTCAAAACCCGAAGAAATAGGTTAACTGGGTGAGCATGGCGTCAGATTTTATGGATCAGTTCAGGTTCAATACAGAAAATGCGCCAGATGTCTTCTACATTCAAAATCTTAAGAAGAAGCCCACAGAAACTTTCCACGAGTATGCCACTCGATGGAAATCAGAAGCTGCAAAAGTAAGGCCAGCACTGGAAGAAGAACAGAAGAACAAGTTCTTCGTCCGAGCTTAGGATCCGCAATATTATGAGAGGTTGATGGTTATTGAAAACCATAAATTTCCCGACATTATCAAATTGGGAGAAAGAATAGAAGAAGGACTTAAAAGCGGGATGGTGACAAATTTTGAGGCACTCCAAGCTACAAACAAAGCCTTGTAGGGCAGGAGGTATATCTAAAAAGAAAGAAGTTGGTGCAGTAATGGTAGCCAAAGGTCTGAAATCTCCTCTTACATATCAAACCCCACTATCCACATATCAGCCTTCACCTCCTATATACAAATAACCTGTTGCCACCTACAATAATAATCACACTCAATCAGCATATTACCATCCACCACTACCAGCCCGCCAAAACTACCAAAAACCCAGACAAAATTTCGACCGTATACCACCCAAATAATACACTCCCATTGTTGAACCTATCGATTAGTTGTATGCGAGATTGAAGGCTGCTGTCTACCTCACTCCTATTCCCGCTGTTGCCATGGAAAACTCCTCCTAGTGTGTTAATCCAAATAAGACATGCGCCTACTACTTGGGCATGAAGGGTCATACTATTGATGAATGTCGCACTTTGAAGGATAAGATCCAGACGCTGATTGACACCAAGGTTATACAAGCAAATGAGGTCGCACCAAATGGCCGCAATAACCCTCTCCCGGATCACAGAGGCGAGGGGGGAAATGTGATCAAAACTGATGAAGAATGAGATCTAGAAGGATCAATTGGACTCATTCGTGAAGGGGATGAACCCAAAATACCTCCAGTCACTCTCACACCTATTATAGTGCAGATTCAGTCGCCAATTGAGGTTGAAATAGCCACGCCAACTCCGTTCGAGGTTAAGGCAACAACGCCCTCAGCCACACCAACCCCATTTGAGGTGGAAGTAACCACACCTTTCACTGTACGGTAGCACCTAACCTCTCTTATCACCCAAAAGCTATACCCTGGGACTATGCTGCAGAGCCAAGAAGGAAAGGAAAGGGGAAAATGGAAGAAACCGTTGCAGCACAAGGTATGACCAGGACCGGTAAGGTTTACACGCCCGAGCATTTGGTAGGAACAAGTAAAGAAGCCGCTCCCAAGCAGCCTATCATTGAAACTGGCCCGGATGATCTTTGGAGAAAGGTGCAAGCAAGAGAGTATTTTGTAGTTGATCATCTGATCAAACCCCTACTCAGATATCCATTCTATCGCTACTACAGAATTTTGAGATGCATAGGAACGCATTGATGAAAGTGTTGAACGAAGCCTGTGCGCCCAATAATATCACTAGTGGAGGAATGGCTAATATGGTGGGACAGGTGTTGGAAAGCCACAAGATCACTTTTCACGAAGACGAGCTGCCGCCCGAAGGATTGAGTCACAACAAGGCACTACATATCATAGTACAATTTGAGGACAAATTCGTTGACAGAGTCCTAATAGATGGGGGATCGAGTCTCAACATTTGTCCATTGACTACTGTGAAAAGGTTGGGTAAAGGTTTGCATGAGATACGAGCAGAAACTATGAACGTGAAAGCATTCGATGGGTCCCAAAGGGCCACGATTTGGGAAATCAACCTATGCTTACAGATGGGCCCGACTTGGTTTGACGTTGAATTTCAAGTATTGGACATATCCGCCACATACAATAAGCTGTTGGGGCGACTGTGGATACATGCTACTGGGGCCGTAGCCTCTACGCTACACCAGGCCGTGAAGTTTGAATGGAATCACTAGGAAGTAATCATCCACGGGGATGAAAGTAACCCCATTTACACCAATCAAACTGTTCCGATTGTCGAGAATAGAAGGAAGTTGGGTGGAGAAACGTACCATCGTATCGAGCATGTCAATGCAATTAAGAAAGAAAAATGGTGGAGTAATAAGATTGAAAGCATATTGTCATGGACAGGGTATGAACCCGGTAGGGGTCTCGGCAAGAATCTCTAGGGGATCACCAAACCGATACAGCTAAAATGTCACGGCATAATTTTTGGGCTTGGGTATGAATATACCTGGCACGAGTATCAGAATTAGTCGCTGCCGTGGCGTGGTCCTTATTACCCACTTGAAGAGCTAATATTGCATCTGCACCAAACATTTTAACGGGCTGACGTAATATGGGGATCTGAAGAAGATGAGGCTTTAGCTGGCCTAAGGAATCTATTTTTGGACGATGAAGACATGGGTTGCAATGCAATAGTTAAGGAGGAGGAGGAGGAGCAGGAAGACCTTACAATTGAGACCATGGGAAAAGGAGCTGTTCTCAAGAACTAGACTGTTGCACCGTCCCGGGCCCGTCGAGTTCCTGGGTAGCCTAGCAATTAGCATGATCTATTTTTAAAAGCATTTTTCAGCATTTAAGACATTTTCAGTATTTTGTTTTAGACGTGTTTTATTTTGAAATAATTACTCGAGTCATCGAGCCGTACTTGTTTTAATGTTTCAAGAGTTATCTAATGCATTGCTATTTTAGTATTTATTATTATCATTTACATTTTCTCTCTACAGCATTATTATTACTTATCGTGATGAACCGACGACTGTGACATGTAATGAGACAACGCTACATAAGGATAGTGATTCAGAGGAAATAGAAGAAGGAGATATAATACTAGAGGAAATTGTCAGAGAAGTGGAAATTTTTTAGAACAAGCCTAAGTCCAATTTGGACGAAACCGAGATAGTCAATTTGGGAGATTCTGAAACAGTCAAAGAAACTCGCATAAGCATTCACCTGTCACCATCAGAGAAAGAAGAGTACATCCGGTTCCTGAAAGAGTATGAAGATATTTTTGCATGGTCTTACGATGATATGACTAGTTTGAGCACATCCATAGTGTCTCACAAGCTTAACCACAAGCAATGGCATTGAGAAATTACCATTTGCCTTATTGGAATGTCATACCACAGTCCGCACATCAATCGGGCAACTTCCTACATGTTGATCTACGGTACTGAAGCTGTCATTCCCGCCGAGGTCGAAATTCTTTCTTTGAGGATTATACAAGAAGTAGAACTCAGTGATGCAGAATGGATAAGAAATCGCTACGAACAATTAGCTCTTATTTATAGGAAAAGAATGAATGCGGTATGCCACGGTCAACTTTATCAAATAGAATGTCCAGAGCTTTCAACAAAAGGGTCAGACCCCGATAATTCGCACGGGGGCAGCTGGTGCTGAAGCGGATCTTCCCGCATAAAGATGAAGCCAAAGGGAAATTTTCACCTAATTGGCAAGGGCCCTACATGGTTCACAGGTACTAACAGGAGGAGCACTCATACTTGCAGAAATGGACGGAGAAATTTGGCCAAAGCCTATCAATTCAGACGCAGTCAAAAGATACTATGCTTAGGATTGTTTGCATTTCTTCATTTGATGTAATTGAACTACGCTTGACTTGATTTTCGTTTAAGAGGGGATACGTAGGCAGCCATGTGGGTTCGGTCACATCTTAATAAAATCTTCATTTTCCCCGTGGTCAGAAACTAGGGCACAATTTTGAGGAGGACCCTCAAAATTCTGGAGCATGTCCACCCAACATCGTCATATGCAGAACGGTCAAAGAATCGCTTATTAAACCAAGGCAGAATTTTGAGGAAGACCCTCAAAATTCTAGTGCAAGGAAGCTGCAATATCTCTAAAAGTGTCACAGTCATTGGTTCATCTAATTTACTTGATATTGCATACTATTATGTCCTTTAAAACTATGTTTATCAAAATGCTTGCATATTCTTTCGAAAACTTCATTTCTATGGCAGCCAGATATTACCCAGGGTAACTCGAACAGGATCTCCAGAGCAAAGCAAAGCAAAGCAAGCAGGCGAAGGCATGAACCAACCTTCCCCGCAAAACTCACGATTTTTCTATGGATGCAGGCACAACGAACATAACAGGAGCATTCACACGTATACACATATCAAAATCATTATCTTCCTGACAACAAGGCTGCCAAACGCAAACATGTTGCCTGATAAGAAAATACTCTGCTATCACTCATTGTCTTTCCTTGCATAAGACTAAGCATTGTCTCATCTTTGCATGAGGCTAAGCATTGCCTCCCTAATTGTATAAGGTTAAGCACTGACGTCCCTTGCATCGAGACTAAGCATTGTCTCCTCCTTTTGCATGAGGCTAAACACTGCCTTCCCCTACATGAGACCAAGCCCTGTCTCCTCTTCTTGCATGAGGCTAAGCCCTGCCTTCTCAACTACATAAGTCTAAGCACTGCCTTCCATTGCATGAGACTAAGCCATGTCTCCCCTTCTTGGATGAGACTAAGCCCTGTCTCATCTTCTTGCATGAGGCTAAGTCCTGCCTCCTCAACTGCATAAGGCTAAGCATTGCCTTCCATTGCATGAGAATAAGCCATGTCTCCTCTTCTTTCATGAGGCTAAGCCCTACCTCCTCAATTGCATAAGGCTAAGCACTGCCTTCCCCCGCATGAGACTAAGCGTTGTCTGCATTCGTGCATAAGGCTAAGCCCTGCCTCCTCAATTGCATAAGGCTAAGCACTACCTTCCCCCGCATGAGAGTAAGCGTTGTCTCCATTCTTGCATGAGGCTAAGCCATGCCTCCTAAATTGCGTAAGGCTAGGCAATGCCTTCCCTTTGCATGAGACTTAGCATTGTCTCCTCATTTTGCATAAGGCTAAGCACTGCCTTCCATTTCATGAGACTAACCACTGTCTCCCCTTCTTGCATGAGACTAAGTATTGTCTCCTCTTTTTGCATAAGGCTAAGCACTGCCTTCCATTTCATGAGACTAAGCACTGTCCCCCTTTCTTGCATGAGACTAAGCACTGTCTCCCTTTCTTGCATGAGGCTAAGCATTACCTCCCCAATTGCATAAGGCTAAGCCTTTCCTTTCCTTGTCCAATACCAAATGTTATGCTACTTGAAATCCAGCGCTATTTTCCCTTCCCGGGGCTAAGCTCTGTCCCAATCTTATGCAAGACTAAGCTCTGTCTTGTTTCTCTTATGTGACCCAGCATCATATCTTGGCATTTCATGGGCTAAAACATCGCCAACTTATCCAAAGGCGTCATAGTCCGAAGGCGTCATCCTCATAGCTTGAAGACACCATGTCATGGCCTGAGGATCTCTAAATATTGCACATCATTATTCAAAGGCGTCATAGTTCAGAGGCACTATTTTCATGGCCCGAGAACATCATTTCATGGCCTACGAATCCTTTACCGCACAATTCGTGGCCCAGGACATCATGGTCTAAGGACACCATCCTCATTGTCCAAAGACAACTTTCATGATCCAAAGGGAATTTACATCATGTCTAAATTCTCGCAATAATCCATATATATTTGCATGCATTGTGTTTTAAGTTTTACAGGTGATCTAGGAAGTAACCGTTCTCATAACGGCAACAATCTTCGCTCCGATTTCCATTCAACATTCATATCCTGCAATTATTTCAAACGTAACTAACCACCTTCCATTACCCATTCCCATCTGATAACCTTTCAAATATCCATAATCGTTCACAATCCCGATATCGTCCTATCCAGAAAAGCTTGTCCGTTCCTACAACAACTCCATCAATTTATTCCACCGTTGGATCCAGAACTACACATGGCCTGATTCCTGTAAAACCCGGGATATGTAGAAACTCAGAAACCATGGTTCGGCTATATTTTTTAAAATCATCCCATTCTATCAAAATTGGTCATCATTTATTTACCCGACAACTATTTCATCTTTTCCGGGTAAAGAAGGGCAGTTGTTGATACCCAATTTTTCCCTCATATATATATATTCAAAATAGTGCATATGCANTATATATATATATATATATATATATATATATATATATATATATATATATATATATATATATATATATATATATATATATATATATATATATATCATCATTTGGTTTACAAGCACACACAAGTATTTTTCATAATTTTTAAAGGTCTTAACCCAATTTATTTCTGCATTTTATTATATAAATGTCCAATAATTATCCTCCAAATTATTTTTATGATGATTTAATCATCTAAACTTATCATTTGTACGAATGTGAGGTTTTAAATATTTCTCAGTGCATCTCTTATAATTACATTTGCATTTTAAGGCTAAATCGCATATTTTGCAATAATAGCCCATATGCATGTATAATTACATTATCTATGCATAATATGAATTTTTATATTTTTATAATGTTAAGTAGTAATTTTTAATTATTTTAGTGCACAAATAATATTTTTGACATTTATTAATTACAATTATAAATTATTTATTTATTAAACATTGGGTATTTAAAATCTGGCCCAAACCTTACCTTAATTTCAGACCTAAACCACCCAGTCCCAGCCCAATAACATCTGAGCCCAAACCAAATAACCCCCAATCCAACCAATTAAACCAACCCGACCCACGACCCCCAAATAATCGTGGACGTTGATCTCTGAGATCAACGACCCATATTACTCCTACCCTTTTAATTACCCTAACACTCCCCTAACCCTAATCACTCTTCACCACCCGCTGCCTTTGAATTCTCTCAAACTTCCCCCTTCTCTCTACCCAAACCCTAGCCATGTTCCCCTCAAATCCCTCTCCTAATCCCACCGGACATGGGATTATACGGCTATTTCTTGTCATATCTGACCCCCCCCCCCCAGTACTGGATCCTTTTCTATATTGCTTGCCTAAACATGGCAAGTGGATCTCACAAGAATTGAACCAAAATCGGTTCAAATTCTTGAACTTTTCACTGTTCCGTCTATGTTCATTCTTATTCTATTATGGGTATGGATCTTTGTGTACCTCTGCTAATTCTTACTTACCCTAAAAAATAGGGTTTCAGATCAATTTTATATCGAACCAAAAATGGTTCGATTCTTTGATTTTAAGCGATATTTCTATCTATATTCATCTTATTTTATGTAACGTTTGATTTTTAATTTTTTGAATTTGCCAATTTATGTACTTTCCCTAAAATTAGGGTTTTGAAATTTCTCTCTTTTCCTTACTGATTTCGATTGCATGTGATGTTCTTTCCTTTCTAGTGTTTGACTAATGATTTTCCTTGTTTGGGTGTTCGCTTTCTACTGCTATATAAACCCCTCCCCATTCCCCTTTGAAACAGAGGGAAATCGTTAAGAAACTCACTAAAAATTGAACTTACTACTCTTTGTTCTCTCACACTCTTGTTCTATATTTTGATTCCTGGCCGGCTAAAAGCCAAGGCTAGAAATTCTGGGTTCTTAATGTTGCATACTTTGCTCTTTCTTGTTTTTTTCGCTTAACTGGTGAGTTACTGAACCCTTTGATATTTCGTTCCTATGTATCTGTAACTTGCATATGTTTTCACTTCTGAAGTTCATAGCTTAATGTATTTTCTGGGTTGTTCTCGTATGCAATTCTAACTGTCTTACTTCAATTTTAGGCCTTTCTAATCTAAATTCCATTATGTTTGCACTTTGAGACATGCTTAGAACTGAGTTAATTAAGTTCTCTTTAAGTCTGCCTGGCCCATGTGTTACTGATGTTTAGAACCTTTGCACTTTAGCCATCTCTTTAGTGTTTAAATTGGCTATTAACCATGTTACTTGAACATGCTTTCATATCCCCTTTTATGGATTAGTTGACTAAACATGAATGTATTCACTAAGCATCTAGCATAAGTTTGTCTCTGAACTTGCTATGATGATATGCAGCATGTTTGATCCTGTATGCTTCTACTATGTCTTCTTTGTAGTTACCTTAATTTGTTCTCATTCTGTTAAGTTCTGTTTCCAATTGATGTGATTCCTTCTTGTAACACTAGCACCTACTTAACATAATCTGAATCTCTTTTTTTTATGAGTATGTGTATACTAATCCTGCAAACTTGTTTTGTTAATGTGTGATTACTTTTGCACTAGGTGTTGAACTTGTTCTTCTGAATCTTTGCTTGGTCTGCTTTTAAAACCTAAAGCCTGTTTGATTATTTGCTCTATGTGCTCAACTTGTACTCTTCATTTATGTTCCTCAGTTGTTGTCCAGTCTCCCTCGTTATCACTTATGTTATTTTGAACTCCTTATTTTTAGCCGGCTGAAAGCCAAGGCTATCAAGGCTCTTGCTACTGACCTCCCTAGTGTAAGCACTACTCGGGGTCTAATTGAGACCCTTGTGAACTCTGACACACTAGGATTTGGTCCCAGTCATTTCCTGAATCTCCCCTCTTAACCGCCCTAGTGTGAGCACTGTCTTGGGTTCTTGAAGCCCTTGGGAACTCCAACGCACTAGGGTCTAAGGTTCCTTACCATCTTTGTCCTGATTGCCCAGTTCTGTCCCATTTCACTTGCTGAATAAGCCAATGGGCTTGTGATATGGCTGCTTTTTCTAAATCTTTGATGACTACTAGTTTTTGGCTATGAAAACTGTCTTCTGTACTGTTGTGAACTATGTGATTTGAAATTGATGACCTGGCCTTGTCGGGTGTACTTTAGACATGTCTTAGGCCCACTATAGTTATTTTATAACTTTGTAATTTATTTCACTCATTGGACCTGTAATAATGATGTAATAACAATTGGGGTATTAGTAAAATTGAGAAACTGGGCTTATTTAATATTTTATGAAACGGGTAGAATTCCTACCTATAGGTGTTTAATTTGCTTGAATATATTCTGCCCCTATATGATTGATAGATAACCTGCCTATAGGTGTTCAATTCGTTTAATATATTCTGCTTCCATGTGTTTATTAGAAATCATGCCTAAAGGAAATAAATGATTGATCCTTCAATTGCAGCATGTTCATATAGACATCATGCCTATAGGATTACATTGATTCACAAATACATGCTCTTTACAATGTTCACGTAGACATCATGCCTATAGGAACACAATCAGATTAGATGCCATTTCTGTTATTCTCATTATATTGTCACCCGCCTAGAAAGCATGCCTGTAAGGATAAAATATTATAAAATCAAGTATAATTGTCAATTGCTAGAAATTCTGCCAATAAGATTTTCTATTAAAGCCGCAAACCTTATGTCTTCAAATAACTTTACTGCATAATCCCACAACGACTAGATATCTAATACGTCAAAATTACAGCGTTACCATGCTGGAATCCAGAATCACTTAGCAATCATGTCTATAGGATCAATAACTTATAACCTGTAGTCTCAATAATGAGCATGCAATGTCAGACTCCCTAAACTGTGCACCCGTTCAGAAATAACGTCTATAAGATTACATTTTACATTTGAAACTACTGCATGTTTGAAATCCAAGGTCACATAGAAATCATGTCTATAGGGCATAACGGTTTTAACTCGTCTCAATTCTGAAACTGTCAAATGCCCAATGTGTTTGCGTGCATTCGTTGTCAAAGTGTGGAGGCTAACTTGAGCCCTTAACTGCTTTTATATGAAGTCCAACTTGTTTTGCATGTCGATTAGTTTCATCATTTTGTGCAGCCTAAGTGAAGTCTAGAACTACCTAAATAGAGGTCCAAAGCCTCATGGACCATAGGAATGGGACGGGTAGTGCACGCATAGGGCACGGTTTAGAATAAACTAGTGCGATTTAGGTAACAATTTAAAGATAGTAATCGGGTAGCAGGAGATGATAGTCTGTGCCCGCTGAATAATATGAGTAACACCCCATCTTGAGGGAGTTACGAAGTATTATTTATGTTGCACGGGGTAATCCTTTAGGCTAAAAAATTTAAGACCCCCTATCTTGTCTTTAAATCAATTATTTGTGTTTAATAATGAACTTCCCAAATTCCTTGTGTTCCTGTCTTTGATCGCATAGACTAATTCATATAATTGAGTTCGGCCGGGATCCACAATTTTGTGGACCTAGAATAGTTCTAATACCTTCTCTTCAAGGTAATTTCGAGCCCTTACCCGATCTTTGGTGACGCAAACTAGTCAAACAGCGTTATCTGCAAATAGGTGCCCTAACGCACTTTAAAAACTGTTAGGTGGCGACTCTCTCTTTTAACACCCTTCCTTAAAAGAACTGTCACGTGTCGAAACTCGCGAGAAAAAGGGCCGCGACACAGGGTTCATCTGTACCGGGTCCTTCTGATAGTTATTCTGGTTCTCGGGGTCCGTTTCAGTAATCACCGCCATTCACAGGGAGAGGTTTTTTTTAGTGTGGATATTTGGGTCACATCAAGAGGCATTGTACCCGCATTTCGGGAGGTCCAGCTCAGCAGAGGAGTCAGCCTATGACTTCAGCACCGATTATTTCACCGCCCGCCTAGCCAGCTCGGGGTAGAGCTCAGGCAGCTAGGGGTCGCCCTAGAGGGGGAGGCCGATCAGGTGGCGGCCAGGACCGATTCTATGCTCTTCTTACCAGACCAGATGCCATGGCTTCAAACACAATGATCACAGGTATTGTCTCAGTATGCCACATGGATGCCTCTGTATTATTTGACCCTAGTTCCATTTATTCATATGTATCATCGTATTTTGCTCATTATCTGGATATGCCTCGTGAGTCCTTAGTTTCATCTATTCATGTTTTTATGCCTGTGGGCGATATTATTATTGTGTATTATGTATATCGGTCGTGAGTAGTGACTATTGGGATATTAGAGACTAGATTTGATCTCTTGCTGCGTAGTATGGTTGACTTAGATGTGATCTTGGGTATGGATCGGTTGTCTCCATGTCATGTTGTTTTGGATTGTCACGCTAAGACCGTGACATTGGCAATGTCGGGGTTGCCAAGGATTGAGTGGCGAGGTTCCCTAGACTATGTTCCCAGTAGAGTGATTTCATATTTAAAGGCCCAATAGATGATTGTGAAGGGTTGTTTATCTTATTTGGCCTTTGTGAGGGATGTTGGTGCTGATACCCCTACTATTGATTCTGCTTCGGTGGTGCGAGATTTTTCGGACGTGTTTCCTGCAGACCTGCCGGGCATGTCGCCCGATAGGGATATTGACTTTGGTATTACTTGGTGTCGGGCACTCAGCCCATTTCTATTCCTCCATATCGTATGGCACCGGCTGAGTTGAAAGAATTGAAAAAGCAGCTTCAGGAACTTCTTGATAAGGGGTTTATTAGGCCTAGTGTGTTGCCTTGGGGTGCACCGGTTCTATTTGTGAAGAAGAAGGATGGTACAATGCGGATGTGCATTAATTATAGGCAGTTGAACAAAGTCATGATTAAGAACAAGTATCCTTTGCCTCGTATTGATGATCTATTTGACCAGCTTTAGGGAGCGAGGGTGTTCTTCAAGATTGATTTGAGGTCTGGGTATCACTAGTTGAAGATTCGGGACTCAGATATTCTAAAGACGGCCTTTAGGACCCGTTATGGTCATTATAAGTTCCTTGTGATGTCTTTTGGGCTGATCAACTCCCCAGTAGCGTTCATGCATCTAATGAATAATGTGTTTCAGCCTTATCTCGACTCATTTGTCATTGTGTTCATTGATGATATCCTGGTGTACTCTGGTAGCCAGGAGGAGCATGCCAGCATTTGAGGATTGTATTACAGCGGTTGAGGGAGGGGAAGCTTTATGCTAAGTTCTCCAAGTGTGAGTTTTGGCTCAATTCAGTGGCATTCTTAGGGCACGTGGTGTCCATTGAAGGGATTCAGGTGGATCCGAAAAAAAAAGAGGCGGTTCAGAGTTGGCCTAGATCGACCTCAGCTACGGAGATTCGGAGCTTTCTCGACTTAGCCGATTATTATCGTCGCTTCGTGGAGTGTTTCTCATCTATTGCATCGCCCTAGACCAAATTTACCTAAAGGGGTGCTCCTTTCAAGTGGTCGGATGAGTGTGAGGAGAGCTTTCAGAAGCTCAAGATTGCCTTGATCACAGCTCTAATTCTAGTTTTGCCTTCAGCTTCAGGCTCTTATACAGTAATTGTGATGCTTCACGGATCAGTATTAGGTGTGTCTTGATGTAGGAGGGTAGAGTGATTGTTTATGCTTCGCGCCAGTTGAAGCCTCATGAGAAAAACTACCCTGTTCATGATTTGGAGTTTGCATTGAAGATTTGGAGGCATTATCTCTATGGTGTGTCTTATGAGGTGTTTACAGATCATCGGAGTCTCCAGCATTTGCTCAAATAGAAGGATATAAATTTAAGGCAGCGGAGATGGTTGGAGCTGCAAAAGGATTATGATATCACTATTCTGTATCATCCCGGGAAGGCCAATATGGTGGCCGATGCCTTGAGTGGGAAGGCAGCTAATATGGGTAGCCTTGCATTCATTCCTGTTGGAGAGATACCGCTTGCAGTTGATGTTCAGGCCTTGGCCAACCAGTTCGTGACATTAGATGTTTCGGAGCCCAGTCAGGTTCTGGCTTGTGCCGTTTCTCGGTCTTCCTTATTTGATCGCATCAGAGAGCGCTAGTATGATGATCCTCATTTGCTTGTCCTCAAGGACAAGGTTCAGAACGGTGATGCCAAAGATGTTACTAATGGGGATGATGGGGGTATTGAGGATGCAGTGCCGGATATGTGTGCCCAATGTAGATGGGTTACAGGAGTTGATTCTTGAGGAGGCCCACAGCTCGTGGTATTCCATTTATTCAGGTGCCGCAAAGATGTACTAGGACTTGAGGCAGCACTATTGGTGGAGGAGGATGAAGAAGGATATAGTGGGGTTTGTAGCTTGGTGCCTTAACTATGAGCAGGTAAAGTATGAGCATCAGAGACCAGGTGGATTGCTTCAGAGGATAGAGATTCCAGAGTGGAAGTGGGAGCGAATCACCATGGATTTCATAGTTGGGCTCCCTCGGACTTCGAGGAAGTTTGATGTTATTTGGGTGATTGTGGATCAGCTGACCAAGTCTGCGCACTTCATTCCAGTTGGGACTACTTATTCTTTAGAGCGGTTAGCGAAGATTTACATCTGAGAGATTGTGCGCCTTCATGATGTGTCAGTGTCCATCATTTCAGATCGGGGCACGCAGTTTACATCATAGTTTTGGAGACCGTGCAGCGAGAGTTGGGCACCCAGGTTGAGTTGAGCACAACATTTTACCCTTAGACAGATGGAAAGCCCGAGCGCACCATTCAGATGCTGGAAGATATGCTATGCGCTTGTGTCATTGATTTCTAGATTCATAGGATCAGTTTCTATTGCTCGCAGAGTTTGCCTACAACAACAGTTATCAGTCGAGCATTCAAATGGCTCCGTATGAGGCTTTGTATGGGAGACGGTGTAGATATCCGGTAGGTTGGTTTAAGCCGGACGAGGCTAGACTATTGGGTACTGACTTGGTTCAAGATGCATTGGACAAGGTTAAATTGATTCAGGAGCGGCTTCACACGGCGCAGTCTAGACAGAAGAGTTATGCTGACAGGAAGGTCCATGATGTTGCTTACATGGTTGGGGAGAAAGCTCTGCTCAAGGTTTCGCCCATGAAGGGTGTTATGAGATTCTGGAAGAAGGGCAAGTTGAGCCCTCGGTATATTGGGCCATTTGAGGTACTTTAGAGGATTGGAGAGCTGGCTTACGAGCTTGCCTTGCCACCTAGTTATCGAGCGTGCATCCAGTATTTCATGTTTCTATGCTTTAAAAATATGTTAGTAATCTGTCTCATGTTTTGGATTTCAGCACGGTTTAGTTGGTGGTGATTTGACTTATGATATGGAGTCGGTGGCCATTTTGGATCGGCAGGTTCAAAAGTTAAGGTCAAAGAACATAGCTTCAGCGAAGGTGCAGTGAAGAGGTTAGTCAGTTGAGGAGGCCACTTGGGAGACCGAGCGGGAGATGCAGAGCAGATATCCATACCTATTTGAGACTCCAGGTATGTTTCTAGACCCGTTGAAGGACGAACGTTTGTTTAAAAGAGGGAGGATGTAACGACCCGGCCGGTTCATCTGTCTTTCTAGCGCCGGTTCAGTACGTCAAGAGTTTACTGGTTCGGCAGTATTTGGAGTTTTATTCTGACTCTGAAGTTGAGTGATAGCGATTTGCTGAGCCTGTAGCATCTCGAATATCACTTGGAGGCTGACTCCCCTATTTCTTGTTCCTGGTGTTCCTTGGTCCCCTGGTCGGGCTTCCCTACGTACACTCCCTTCGGTCTGCGCCTAAGTTGGTATTTATAGAAATGTGTGAACTAACATCAACTGGTTCCACGTTTGGCGCTTCCCCAAGGTTTATCGGTGGTACACCGACCCTACGTTGTTGTTTTCACCAAGACCTTCGTTGTCATGAACAGGTGCATTTTGTGAGCTAGACATGTTTCAGTCTGAGAATCAAAATTCTTGACAAGAAAAAGTATAAAAATAACGTGTGTAATGAGAATCGGTAAAGAAACAATCACTATTATCTTTTGCCCCACGGTGGGCGCCAAACTGTTTACCTCGAAAATACGAGTAACAATTAAATTTGATTTGTAGTTTTAAAGATACGTGATTAGATTCAATACCTATTAATAAACAAGAAATATGAAGTAGAAATGAAAGAGACAAGTGAATCAAACTAATGTTTCTTGACAGCGGTGACCTCGAGCTTAGTGACCTCGAGGTGGGCTTAGAACAACAAGAACGATTAAGTAAGAAAAGTAAAGTAAGAACACTAGAGCTAAAGGACAATGCTGATGAACGGTAGACAAAAAGCAGAGAGTATATTCTTTTCTCAGTGATTATGTGATGTTACAAATGATTGGAGTCCCCTTTATATAATAGGGGAACCCTAAATAAGGAATATTTCTATTTACAGTAAGGAATATTCTTGGTACAGCTGTCTAACCGCCCAGTACGGATCGTACAATCCTATTCCGGGATTTGCGCCATAATCATAGGAACGTAGAAGGAATCTAGCTTATTCCGTTACAAATTCATAACGGTACAATTTCGGGTTCGAGCATACTCGACCTCTATACACATCGTGCTCTAACTTCGAACTCGGATCTGATCTCTCGAGCTCGAACTCGACCCCGCCCGAACTCGGTCGCTCGAGCCTATAACCGGAGACATGCGATTATGTTCGTATACAGAAAGTTAGAGCAGGGACATGAACATGACAACTGAATACCATAGTCCTACTCAGCAAGGTTTTGTCCTATTCTATGAAAGGACATTTTGACCACCAAAATATTTAGAGAAAGAGAGAGAAAATAAGATAAAGACTAGACTTGAGAGAAAAAGGTTAGTAGTATTACCTTCCCCAATGCTGCAGGTTTTTGCACTGCAAACTAAGCTTTAATACCCGTGCTGCAGCAGCACGTACGCTATTTGTTTTTCTATAACCCCCCACCCAACCCACTCACCCACTTTGTCCCATACCCCAACCACCATTGTTTATGGAATCCAAGTTGTACGTTTTCAAAATAATTACAAAAGAAACTACTCCCATAATCATTAAATCTATTTAAAAAAATATTTAATATTTTCAAACAACAACATTATTTACTAAAAAAATTAAATTATTTTCATTATCAATTAGTGAAGTATCAATTATATAAGTTATTTAAGAACGATTCCAACATATGAGGAGAGTTCGAGTTTTTACAACATAATATGCTGGAAGTTTGTATACAGGTGCTTCATAATTCAGTATAGTTTGTTGGAACTTTCCGTATTTAAGCTAAGATATTTTTGAATAAAATAGTGACTTTTTTCCTTGACTTTGCAAATAATGACTATTTTTTAATTACCAATTCGAAAACTAGTTAACCCATGCAATTTTGACAATATTTATAGATTTATTTAAATATAAAAAATCACATTTAATTTGAGAAGATGAGAGTAGAATATTACTATTGTTGAAAAATCTCAATCCTCAAACACCACACACACACACTTGCACTAGTTCCACTGTCCACGGGCAACTGTTCTCCATGCCCACAGCTATCAAGGCTTCGGTTCTTGAGTCTTGCAACTTCTAAGACAGGTTTGAACAGACACTTTGACCTTCACCTGCCAAATGAAAGACATCAACATAAGTAGTCAAAAAAGAAGCATTTGAGGATGTAGCTTATAGCATGTTTACCCAAGTTTCTCCAATTTCAGAAGCACATTTTTTTTTAAAAAAAAAAATATTTTTTTCTCATAGTTGAAGTGTTTGATCAAGTTTTTGGAAGAAAAAAAAATACTTTTAAAAAGAAGCAGAAACTGTTTTGGAGAAGCAGAAAAAAATAGCTTCTCTCCAAAAGCAATTCTTTTATAAATACTTTTGAGAAAAATACACTTAAAAGTAGTTTTTAAAAACTTGGCCAAACAATAATTGTGGCTCTGAAGTTTTTTTCAAATTATTTAGCCAAACACAAACTACTTCTCACCAAAAATACTTTTAAAAGCACTTTTTAAAATAAGTTGATTTTTCCAGCTTGGCCAAATAGGCTATTAAAGGATAATAACATTGAATGTGTATAGGTCCAAATTTGGTGACCACGGTAACGGACACGCAAGACAAGGGACGGGGTCGACCATGATATAACGACTGAAGGTTGTTCTCACAAAGGCTGATGTCAAAAGTGGGCAGCCGAGATGAGAAAGTAACGGGAGCATAGGCTGATAAGTGGGCATAAAGAATATCCAAACGAATATTCTTTATGTTGTACCTTTTAGGGTTTCTGGGGAATATCCCTTATAAATAGGAAGAGATAGGAAACAAAAGGGGATCTTCTTCGGAACTTTGAGAAAGAAAATACATTGTAAGAGTTGACAAAAGAGAATATCCAAAAGTTGTCTTATTTGTTGGTAATATTATTGAAGCACACGTTGTTCCACCTTGATCTATAAATCTAGAGATTCCATACCCATCCCAACTTCATACTTTTCCACGTCGCAGATAGAGAAAAGGGACATCCCAATCATATGATAGTTGGGTAACAGATCCCTTTTCATCACATTTATTGTCATTGCTTACATTTATTGTATATTTATACCATCATATTTATTGCCAATCACAGTGTATCGAACCCGTTATTTGATGCACCTGAACACTACTCGTTTCATAAATATTCTATTTTATCAGGTCTAGAAGTTATTAAGTTCAACTAAGATTCACCCCTTTAATCCATCATTAATTGGTTTAGCTATTATTTGCTCAAACAATTTGGCGCCGTCTGTGGGGAGGTTTTAGTTGAATTTTAGTTCCTTCTAGATCAAAGAAAAAACAGCCATCTTTTCTTCGTTTGCGCAAACTAACGATGGCAGGAAAAGGAGATGCAAGATTGAAAGCAATAGCAGGCGTCACTACCAACATTTTGAACACCATCAACGAAGATGGCAGGGAAGATAACGAGAACATGACACCAAACGTTACGCCCAGGCGGAGTGCTTCACCTCCCCCTCATGAAAGTGTAACAGCTTCACGCGAAAGAGGAGTCTCCACGTCTACAGCTGAGGAAGCACCACCAGCAGTGAAAAAATTACTGGAAGAGTGGCTGACAAGCACCCTAAACAACATACTCGACAAACCCGTTCAAAGGGAGAGCAGAAATATCGCGCAAGCAATATCACAACGATCACTGACGAGCAGCCCGTCCCTCAAACAGGTAACACTTACACCACTGTTGATGCAGGTAATGATGCACTCGCAGCCATTCTAAAGAAAATGGAGGAAATGAAAAACAAAAACAAGGCACTCCGCGACCAGATGAGGGAGCATCAAGAAAGGGTCGATAAAATACCGGGCGCCCCAAAGTTACTACCAAAATGAGACGTTGGTCGGTTCGTCGAACAACCGTACAGCAAAAAAGCGGCTCCACATGCCATTCCCAAAGCCTTCAAAATGCCACCATACCTGAAGATATACGACGGTACTACAGAACTCGAAGATCACATCATTCATTACGTCACAGCTGTGAAGAGCAACGACCTTTCGAAGGAGAAGTACCATCAGTGTTACTAAAAAAGTTTGGCGAAACCTTAACGGGGGGAGCCTTAACCTGGTATTCACAACTGCCGGCGCGGTCAATAACAACGTTCGAGGAAATGGCTGACAAGTTCGTCACCGCCCATGTAGGGGCTAAAAAGGCGGAGGCCAAGGTGAATGATATATTCGCCGTTAGACAATCACCTGGCGAGGGACTCAGGGATTTCCTAGCCCAGTTTAACAGGGTAAGAATGAGCCTACGAAATGTATCAGAAGGGATAGCGGTAGCATCTTTCTAGAACGGGTTGAACAGGAACGGGTCGAGAGCAACCAGAAAGTTGTTAGGCAGGCTCATGAAGTACCCTCCCACCACTTGGGAAGAGATCCATAATGCCTACTGCGCCGAGGTGAGAGCCGACGAGGATGACCTTAATGGTCCGAACCAACGGTTGACATCAGTTCAAACGGAGTCGAGAAAAGATCACCGTAACGACGGTCGAAGAGATCAGTCAGGCCCCTGTCTCAACCGAGAAAGACATCAACCCTACATCAGAACAACCGTCCCACCGTCTCCTCGACATGCGGAAGGGTCGTCCAGGCCGCACACAGGGACTCAGCAAAATGAAAGAGGTATGCCTCCACTCTTATCTGCTCACAATTTTTGTGTTTCCCCTTCAGAAATAGTGAACGCACTAGAGAAGCTTGGCAAAAAAGTGAAATGGCCACAAAAGATAAAGTCCGACCCAAGTACCCGAAAGTCGAACGTCCTCTGCGAATTTCACCAGGAGCGAGGTCACAAAAATGAGGACTGCATAGCTCTACGGCAAAAGGTAGTAAACATGCTAAACCAAGGGCACCTGAGGGAGCTGATGAGCGACCGTGGACGAGCCAACTTCGGTCGCGGATGTGAACAACACCAGGGGCCTCCAAAGCCAGCCTCCTCAGCCCGCACCATTCAAATGATCATCAGCGGAGGTGATGAAGCAGCGATCAACCATGTGAAGTTCACCACTACACACAAACTGAAGCGGTCGATCACTCACGAACGGTACGACAACCTCGGAGAAAGTATCATGTTCGATAAGTCAGATACCGACGGTTTGACTTTCCCTCATTTCGATGCTCTTGTTATTACTTACGTATTTCAGATACTGATGTGAAAAGAATAATGGTAGACGACGGAAGCGGCATTGTATTATCCACCCTCGAGTCCTCACACAAATGAGACTCGAAGACAAGATATAACACTAACAGGTTTTAACAATGCAGTTGAGCGGACCTCTGGGGAGATAACGCTACCCGTTCTGGCCGGGGGCGTCACCCTAGAAACAACGTTCCATGTCATGAACCAAGACACAGCTTACAACGCCATCATAGGGTAGCCATGGATACACGCCATGAGAGTCATACCGTCAAGCCTATATCAAGTAATCAAGTTCCTTACTCCATTGGGGATATTCAGCATTCGAGGCGAACAGCACACCACCCAAGAATGCTATCGTATAGCCCAGGACTGCACATACACCCAACAGCTAAAGGGAACAGACTCAAAAGCATAGCAATTACCGAAGTCGGGGATCGAACTCGACGCACGAATAGACGTCATCAGGGGCCCCGACATTGTAGAAGCCGTTGAGTCAATGATAGAAGACCTCCATCCCGCCCAACTGAACAGCAGCGATAGCGGCAAAAAGGCTTACATCGAACACAAACTCTCTGAACCAGGTAAATTTCACAAGTTTTTAATTGACAACGCCGATTTGTTCGCTTTCTCCCATGCATATATGCCAGGCATCCCGAAAGACGTTGCCATTCACAAGCTGAACGTTACCCACTCTATCCACCAGTGTGGCAAATAAGAAGAAAATTCAACATTGCAATCAACGAGGCCGTCAGTGATGAAGTGGATAAGCTGCTCGCCAACGGTTCCATCCGGGAATCAAAATATCCCCAATGGGTCGCCAATGTGGTCATGGTAAAAAAGAAAAAAGGGAAATGGCATATGTGCATAGATTTCACAGACCTAAACAAGGCATGCCCAAAAGACTCATTTCCCTTGCCTCACATCGACCAGCTCATCGACGCAACAGTAGGGCACGAATTGCTAAGCTTCTTGGATGCCTACTCAGGTTACAACCAAATCCTCATGGAGGAGGAGGACCGGGAGAAAACTACTTTCATCACCCATCAGGGAATGTATTGTTACAGAGTCGTGCCATTCGGGTTGAAGAATGCATGGGCAACATACCAAAGGTTGGTCACCAAGATGTTCAAAGACCAACTCGGCAAGACAATGGAAGTCTACATCGACGACATGTTGGTCAAATCAAAAAGGAAAGAAGACCACATCGACCACTTGAAATAGGCCTTTGGAATATTAAGGCAGTACGGTATGAAACTAAACCCCGAAAAATGTGCCTTCGATGTAACCTCGGGCAAATTTCTCGGTTTCTTGGTATCACAAAGAGGCATCGAAGTCAATCCAGAACAAATCAAAGCCATTGAAGGGATACATGAGGTGCTAACCAGCATAAAACAGGTGCAAATACTGACTGGCCGTATAGCCTCCCTGTCGAGATTCATCTCACGGTCATTCGACAAATGCCACAAATTCTTCAACACGTGCTGAAAAAAGACAACGGGCTCCAGTGGAATTTAGAATGCATCGATGCCCTAAGGGAACTAAAGGCATACTTTTCCTCGCCCCCACTGCTCGCCAAAGCAGAACCTGGCAAACGCCTCCTAATATACTTGGTTGTCTCAGAGGTCGCGGTAAGCGCAGTGTTGGTCCACGAAAATAAAGGTACGCAATCTCCAATTTATTATATTAGCAGAACCCTGGTCGATACCAAAATGAGGTACCCCCACCTCGAGAAATTGGCTTTAGCATTGGTTATAGCTTCACGAAAGCTTAGACCCTATTTTCAGTGCCATCCCATATCGGTGGTGACGACCTTCCCCCTGCGGAGCACCCTACATAAACCCGAACTGTCGGGAAGACTGGCCAAGTGGGCCATAGAATTGAGCGAGCAAGATATAACATATCAGCCGGGAACAGCGATAAAATCGTAGGTACTCACCGACTTCGTTGCCAATTTCAGTGCCAAAATAATGCCCGAGGTCGAGTAGGAAGCTTCCCATACCCCGCCTGGGCAACCGGCCTCTGGGTCATGTACACCGACGGCGCATCCAACGCGTTAGGATCTGGACTGGGACTCGTACTCGAGGTCCTAACAGGCGAAATTATCCACCAATCCCTATGGTGCCCCGATATAACTAACAATGAAGTCGAGTATGAGTCCGTAATTACAAGATTAAAGCTAGCTCTCAAATACGGCGCACGACGAGTCGTCCTCAGATATGACTCACAACTCGTTGTCAACCAAGTTACAGGGACTTTCCAAATCAAAGAGCAGAGGTTACAAACGTACCAGGCATAAATTCATAAACTACTGCCAGAATTCGATGAATGTCGACTCGACCAGATACCTCGAGCGCAAAACATCGAGGCAGATGGCCTCGCCAAACTAGCAGCAGCGACAGAAAATATCACTAAAGAAGACATGGTCACCCTCCTCCACTCGTCAATAGACCAACTTGAGATACACTCTATAAATTTGACTTGGGACTGGCGCAACCGCATCATGACTTATTTGCAGGAGGGAGTACTCCCGCAAGACAAAAAGGAAGCCAAAAAGCTTCGAATGCAGGCGGCCCGGTATAGCATCATAAACCACGACCTGTACAAGAGCACGTTTGAGGGGCCCTTGGCAAAATGCTTAGGGCCAAATCAAACAAGGCGCGTGCTCGAAGAAGTACATGAAGGTCACTGTGGTGCCCATACAGGCAACTGAGCCCTCGTTAGATGCCTCATTCGGGCAGGATATTACTGGCCCAGTATGAAAAAGGAAGCCGCAGATTTTGTCAAGAGGTGCGAGCAGTGCCAAAAGTACGCACCTATGATACATCAAGCGGGCGAACACCTCCACTCTGTCACTTCGCCATGGTTGTTCATCAAACGGGGAATGGACATCGTCGGACCCCTCCCGGCGGAGCGAGGTAAGATACATTTTCTTTTGGTTTTAACTGACTACTTTTCCAAATGGGCGCGAACAGGAAGTCATCACATTCATATGAAGGAACATCATATGCCGTTTCGCCATCCCTAAAGAAATCAGCTGTGACAATGGGCCCCAATTCACCGGGAAAAATACCACTGAGTTCTTCAAAAAATGGCACATCAAGCGAATACTCTCCATGCCATATCATCCCGACGGTAACGGTCAAGCCGAATCCTCCAACAAAACAATATTGAACATTTTAAAGAAAAAGCTCGAGGACGCCAAAGGGTTATGGCCAGAATTACTACCAGAAGTACTATGGGCCTACCAAACTATGCCAAAAACGAGCATAGGCGAAACTCCATATTCACTAGTCTACGGGACTGATGCCATGATACCTGTCGAGGTCGGGGAGCCTAGCCTGAGATACTCTAATGAAAGCGGACAAAACAACGACGACAACAGGAAACAAGACCTCGACGAGGTAGAAGAACGAAGAGACATGGCTTACGTAAGAATGGTAGCCCAAAAACAACAAGCAGAAAAGAACTACAACAAAAAAGCCAAAATACGACCGCTCAAAGTCGGAGACTATGTTCTCAGGGCCAAAACACAAGCAAGCAAAGACCTGAAAGAAGGCAAACTGGGAACCAATTGGGACGGGCCATACAAAATCACGGCAGTAGCAAGGAAAGGAGCGTTCCAACTAAAAGCAATGGAAGGAAAACTACTACAAAACAATTGGAATGTCGCCCACCTCAATTACTTCAACTTCTGAAAAAGGACGCCCCTCAAGTCGTACTCTTTTTTCCCTCACCCGGGTTTTGTCCCAATTGGGTTTTCTCGGGGAGGTTTTTAACGAGGTGACGAAGGGAACGTCTCGAAGTTCAAGTATGATTCATCGCCCCGCCTGCTGAGTGCTTCTCCGGGCCGAACGATGAAGGGACTAGATACATGGAAACTTCTCCAATATATGTATGAAACGGACGTATAGTATTCTCCAGTAAATAAAATAAAGCAGCATTTTGTACTCTCCACCAAGATATTCTCCAATGAATGAAATAAAGCAACATTTTACTCTCCATTGTCTTTTTTTTCGCATCTAACATTCGAACTCGCTCGAATTACTTAACATTCGACCTCGCTCGAATTACTTAACAATCGACCTCGCTCGAATTACTTTACACTCGACCTTGCTCGAGTTACTTTAAGATCTGCGATCGACTACGCCAAAATATTACATATAAACGGCCGAAAAGCCAAGGACTTCACCGCACAGCAAACAAAAATGACAATTCGGAGATACACAGCAAAAAGGTAATCATTCCATTACAACTGGTATATTACAAAACTTTTTACAAAGGGCCCGAAGACGCCCTCACAAAAATAGCAGGGCAAAACAAAAATAAATATAACGGCCCTACGCCGCGTCATTCCCTTCGGCATACTCCTCGTTATACCAAGAATCGGAGGCGAGCCTGTCTGCATCATCATCGACATCGTCCCCGCCAGGCGTACCGGGATCATAACCATAGGCTTCACGGGCCGCACATGCTTTAACACGGACACCCTCGAGCTCTGTCTCGGAAACCTTACCGTCGGCCTTCAGGGACTTGTACACATCAAGTTGAGCCTCAACATGAAACCACATCTCATACAACTCCCGCGGCACGACGGGATCGATAGAAGTATGAGACGTAGATGGCTGCGACTGTCGTCGCACTTCCTCAGCCTTCAAAGCAACAACTTGTTCATTCAATTCGGACAACTCCGCCTCCAGATCTTGAATCCGCTCTTTTAAGCTCGCTACCTTGAGCGCCGACGTCTCCACCTCATTATCCCGCTCAGACCTACAAACACGGAGGGCATCATCCAAGGCTGCTACTTCAGATATGGCGGCTACCCTGCCTTTTTCGGCATGAGCCAATTCATCGACTTTAACGCTCAACTCCCCCCTCAGATCGGCAACCTTCGCTTCCCTCTGACCGAGCTCAGAAGTTAAAGAAGCCACCCGCGCCTAAAGATCGGCATTCTCGGCCATCACCCCCTTGCTCACCTCGAGCTCATCATCCTTGGCCTTAAGAGCCGCCTCAAGCTCGCTGCATCGACCTATGGCCTTCATCAGCTCATCATCCCGCTCCTTCAGCTCTTCCACTTTCTGCGCCAACTCTTCCTCTTTCTATTTAAGCCCATCGCGAAATAGCTGAAACTCGCTATCTTGAGTAAAGACATCGGCCAACGCACGGTGCTTGGTACGGTACTCTTTGTACTTGGAGGTCACCTTCTTAAAAACGGTCGTCCTACGCTCATCCCTCTTGTCGCGCTCGATCTCTATAATGAGAGTCTGACATGCAGAGGAAAGAAAGTCAGTATAAGCAGATTACACATGCGAAATAAATCCTAACAGGAAAAGAAAAAACACTTACTCGCAAAGCCATGCCAGAAATACTCCGCGATAGCTCTGGATCACTCATCGCCTGAAGCGCCGCGTTCTCAGAAGCGGCGCACAAGGGAGCGAAGGATGACAGTGCCTGCTCAGAGTTCGCCAAAAGATCGTAACCCGTGGGAATGATTACATGTCGGTTAGGACCCTCCGTCCTCACTTCCACACGGGTATTTCTCTCCAAAAAGGCCCGCACCTCTTCGAGATCGACGTCCGAGCCTGATCCATCGTCCTCTGCGAGCACCGCTCCATCTCCTCCGGCCGCCGATGATGCGCCACCTTCAGCGGCCCGTGTAGGCTCCCTGCCTTGGTATACCCCCTCGGCCCTAGGGGACCTCCCCGCTATAAAAATGGTCCCTGCGCCTGGCATAGGTGAGGATGCCGCTCTCGAGGCAACGACCTTTTTCTTTTCAACGCTAGCGGCGACGGCCTTTTCGAGTTCCATTCTCCTCCTCTTTCTCGGTGGCGACTCCTCTCCGTTAGAGGAGTCATCTACTAGGCGGTAGATAGGCCGGGAAGAGATCTCATCCCGTACAGCAATATTCTGAGGAGGGGGTCCCTAATTGACAAAGTTTGAGTACGACCTCCGTGGGCGGACTCAGCCAAAGTAAATTGCATCCCTGCCAATGCACTGGCCTGGCGAAATGCTGGCACTGGAGCTTTCTTTTTGGAAGCCCGTCGGCCTGTCACCACAAAAAGGTCGTATCAATAAATAACGGCAAACAACAGAAAGCCGAAACAAATGTAACACTTACTAGACGGGACCATCGGTCCAAAGCGTTTGTAGAAGACCGCCCAATCTCGAATACCCGCCATGTGAGGTAACACGCGAGCCACCCAGTCTTCAATGCCGACGACTGGAAAGAGTGCACGCCTCTCAGCTAAAAGAAAAAAAACAACACAAAGAAACCACAAATAAATGAAAATCAAAAGGGACAAAAGAAGATAACAAGCGTATGCCATCAACACCTACGATTATGATTCCACTACTCGGGAAATCCAGCAGGGTCCGACACAAAGTGCTCGATTTTTACAAAGAAGTACTTGTGCCAAAACTTCCGATTCATCCTATCATCAATTCTAACTATCAGCCCTCTGGTCCCGCGATGTCGCAGGTGTATCATAGTGCCTCTGTAAAAACTAGGTGAAAACAAGTGTAATAGGTGGTAGACATCGACCTTGCAACCAGCCAACTCCGCATACTTTGTCAACATCAGGAAAGCTTTATACAAATACGGAGATAGCTGCGCCGGGCAGACGTTGTAAAATCGGAAGAATTCCTCCGCCAGCGGAAGAAGAGGGAGAGTATAACCGATTAAGAAAGGGTAAATATAAAAGGCACAGTACCCAGGTCGATGGACCTCTACGATGTCGCCACCAGCCGGAACCATCTCGACGTGAGAAGGGATATGATATGTAGATCGGAGTTCAGCTATGTGAGACGGCCCGGTCTAAGAGATCACCGGAACGGGAGTAGGTGCAGGTTCCTTGTGGAAATCGCTTCTAGACAAGGGGTTTCTAGGAATTATCTCCTCTACGGTAGGAAAACTCTCACCCTCTTCAGCCACAAGATCCTCACCGCCGGAAGGAGGAGCCATCAACAACGGAGTGGCATCGAAAACTTCGTCATGAATGCGAAGGGTTTGTCACATCTCAACGAGTGTGCTACTGAACCTAAAGAAAGAGGTGATGATTGGGTAAGAAGGAAAGAAATGGAATTGTAAAAACGAAGCTAATAACAGGAACTGGCAAAGAAGATCAAAGGAAAATAGTGTTCATGCAAGGAGGGGAATGGTGGAAACTTCTGATAAAACGAACCCCTCATCTATTTATAGGGTTGGATGGCACGAGAATCGAAGCAAAGGATTGTCAATGACACTAAAACCAAAGCGACAGGCACGCAGACGCTGTCTCGAGAAGGTGCGTAATGATTACGTGCGTAGCTGTGACGTCATCCCATGGTAACCACATCAATCATGACTCCGCCGGTTGCGTCGTTCTCTCGATCTTGGTTGACCCGACTTGATTCAATAGCCAAATTCTCTCGAGGCGAAAGTAAATGATGTCCACTTATCGAGGACGTGCAGGGCCACGACCTCAACAAGCGGAGGGACTAACTGTATAGGTCCAAATTTGGTGACCACGGTAACGGACACGCAAGACAAGGGACGGGGTCGACCATGATATAACGACTGAAGGTTGTTCTCACAAAGGCTGATGTTAAAAATGGACAACCGAGATGAGAAAGTAACGGGAGCATAGGCTCATAAGTGGGCATAAAGAATATCTAAAGGAATATTCTTTATGTTGTACCTTTTAGGATTTTTGGGGAATATCCCTTATAAATAGGAAGAGATAGGGAACAAAAGGGGATCTTCTTCGGAACTTTGAGAAAGAAAATACATTGTAAGAGTTGACAAAAGAGAATATCCAAAAGTTGTCTTATTTGTTGGTAATATTATTGAAGCACACGTTATTTCATCTTGATCCATAAATCTAGAGATTCCATACACATCCCGACTTCATACTTTTCCACGCCGCAGACAGAGAAAGGGGACATCCCAATCATATGATAGTTAGGTAGGGCTGGTTATCGGGCAGATTGGGCGGTTATTTACTCTTAACGGTTTGGCTTATTGGTTATCGGCTTTTAAATGTATTAATCCGCTAGCCACCTGATAAGATATCGGGCGGATTGGTATCAGTTTAGCTCTTATCGGGCGGTTTATCGGCCTAATTCAATCTATATTGCGTGCATTACAGAGGTCGTACTATCGCAACAAATATACTAAGTGGCAAGGTTTACACGTTCCACAAGTAGTTGAATTGTGTGAAGACATACGCTCTCTTCTAGTAGTTCCAAGTTAGCCTGATGGTCAACTAAATGAGTATCTTTCCTCTTTCACATGATGAATTTGAACTCATTACATGTTGAGAAATTTGAACCAGGGTTGTTGATTATTACTATTATTTTATGGTCCGCTTTACCGGCAACATTTATTTTCTACCGGAAGGTAAAATTACCATGTTAATAACCGATTTCACTTTTAATTTGGAGGTGATGCTGCCTTTTCTTCCTGCTATTATTATGTATTATCTGCTTGTGAATGAAAAGGCTCCAGATTAGCGATGACACGTGTTTGATGATGGTAAGTTAAGTGAAACTTAAGGTCAATGGTAACGCTTGGCCGATTATGATACTGGTGGCGTTTGGATTGGATGCGGGACATAGAGATATGATATCACCGGTGGCGTTTGGATTGGATTTTATATATATATATATATATATATATATATATATATATATATATATATATATATATATATATATATATATATATATATTCTTAATGGGTTAACGGATTATCCATTAAGAAAATTGAATAATTCGTCCCCAAACTGATAAGCCGTTAATGAAAAAATTTCAATCTGTTCCCCGTCCGTTAAACCGTTAACCTGATACCAACAAGCCATTAAGCTTCGGTTTCGGTTCGGTTTTCGATTTCGGTTCGGTTTTGAACACCCCTATAGTTAGGTGACAGATCCCTTTTCATCACATTTATTGTCATTGCTTACATTTATTGTATATTTATACCATCATATTTATTGTCAATCATAGTGTATCGAATCCGTTATTTGATGCACCTGAACACTACTCTTCTCATAAATATTCTATTTTATCCAGTTTAGAAGTTATTGAGTTCAACTAAGATTCACCCCGTTAATCCATCATTAATTGGTTTAGCTATTATTTGCTCCAACAGAATGGATAATAATAGATCAATGTTTTAATTTTGACGGAGGCAAAAGATTTTTGTGTGATTTTCTTTAGGGAAACTTACACAAATGTCCCAAATAAATCTCAACTTACCAACCTCTAGCCATTAGTCATAGACTTACCAAAACTAGCCAACAAAAATTGAAAAACCAAATAATAGGGTTCTTTCTCTCAAAGAATCACATGCAAAAATCACCTTCCATATTTTTAAGCGTCATTAGCAACATTAGATACAAGACGGAAAGGAAATTTCATGGACGAGGTAGCAAATAAGGTGATGAAATACAAAAATCTATACAATATTCCAAAAATTTAAACAAAAAAGGAACTTTTTCAATGGGTATAGTTGAAATTCATTGAAAATATATAGATAAGTCAATATACAAAATTTGAGGAAGATTGGAGGTGATTTGGACTGGTTTTGCATCAAAATTCGTAATTAAATCGAGTTCAAAAAAGTCTTCTGCAACACATGTATCAAACATGTATCACGCATGTATCTCACGCACAGGTATACATGGATATACATGTGATACACAATTGATACAAATATGATACATATGTGATACACAAATGATACACAGTGTGATACACATATCATTTTTTTCATGTTCAGCTTTTACTTCGAATTTTCAATTCAAACCACCTCAAAACTTCACCAAATCATCCCAAAACTGAGATTCAAGCTCCTTAAGTTGTGTCCAATCTATTCTAATAACACCCACTCAAAACAAAGCAAAAATTTGATATTTTTTTGCTACAAATAGCTAATTGGCTAATTTGGCTAATATTAGTAATATTTTATTTATTGGCCAATTTTTGTAATGAGCTACTTATAAATGGACATAGCAGGTAATTTCCCTTTTCTTTATTTGATTAAGTTTAATGGAATGAGTTGTCCGATATTTATGTTAAAAAGAAGTACTAATATTTATGATCAGTAGTTGGTATGCGTGCAAACTTGCTCAAGTGCTATCGTAATAAAAAAGTACTACTAAACCTTGTGCCAATTCCTTTCACTATTTTCTTGGAATTTGTTTCCAATTCACTATAGATTCTCATCTCGATTAAAACGAACAAAAATGTATAAATCTAACTGAATCCTTGTGTATTAAATCTATAACTATAATATTAATTCTTAAATCTTGAACATAGATTATGCAATAAATATGGTTACAAATTAGTAACATTACAATCAAATTCAGAAAAATGAGTTGAACTTTGCTTAGATTTTGCTCATGTTCGATTATATTGTAGCGTGATTTAATTGAGCTTGATTCGATTTGGTATTATTGCAAGCTCGAGTAGACTTGATTAGATGCCAACACCTATAGCCATGTGACCATGTCCAACTTTTATTAAAAAGTAATCTACTTTGTTTATATATTCTATAATTAATTAATTCTTCTTCTTTATATTATGTTATTGAAAAGATGTGTAACTTAACAACAATAACAATAATAATTTCAGTGTAAACTCCGCACATGAAATTTGTGGAGGATAGCGAGTATGTAAATTTTACCTTGTGAAGGTAAAGAGACTGTTTCCGAGAAACACTCGACTCAAAAAAAGCCTAGTATAATATAATTAAAAAGAAGTACACCAATGAAGAAGTCATGTAAAAAAACTAGTAACAAAAAGTAATAACAATAATATGATAATAAGACAACCAAAGAAAAAAGACAACACCACCAAAGGATGTGGTGCAGTGGATGAGACTGCTCCTCCCTTAACCAGAGGTCTCGAGTTCGAGCCCTGGGTATGGAAAAAATCCTTGGTAGGGAGCGCTTCCCCCCCAAGGGGCCCTACGCGGCGCGAATCCGGATATAGTCGGGCTCCAATGCGGGTACCGGATACCGGGTGGGAAACAAAAAAAAAAAAAAGACAACCAAAAATAATAGCAATATCCATATAAGAAAATTTGCGACTTAAAAAAATTAATTGTATTACTATCATTTTTGTGGTGGTCAAAACTTGGCTGGACCAAATTTAGCTAACCTAACGTCAGGTTCAGTCAAAAGAAGGTCAAACCTAAGAAGATGATGTATGAACCCTCACCAACAAGACGACGTACTAGACTTTCAACGAGTCTTATGACTCGGCTGAAAATAATAGGGCGTTTGGATTGACTTCATGGGTGATCCTGACATAAAGCAAGTAAAACAATTGCTTCAGGCTCAATATTTATGGGGGCCTCATTTTTTGTTATACCTAATAGACTATGTATAAGTTTAAAAAAGAGTTATGTAAAGTAAAAAAATTTAATTTCCTTCTTTAACAAATATAGAGAAAAAGGATTTGCAACTGCTATGATTTCTACCAAGGAACTTGCACTTGAAATGAATATCGAACCCGAATTTCGTAAGAAACGTGTGATATATAAGAAGTAACAATTTGATGCGAATGTTGATAATGAAATCTCAAAATCTTTCGAAGAGTCCTTTAAAGTTGATTAACTTTTATACATAATAGACATGACAATTTTTTCACTTCAAAATAGATTTGAATAATTCGAAGCATATGAAAATATTTTTGGTTTCGATTTGGCAGTAAAAGCTAAGATCACTAAGGAAAATTTAAAAAAATATTGCCTTAATCTTGAATGTTCCTTAAAGTATAATAATCAATTCGATATTGATGGTTTAGATTTATTTTCTCAATTAAAAGTATTAAGAAAAATAGTACAATTAGAAGATAGCAGTTTAATTGATACATTTAATCAAATAAAAAGATTCATTTCTTTTCCAAATGCCTAAATTGCTTATGGAATAATGTTAGTAACTCATGTTACCGTTGCTTCAGCGGAAAGAAGTTTTCAAAATTAAAATTGATAAAATCTTACCAAGAACAACAATGTCACAAGGAAGGTTAAATGGATTAGCTATATTGTCAATTGAGAAATACTTATTAGGAGTAATTGATTATAAGAAAATTATTAATAACTTTGTATCAAAAAAAAAAATAGACTTCAAATAAATAATAATAATAAAAATTTTAAAAAGTTAAGGCCCCTCATAAATTTTGGCTTTAGGCCACAAAATTCGTCTGGCCGCCCCTGATTGGCTTATAAAAAGTAGTTTTTAAGCTAAAAGTCAAAAGTCATAAGTTGGTAATACCCAACTTTTGGCTTTTGGTTTATTTTTGTACTTTATATTCCTAAAAGTAAGTGCTTTTAAGCACTTTTTATCTTTGTCAAATACCACACAAACTAAAAAAGTGCTTAAAAGCTAATAAGCACTTAAACACCCTCTAAGTCAAATTCACAATATCCACTTTTCATGATCGTTTAATTATCGGGATTACAACAACAACAATAATAAACTCAATACAATCTTATTCGGTGGGGTTTGGGCACAGTAATGTGTACACTAACCTTACCCCTACCTTATTAAGGAAGAGAGACTATTTCTGATATACCTCGGCTCAAAAACCGTGAAAAAAATACAATGAACAAACAGTAAGAATGGCAAGAAAATAAGATAACAGAAACAAATAGTACAGCCTGTAATACTAAAAGAACTAGGAACCTATCGGCAATAATGCCACGTCGTCTAACAACAAGGAACTCTGAAGTAAGAGAATACAAGACTAGTAACACTATTACTAGTACGACTAGAAGAGAATCTCTGTAGCACCCCCTTTGGGAGGGTGCTACTTACAATATAAAACTAACTTACTACTTACAATATTCAGAAGATATTAATCTAAAAAGACATTCATAATAATTTACTAACGGAAATAGGCTCATGCGATGAAGGTTTCAAGGTGCAATATTTTTGTTTTTGAAAATACACTACGTAAAATTTCTTAAATAAAATACAATGTCAAAATATCAAGATAAGGTGATACAACCCTTCTAAAATAATCAACACGTTAAAGCAACTTCCTAACAAAATTATACTTTTTGTTCAACATCACTGCATATTCATATTGTACATGAATTTCAAACTAGCGAGTATAAAAGGAAAATTAGTCTTCTCCTTTGTACATTTTTACAAGACAAAGCGTAAATTCAACATATTAGAAGATTTGAGTTATTAACACACCCTAAAACAGCAAAACAAGTTACCAAATTCAAGTTACAATATTTTGGTCTTAAGATCCAACAAGCCTCCAAAATAACATACATAAGTGTGACATATAGATCATGTACAACTCCCAAAACTACACAAAACCTAGGTGCATATACAAATGTGATCTCCACAAAATCTCCTGAAAAGTTTACTCTAGAAGACCTTCTTCAAATCACTTCTCACACATTACTTGCGATAGAAAACAACTATCACTAAGCATAACGCTTGGTGGTTTACAAATATTAGGTACTTAAGGATATCTCACAAGGATGATAGTATATCTCACATTGGATAAGGATGAACAAAAGGTGGCTGCTCAAACTTTGTCTTCTTTGGATAAATACAAAAGGGTGACAGCCCAAAACCTTGTGAAAATAACACGGGCTAGCCAGTTTTCGGACTGGTAATTAAAAAATAGCCAGCATTTGTAAAGTCATTAAAAAATATCCACTATTTTGCTGTAACACGGAAAGTTCCAGCATGATATGTTGAAAATTGGTGCACCTGTGTATGAACTTCCAGCATATTATGCTGGAACTCCAACACACGGAAAGTTCTAGCATAATATACCGGAGAATGGAGCACCTATGTATGAACTTCCAGCATATTATACTGGACCAGTATGTTATACTAGAACTCCAGTATATTATGCTGGAAGTCCAGTATATTATGCTGGAATATCTTCTGGATTTTGAACAATGTTTTCGTTCAAATTTATCTTTACATGAAAAGTAGCTAAATTTCAATTGCTATTTTTCAATTACCACTTGTAAATCTGGCTTTTTTGAATTTCTCCCCAAAACCTTAAATATCTAATATTTTTCATATTAATTCATCAAAATGATATTAAATGTTACACTTAGCAACACTACGGAACTTCTTTGTCAATATTAACACAACCTAAAGTAAGCAATTTTCCTATATCGTCAAATTACGTTTAGGAAATGCGAAGTAAAATCTATCCTCATTGTAAAAGATGGTCATTTGAGAATGCAAATATTAGTCTAAAAACGTTGGGGTGTCACACTCGAGACTACCTGTCAACCCACAACCCTAATCCTCGACCTCCACACCTCTCTATCGAGGGTCATGTCCTCGGTAAGCTGAAGTAGTGCTATATCCTGCCTAATCACGTCTCCCTAGTGCTTCCTAGGCCTCCCTCTACCTCTGCTCTGCCCCACTATGGTCAACCTCTCGCATGTCTTCACTGGGGCATCGGTGTCTCTCCTCTTCACATGCCCGAACCATCTCAGCTTCGATTCCCGCAACTTGTCTTCCATAGAAGCCACGCCCACCTCGTCCCTAATAACTACATTCCTAATCTGGTCTTTCCTGGTATGCCCACACATCTATCTCAACATCCTCATCTCTACTATTTTCATCTTTTGGACATGAGGTTTCTTGACTGGCCAGCATTCGGCTCCATACATTATACTCGGCCTTACTACAGCTTTGTAGAACTTGCCCTTAAGTCTTGGTGACACAATCCTATCACATAAAATACGAGACGCAAGCCTCTATTTCATCTACGTAACATCCCGTCAATCTCCTTGTTCCTATGAATAACAACAGATCCAAGATATTTGAAACTATCTCTCTTGGGGATGACTTGTGCATCAAGCTTCACTCCACTCCTGTTTCCTGCGTCCCTACACTGAACTTGCACTCCAAGTATTAAGTTTTTGTTCTACTCAACTTGAAACCTTTAGACTCCAGGGTCTGCCTCCACAACTACAGTCGATAGTTAACCCCGCAACGCGTCTCATCGATTAGCACTAGTCATCTGCAAATAACATACACCATAGCACCTCCCCCGAAATGTGGCGCGTCAGCACGTCCATCGCCAGGGCATATAAAAATGGACTAAGAGATGAACCCTAATGTAATCCCATCATCACAGGAGAATAGTCCGAGTATCCTCCCATAGTCCTCACCCGAGTCTTCGCTCCATCGTACATATCCTTAATCACCCTAATGTACGCTACCGGAACACTACTAACCTCCAGACTTTTTCTAAATCGATGAACACCATATGCGGGCCCCTCTTCCTCTCCCAGTATTGCTCCACCGACCTCCTCATAAGATGAATGACTTATGTGGTCGAACGCCCCGGCTTGAAACCAAACTGATCCTCAACCCTTGTAGTTGTTACAATTTTAGACCATTTGATTATCGGGATGTGAATATTAATTTAGAGATAAATTTAAAATTATATTTACCTCATATTTAATTATGAGTATCAACTAATATTGGTATAAGTTTTATACGAAAAATGTTTAATTATCCAATATTGAGCATGAAATAATAATTACAAAATTATAATGTTGACATTATTAATCTCAAGATATCCCAAATCGGAACCAAACGACCTTTCAAGATATTGGCAACCACCTCAGATAATCAAGAGTTGTTACTCATCTAGACTCTTAAGAAAAAGGACTCTAATCCCCGTCTTAAACTCTGAAACAACCACTGCATATTAAAATCCTACTGAATTACTCTCTTCTTCCTTTCTCTTTGCTGTAAATACGTTATTTAGACAATTTTAGTTTTTAAATTGAATTGCTTAAATGATCTTAAGTTTTTCAACTATTGGTTATTTTATAAAACATTATTTTTTGTAGGAGTTTGATGTTTTGACATTAAAAGTATGATGTATAGGGAATAAATAAATTCTAATTTAATTTAACTTTTAAAAAGCAGCTCGGTGCTCAAAGAATCCCGCGTTCACGCATGGTTTGGGGAAGGACCGCATTCCGATGAGGTGTGATGTATGCAGCCTACCCCGATGCAAGCATCAACGACTGATTTCACGGTTCGAACCCGTAATTTATAAATCACACGGAGACAACCTAACCATTAATTTTACTCTTAATTTTCCTCAAAATAATTAAAAGAAAGAGAGCGTGTGAGTAATCTTTTTTCCTTTCAATGTCTATTATATCCCACTCAAATGTCCCACACACTTGCATAATATAAGGTAATGTAATGATTGCACGAATATAAGACCAACCCATCATTGCCTTTTATAACAATGGTTTAAAATCTTTGCCACCTTCTTCCTTATAATTTCCAAAAATAAACCAACAAATAAAACCATTTCTAAATGCTAATTATCCTAATAATAAGCCTCCTTTTAATCTTTATATTCTCTCTCATCAAACACTTTTACTCTTTACTTTTAAAAACCCTAACCACTATCTCTCTCTCTCCAAGAAGTTCCAACATAGTGGAAGCCTAAAGTGAAGCAGTAGTGCAAATTGCACACAAATAATCACAAAACATGGATACATATGAAGCAACAAAGACAGTTTTGTCAAGAATCCAAAGTTTGGATCCAGAAAATGCTTCAAAAATCATGGGTTATATACTAATACAAGACCAAGGAGATAAGGAGATGATAAGGCTAGCATTTGGTCCAGAAACTTTGTTAATCTCTCTCATTAACCAAGTAAAAAATCGTTTAGGACTTTCATCGAACAGTTCATCTGCAGCATCAACACCTTCATCGCCTTCGCCGTTTATTCCCGTTCCAAACCCCATTAAATTCAACCCATTTCCCCATTCATCACCAAGAATCATTATATCAAACAATGGGTTTCAATCTTTGCCTTCATCTCCTTGGTCTGGTGGGTCCCCAGTGTTTTCAAGAAGTCCAAGACCAGTGTCATATGCTACTGTAGTGAATGGTCCAAACTCAAATACTGCTTCTGGCTCTTCAGATTCTTCTTTATCACTACCTTTTTTCGAGCCAACTGATGAATATTGCAATATTCAATTTCAAGATCAGTTGTCATTTTTAAATGAGTCGTTTCTTGAGGAAAACAGTAATCAAAATGATGTTTTTCTTGGTGGGTCCCATGATGATAATAATGGGGGTTTTGGTGGTTGGAAGCCTTGCATGTATTATGCAAAAGGATTTTGCAAGAATGGAAATAGTTGTAAGTTTCTGCATGGTGGATTTGGCGAGGAAAATACTCATAGCAATGTTGATTATTTTGATGAGATTTTGCGTGTGAATGCTTTACAGCAACGGCAAAGATTTATGGCTTCTGGTCATCATCATCATCATCCATTTGGTTACAACAGGTGCATGAAAGATATTTTGATTGGCATTGGGTCTGATTTTTTGCTTGTGTTGTTTTTTTTTGGTTGAGAAAATTGTTAGATTTTGGTGTTTTCTTGAATCTTGATTTTTGGGTCTTGCATTATTATAATGTCTTTCTTTTATCATATGTATAGTACTCTTATAACAACCAATAATCTTTAATAACCGTAGTGTCCGGACCGGCGTGCGCGCTTCTGGACTACTCACCAAATTTGGAACAGATGTAAAAAATGTTGGAGTTTAAACTCGAGAGACCAATTTTCCCATTTTTTTAAAGATTTTGAATGTATCTAATGGATAGTTAAACTATTCAATATCAATACTTAGATTGAGATAATGAAAAAGTATTTCACTTTTTCAGTTGGAATTTTAGAGGGTTAAAAAGAAGGGTATTTTATTTTTGTGCTAGTTGATGGGCATTAGGGCTGATATTTGCTTGGGCTAGTAGTTTCTTGAGAAAAGTTGTTGACTGTGGTGTTTTCTTGAATTTGGGCTTCTGGTTCTTGCATTTTCCAATTTCTTGCAAATTTCATGCATAGTATAAAAACCTATATTTCCTTCCAAGTAATTTTCCTTACATTGGACCCATTTCCCAGTTTCAGGAGGTTCAGTACTTTGACTGAGATAATGAAAAATAAATATCACCTTGGAACTTTAGATTGTTCTTTTGGGGCGAGTTGGTGGCATTTAACTGTGTTTTGGTGTATCTTGGTTGTATTTGAAGGAAAGTTATTGACTTTAGTGTGTTGGTTTGGGTCTTGCATTGTTTCAATTATTTATTTGTTAACTGATTTTAGCATAGTATACCGACTCATTTTTTGTTTGTTAAAGATGGTATATCTGTCTAAAGATAGGCATGAGGTTTTGAGTTATGTTCTTGTTATGCTCTGAATTGCAGATCGGCTGCAGCAGCATTGATGACAAGTGATGAGTTCTACAAATATGGTCGGTCCCTACCTGACAGAAATGAATTCTCAGCAATGGAGCTAGGTGGAATTTGGAATTCTAGCTCGAGACAGATTTACTTGACATTTCCTGCCGATAGCACATTTAAGGAGGAGGATGTGTCTAATTACTTTAGGTTTGTTATTCTTGCTTTTATTCGATCAATGAGATCTTCAAATTAGAATGAAATACTCCCTCCGGTCCAAAATAAGTGATTTTTTGGCCTTTTTCTTGTGGTCCAAAATAAGTGATTTTTTCCAGATTTCAAGAATGAATTAATTATTTTTTTCCTACATTGTCCTTAGGAGTAAATAGTGTTGGAATATGTGTTAGGAGTGTTTATGTGAGATAGTAAAGGTTAACACGGTCAATTCCATTGCTAATTAATGTTAAAAGGTGAATTTCTTAATCTGTGTAAAAACATCCAAAAAATCACTTATTTTGGACCGGAGGGAGTATTAATGTCAGATGGTCCTTGATTTGTTTTGTAGTATGTACGGCCCGGTGCAAGACGTTAGAATTCCATATCAGCAGAAGCGAATGTTTGGATTTGTTACATTCGTCTATCCAGAAACCGTGAAGATTATCTTGGCCAAAGGGAACCCTCATTTTGTGTGTGATTCTCGCGTGCTTGTTAAACCATACAAAGAAAAGGGAAAATTCCCAGACAAGTATGGAAACACAATCATTGTCTTCTGTTATGATGATTTGTGATTCATACTTTTGTGCATGACTAATGTTCCGATTCTCAATCGAATTGAAGGAAGCAATTTCAGCAACAGCAGCAGCCTATTGATAGAGGAGAGCTCGAGTCGGGGGAGCTTTATGATATTCCCTTTGGTAAGAAAATGAGCTAGATTACTTTTTCTTCTTCAGTTGTACGACGGAGACGGTTAAAAGTGTCTTTTTGTACAGGAGCAAGGATGTTTCATAACTCGCACGAGATGATGTTGAGAAGAAAAATAGAGCATGATGCTGAGTTGCAGCAAGCAATTGAGCTTCAAGGCAGAAGGTTAATGAATTTGCAACTGATGAAGAACCAACATCACAATAATCACTTCCAACCCAGCCTCTCTCCGGGTGTTTTTTGTTCGTTTAATCGCATCAACCAAGAAGTCTTAGCAGGTTAACACTTAGAACACTTTGTTTTTTTTCTTCATTTTTTTATATCAAGTGTTGGCTGATTCTTTTTTCCTGCAGAAAACAAAGGTTTCCAGGAACCCACCGAGCCCCCATCTGATGCAGCCGATGAGAATGTACCTCAGGAGCTGCTACATACAAATAATGGAAATGGAGGTTCCAATAAGGAGCAGACCTCGAATACCGATGATTCTTATCCTCGAGAAAGGTATTAAACATCAATTTCGTTGCTGAAATTTCAAGGTTCATCAACATGAAGTTCTCAGTTGTGGTGCTATATTTAAGCCTTTTCATATAGTTTCCACATTCAAAGCTGATGGTGTTGCTTCTTTGCAATGTAGTGTGTATCGGTGCAATTCTATGGTTATTCTCTTGGATATTCTTTCTAATGTTTGTGAGATTTCTTTGTCATTGAAACAGCTTGGAGCACATCCTTCCTGATAACCTATTTGCTTCTCCCACTAAATCGGTTGCGGAACAACATGTCGCGTTTTCCATTGATTCAGCTGAAGCTGACGTTAGTTCCGCGATGACAACGCCAGCAACAACAACAATAACTACTAACAGCGTCCCTATGCCTCCCGCCACTTCTGCTCTTCAACATTACGTCTCTTAAATGATGTTGCTTCTTGACGCCAAGGTAGTACTTAACAGTGTGAGTGTTTTCTCTCTTTGGTTTTAAGAGAGGATACTTAATTTGATTATTGACCAGGTTTACTTTGAGAAGCCACTGAAACTTAGGTTTTAGAGTTCAGCATGACTATGGAGGAGGGATTAACTTGACTTGGTAAGAGAACCTGCTCTGTTTGCCTCATCTCTAAAATTACTTGTAAATTAGATTCCCTTGTCATATATCACCTAAAAGGGCTGCCCGGTGCACTAGCTCCTGCTATGCGCGGGGTCCGGGGAAGGGCCGGAACACAACGGTCTATTATATGCAGTCTTACCTGCATTTTTGCAAGAGGCTGTTTCCACGGCTTGAACGCGTGACCTCCTGGTCACATGGCCGCAACTCTACTAGTTGCGTCAAGACTTCCCTTAATATCATCTACTTATATGTAATATACTTTTCATTTTGTGTTTGCTTATGCAGACAGGTTGGTAGCATCATAAAATACTAGTTGAAGTCCTCTAGCTGTATAGCCAAACACAACAGAAGAAAAATGATCTGTAAGGAAGATCTCCTCAAGATTACTGCCATCATCAAATACCATACTACTTACAACAAATACATATAATGCATAGGTAAAGGACAGATGAATTGATTCATGGGAGTGGGGTCTCTCTGTTTATTTTGTGTACCCTCTTTTGTAGTTGTGTGCTGTGGACCGCACAGAAACAATACCAAAACAAAGGCTAGTAGAGTAGTAGTAACCCTTAGTAGTTTTTTCCTCTTCCCTCTTAATTATAGCTTGCTATCATGTAAAATTTAGTGTAGGATAATGAATATCCTTAGATTGCCATGTTTTTGCCAAATGAATGTATAGATTCCTGAACCTGTTGCAGCTACTTGATTGAATGAGAAATCCAAAAGGAAAATGAAAGGTAAGACCATTAAAGATCAACCCCTTTTCATCTTCCATCATTCTTTGTTTTGGGTGGGGGGGTGGGTGGGGGTGAAAAAGGGGCACTCAAAGGTGTGGTATCGTGATCATTGACATGGATTGAGAATCATGAGGTTTTAAAGGCAAACGTCTTTCTATGGTGGATAGAGTTATTCGATACATGTGTTGGTAGGAGGTAGGAGGTAGTAGGTGCCGCGTGAAATTAATCGAGGTGTGCTCAAGACTTTAGTGGATCGATTCTATTACATAAGTTAATTCCTAATTTTTATCTCACATCATGAGATAAGTATTTCTTCCATCATGACAATAAGTACGTAGTTATTATTCTATCGACCCAAAACCTTGCTAATTGATATTTACTGTCCTTCCTCTATCTCTATCAATTAAAGCCTCATATTCGTAGAAAAAAGTTGCTAGGTATTTTTATCTTTCCTATTTTGACTTTTATGAAGCTTCTTTCTTTGGTACAGCCGATAAAAATCATATGTAGGAAGCCTATTTGGTTCTAGTAATAGACACAAAACTATCCATTCTGGCTCGTGAAATTAATTGAGGTGAGCGCAAGTAAGGTGCTTCGTATAGTTAATCGAGGTACGCGCAAGCTGGTCTAGATATCATAATTATCAAAAGAGAATACTTTATAGAATTAATCGAAATGCGTGCAAATTGATCTTAAGATTACGGTTATCATTATGATTATCAAAAAGGAAAAATAAAGAGGGAGAAAGGGCAAAGGGTGAGGTAAAATTGAATTATGATCTTTTATGCATTGAAAGGCAACTTTAGGGGACTATTTTGTCTCATTTTATGGTTTCCTTTATGTGGACATGAATGGTGAAGGGTCATACTATATCACATGGCTACTGACACCATTTGAATGGTATTTTAGGGTACTCACCGCTCCTTTCACTTTCAGTTCCCCGTAGGCCGTAGCATTATTCATACTCAGATGTGTTTGGCCTTTTGTTTTATGGGTATTGGTGTACCTTCTGTTTTGTCATTCTTTCCATAAATTTACTGTACACATGTGCTCCAAACTTGCTCCTTCCCCAACAACTATTCACTAAGGGACGACACTTCGGGTGTGCTTCCATGTAGCTGAAGGTCCAACCATGCACCTGGACGCGCAAAAAGGGCAGGGGCACTGCCACAAGTGCGCTGCTGCGAACGGGAACAGCTGGGCGCGCACCTGAGCACGCAGCCTGGGCATTGTACAGTAAACACGCACAACCTTTTGCACATAGATCCGTTTGGGCTCCATAATATATCATTGTAAAGATGTTTCAAGGGGATACAACTNGTATAATAACAGTATAATTACAAGTTTACTGTTTGGTTGCACAAGTATAATTATAAAATTACATTAAATTTTAAATGAAATAATTATCAAAATTTAAAAGTTAATATAATAACTATAGACCTAAAAATAATTTATAATATATATCTCAAATTAATAATATTTAGTTTAGATACTTACAATAAGATCATGGAATTCATGTTTGATAAAATAAATTACTAATATTTATAAATATAATGTCATAACGTTATTCAAATGTTTGACAAAAATAATCTATCAATTCTAACTAAAAAAATGAACAACATGCAATGTGAGGCAATACTACTAAAACAAGTAAATTGGAACCATGAATATAACACTATTTTAAAATTTAAAAAAAAAAATAGTTTAACATATGTCAAATTCCAACATAATAATACTAAGTTCTACTACAACTTAAGATTAAGAAACATAATAAGTTTATAACCACATTCAACAACGAAATTTTACTTTAATTACATTACTCATTATATGTCAAGTTTGTTAATGACTCATTATTTCTAATATTAGGAGGTGTAATTTCAAAAAATAAAATAATAAAATAAATAAATAATAAAATATAAGCAATTACATGGAATCACAAGAAGTAAAGGTAGAGAAATAAAAGAAAAATAACGTAAAAAAAGTATTTTAAAATTTCAAAAAGAAACTAAAAGATTAAAATGATAGAAATAAAGAGTCATAAAAAAAATAAATTAAAATAAAAAAAAAAAAAAAAGAAATGCCAAACTGTGTAATTACATCCAAATTCATTTTCAAGGTGGCTTTCCAAATATGTTCTAAATGTGTACTTTTTTAAATAAAGGATGGTGTTTGGAGTCAATTTGTGCACTCTTCCCCCTATTCCATCAAGTACCTGCTATCTCTTACCAATATAGCTACCAAGCATGCATGAAGAAATCAACTCACCTTTTTGTTTATACTTGTAATCACTGTTTTAAAAGACGTTTTCGGGGCGAGCTCCGAGGTGGGCCCTTGGGCGAGGCGCACCAAAAATGCCTCGAGGCGATGGTGCGGGTGAAAGTCTCAAGATGCATACGCCCAGCAATTCGGGGCGTACGCTCGGGTGTTCGGGGCGTACGCCCGGGCGTTCGAGGCGCGTTTGTAATGAGGCATAAGCCCCAGAGATTTTTTCAAATTAAGACAAAACTTGTTGAATAAGTCCTTTATATAATACCCAAATTCTCAAATGTCAGCTTGTAATTACTCAAAAGTTTCAAAAAGAAACTGAAATGTATTAAATTTAAAAGTCAAGACCTTTTTTATTAATTGAAGCCCTAATTTATGGTCTTTTCCAATTCTTTATCTTGTCTGTTGGCCCAAGAATAGGTGAAGTTTTTAATATTGACAAAAGAACTCAGTCATGGACCAAGTCCATCTTGTGAAGCACAGTCATGATCAATCTATACATGTGAGATGCACGTGAAGGAGATAAGGACTACTGATCAAGCGGCAACATCTCCTGATCTGATCGAAAAGGTTGCATATTAGTTAAGGGGAGAAAGTCTCCTTATATGAAGAGAACACAATCCAGGATGAAGATAGTGTTAGAGTTTGAGAACATCATGAACTCTTCTACGATAGAAGAGAAGCAATTGGTCCTAATCAAACTCTGATCACTAACCTATTAAATGACAGTTATTGTTCTCTTTTACAGGTAATTGCACATACGCAGAAGTTAAACTAAATTCAGAGCAAAAGAGCAAAGCGATTTTGCAAGCAATTTATTTGTGATTTAAGTGTGCACTCCTGAAGCTACTTGAACGAGATAGAAGAACCAGTTACATTGTGTTTATCTTTTATTCTAGTTCAATTGTAGTAGGTGATTTAAAATTGTACCTTTCAGCTTTCATAGAAGCAATTGTATTAGGTACCTAGAGTGTTCAAGTTATAGCTAACTTGAAGTTGTCGCAACAGTTGAGGCTGTGTGCTACAAAGGGATTAGAGTTAATCCTTAGGTTTACAAGAGTTTTGTAAATGCTGTTTTGGCTCAGTGATTTTAGTGAAAGTTTGGGAAAATCCTACTGAGTAGTAGGTCGTAGTTTTTTCACCTTTTGAGCCAGGTGTTTTCCACGTAAAAATCTCTGTGTTCTTTATTTTCAGTATCTGTTATTCCGCAAACAGTAGTAGTTGGAACACCTAGAAGAACCAGGTTCTTCTATAGAGTAGTTAAGCGAAAATTGGGTACCACACACATCACCCCCCCTTTTGTGTGGTATTGACGCTTAAAACATCAATTGGTATCAGAGCGGGTTATCCTTGAAGAGGTTAACACCTTAGGAAAAGATCAAGATGAGTGCACCACCTGGGAACTGGGAAGGGCAATCCACTGCTAGGCCTCCACTCTTTAATGGTCAGTACTATTCTTGGTGGAAGAACAGGATGCGAGATCACATCATAGGAGAAGACTATGAACTCTGGGACATAGTCACTGATGGTCCTCTAGCTACTACAATGAAGAATGCTGAAGGAATGGATGTGCCAAAGACAAGAGCTAACTGCACTGCTGAAGATTTGAAGAAATGAGAGAAGAATGCCAAGGCCAAGAAATAGCTTGTGTGTGGACTGGGTCCAGACGAGTACACCAGGATTCAAAGTTGTACTACTGCAAAGGAAATATGGGACACTTTACAGGTGGCTCATGAAGGAACTCCTCAAGTAAAGAGATCAAGAGGAACACTACTTTATTCTCAATATGAGAATTTTAGTATGAAGGAAGGAGAATCTATCCAGGAGATGTACACAAGGTTCACAACACTAGCAAATGAACTTAAATCTCTTGGGAGAATTATCCTTGAAGAAGATAAGGTTGAAAAAATCTTGACAAGAGTCTTACCTGTGACTTGGGAAAGCAAAATCACTGCTATTCAGGAATCAAAGAACATTGCTACTCTCAAGCTGGATGAACTGATTGGAAACCTCACTGCCTATGAACTGAGAAAGGCAAACCATGAAAATGGATTACACCGAAGGAAAGAAGTCTGGCTCCCTCAGATAGCTGAAGGTCAGATTTGGAGGATGATGAAATGGCCATGATCACCAAGAGATTTCCAAAAAGTACCTGATGAGAGGAAAAGGGTTCTTCAAGAGGTACAACCTTCAACAAACCAAGGGTTCCTGAGAAACAGACCAACGAGGGTTGCTACAAATGTGGTAAGACTGATCACATGATCAAGAACTATCATTAACTGGGAAATTGAGTGGAAGAAGGAAGGGCTGAAACGAAGGAACAGGAAGAAGGAACAGGTCCAACCCAAAAGGAACAAAGGTCACAAAAGGCTATGGTTGCTGCTTGGGGAGAAACATCAGATGAGGACCTCAGAAGATGAAGCTGGAGATGAACAGCACTTATGGCTATTCGAGAATCAAGATGAATAAACAAGAGATAAGTGTCCTTCATCTCAAAGACAAGATTAAATTCCTGTCTAAAGAAAAGGTTGTCTGAATTATTGCTAGAGTTATTGATGAGTCTGAGATAATTAACAATGAAGAAGGAAGATCTGTCTAGGGAATGTGTGATCCTAAAGCCAAGTGCAAAAATCTAGAATCTAGGGCTAATGAGAGTGATAGTAAAATGTTGAGTTGAAGAACCAGGTTCTTGAACTTGACACTAGTGTCCCTAGAACTTAGGTCTGAGAACTTAAAACTGAAACTAGGAACAGGTAAAAAAAGAAAAAGCTGATCACACTCAACTCACCCTAGAAGAAACTCAGGAAATGAAGGATGAGTTGTACAGGAAGGATAACAGATAAATTTCTTAAAAGAAAGATCTAGGGAAGGTAAAAAATGAACTAAGACAAGAACTTTGCAAATGGAACAAGGCTTCTGATGCACTTTCCTGGCTACAAGAACATCACAGTAGCAACCAAAAGAGGACTTGGCTATGGAACTTCAAGCACCTAAGTGGGATCTAAAAGCAAGTACCTCACTCTTCCACTGAGAACAAAATCTGCACACACTGTGGGAAGACTGGCCATTACAAAAATGAATGTAATGCAAAAGAAAAGGCCAATCAAAAGAACAAAGCTTTTGTTCAAAAGAAAATATAGGCTGCCTGGGTGGCTAAAAGAAATTTGATTTACCCTTTGCCTATATGAAAGGACCAAACTAGTTTGGGTTCCTAAGATTAACCCTTGATTTCTTTTTGCAGGTCCAAGTGAAGGGAAGTAAGCCAAAATATGGTACATGGATAGTGGCTTGCTCAAAACATATGACTGGAAAGCAAGAAACAGTTCCTTTCAACTTGAGGACTTTAAAGGGAGGTAATGTCTCCTTTGGTAATGGGAAGAAAGGTGAGAATTATTGGGGTTGGAAAGGTAGGTAAGACAGACTCACACTCCATTGAGAATGTCTACTTAATAAGATGGCTTGAAATACAGCCTGATCAGTGTGTCACAACTGTGTGACAGAGGTAACCTCTTGTAGCATTCACCTCTACCAAATGCTTTGTGTATTAACCTTAACTACTGACAAGATGGTTTTGTAGGGAAAAAGAGTTAACAATATTTACATTGTAAGATTTGTCTACTCTTTCAGAAAATGAACTCACCTGCCTAAGTGTGTTGATAATGATCCTCCAGTGGCACAAAGACTTGGTCATGCTGTCTGAAATCAGCTAACAAATTAGTCTCTAAAGGACTTGGTGATGGGGCTACCTAACATCAAGTTCAAAGAAGACAAAGTTTGTGAGGCCTGTGCAAGGGGGAAGCAGGTAAGAATCATCCTTCAAAAGCAAGAAAAATGGTAAGCACAGCCAAGACGTTGGAACTGGTTCATATGGAGCTCTGTGGTCCAATGAGAACCTTGAGCAGAGGTGGAAAAAAATATGTATGGTACTTGTTGATGATTATTCTAGATTTACCAGGGTACTATTTCTAACATCTAAAGATGAAGTCATTTACATGTTTACTGCGTGTGTTAGAGAAAATTCAGAAACAACTAGGTAATCAACTTGCATCCATTAGGTCTGATCATGGGAAACTGATTTTTGAAAATGTAAAGTTTGCTGAATTCTGTGATGAGCATGGTATAGATCATAACTTCTCTGCCCTAGGACTCCCCAACAAAATGGAGTAGTTGAAAGAAAGAATAGGACTCTTGAAGACATGGCTAGGACTATGCTTCTTTTCTAGTAACTGCCCCAGCAGCTTCTGGGTAGAGGTTGTAAACACTGCATGTTACATTATCAATAGATGCATGACTAGACCTCTTGTAAGAGATGACTCCCTATGAGTTACTTAAAGGGAGAAACCAAATATATCCCATCTTAGGGCATTTGGATGGCAAGTGCTTTGGTGCACAATAATGGAAAAAGACTCCCTAGGTAAGTTTGATCCCAGAAGTGATGAGGGAGTAATTCTTGGGATATTCTTCAACTAGCAAAGCATATAAAGTGTTCAAATAAAAGAACTTTGTGTGTAGAAGAAAGTGTGCATGTAGTGTTTTGATGAAACTAACATTCTTTCTGAGAGACAGGAAACATGAAGATGAAGCCATTGGACTGGTAAAGGGCTTTGACTGAAGTCTCAGCACAAGTTAAAGTGGCACCAAAGAAGGAACAGGTGATGGAACAAGTTCTTCCATCCAGGGCACCTGACAGGGGGAACTAATTAAGAGGAATTGAAACTAATTCCCTCAAAGAACCTGTTCATGATCCTGTTCCTCAGCAACAGAACATGGGAGAAACATCTAGCAGAAATCAGTTGGTTGTGAAACTCACAAGTATCAAAGTTCTCATCCTATTGAGAAACATAATCACTGATCCAACATCTGGAGCTCAAAACTAGATCACAATTAAAGAAATCTGTGTGCTTTTTGATGCCTTCCCTATCTATTATTGAACCTAAAAATATTGTTGAGGCTTTGCAGGATGCAGATTGGGTGAATGCAATGCAAGATGAACTCAATCAGTTCGAAAGAAGTCAAGTTTGGCATCTAGTTCCAAGACCCAAGGACAGAACAGTCATTGGCACAAAAATGGGTCTTCAGAAACAAGCTTGATAAAGATGGAACAGTTACAAGAAACAAGGCAAGACTGGTGGTCCAAGGTTATAGCCAAGAGGAGGGTATAGATTATGATGAGACCTTTGCTTCAGTTGCAAGACTAGAGGCAATAAGACTCCTCATAGCCTTTGCAGCGACACTTGGAATCACTCTCCATCAGATGGATGTCAAAAGTGCTTCCTGAATGGCTTACCTAAAAGAAGAAGTGTTTGTGAAACAACCTCCAGGGTTTGAGAGCAAGGAATGTCCTAATCATGTGTAAATTAGACAAGGCTCTCTATGGGACTCAAGCAGGCTCCTAGAGCATGGTATGAACGATTGTCCAATTCCTACTTGAACATGGCTTAAAAAGAGGTAAAATTGACAGTACCTATTCTTATGGGAAAAAGGTAAGGATCTCCTTGTGGTACAAATATATGTTGATGACATAATCTTTGGGGCCACCACTGATAAATAAGCAAAGGATTTTGCAAAATTAATGGGGAGTGAGTTTGAAATGAGTATGATGGGCGAGCTTAATTTTTTTTAGGCTTACAGATCAAACAAAGCCCAAATGGAACCATGATCCATCAGTAGAAGTATGCAAAAGAGCTGATTAAAAAGTTTAAAATGGATGAATCAAAGGAAATGGACACCTCCATTGCAACTGCCCTAAATTAGACATTTGATGAACCTGGTTCATCAGTTGATCAGAAGTTATATAGGGTTATGATTGGTTCACTCTTGTATCTTACTGCTAGCAGATCTGACATTGTTTTCAGTGTAGGGCTTTGTGCTCGCTTTCAGGCTAATCCAAAAAGAGTCTCACTTGACTGCTGTCAAGAGGATACTAAGAATTTGAAAGGCACTACTGATCTGTGTCTTTGGTATCCCAAGGGAGTAATTTCAATTCTAGTAGGATAATGCTGATGCTGATTATGCAGGTTTCCTTGTGGATAGGAATCACCTCAGGTATGGCTCACTTTCTTGGTTCATGTCTTGTATCATGGGCCAGTAAAAAGCAAATTCAGTGGCCCTTATCCACTGCTGAGGCTGAGTATGTTGCTGTTGCATCTTGTTATGCTCAATTGCTATGGATCAAACAGCAGCTGGTAGATTTTGGTAATTGAAATTGGTTGCATTCCTATATTCTGTGATAACACTAGTGCTATAAGTATGACAAAGAACCCTGTTCATCATAAAGAGGACTAAACACATAGATGTTAAACACACTTCTTTGAGAGATAACTATGAGAAAGGATTGATCTCGATAAAATTTTATGCTACTGATAACAAATTGCTGACAATCTTTACTAAAGCACTGAGTAGAAAAACTTTTGAGAGGAACAGGTTGGAATTAGGGATGATTAAGATCACCTAATAGGTCCAGCTCAGATTGGCACAATGAAAAAAAAAAATTGAAAAAATGAATTTTTTTGGCTAGGAACTTTGAACTTGTGTAAATATCTAGATTAATTCTTACTCAGCTTGATACTTTAATTAGTATACCTGTGACATGTGTTTATATGACTACACTGATCCTCTTACAAAATTTTTCTATTATGGCATTTTGAGGCATGTTCAAGAGAGTTCTAAATGAAAGAACCTGGTTCATCAGTATGGGTTCATATGAAAGCTAAGGTATGTTTTCCTATATACTCTGCACAATTAGTAAGATTAATAATTTCAATCATGAGCAGAAGTCCCTATAAATGTTCAATTCCTAGAAAAATCTATCCGTTAGCATTGGAACCAATTTCGTCGCGCCTAGAACTCTAAACCGTAAATTTTTCCTAATATCTAGGGAAGCCAAATCGGTCATTCAAAATCTGGAATTTCAGGTTGATTAGACCTCTAATTGACCATTGCAAAAGGCTGCCGTTACTTATTAAATGTGTAATTTTCTTTAAATACACATCACTTCTCCTGCCTTCATCATAAGTTCAAACCGTCAAAAACTCTTCTTCACCTTCACTTACCCTCTTCTCCAAAATTCCCAAATTCTCTCAAGAAACCAACGATCATGCCTAACCCACAAGACAATCCTGGAACTCCTCCACCACCATCTCCCTCAAATTCATCCTCAACCACTCCACCCAGTGAATCTCCAAAACCTAGACTACGTAGGGTGAAAATGCTGGCTCGAAAGACTGTAGCATTTGGGCCTCTGAGGAAGGCATTAAATGAAAGGTTGAAAGCAAGCCAAGCTCAAAACTCAGATTCCAGTTCTGATTCTGAATCCTATCAATCGTCTACTGAAGGGGAAGGACATGGGTCTTCTGACTCTGAAAAGACCCAAGAATCCCTTTCTAAGGTAGGTTCATCTATGACTGAAAACTTGGAGACTAGGTTTGTTCTGGTTGGACCCATTAGGGATGTAGAATTGCCTGAGAAACGAAGGAGTGGAGGTAAAAAGAAATTTGAAAAAGAAAAAAAGAGAGAGGGTGCATGTGGTGAAGAGAGGGGAATTGGGAAAGAAGTAGTACCTGCTATCTGTGGGGTTGAACATGAAAGGGTGGAAGATAGTGGCATGAAGTCAGGGGGAAGTGGTTCTGGGGAAGCTGCTGAGGGGTTGGTTCATCTGAGCACACAAAGAGATGAACCTGTTTTATCTGCTGAAGAAACCCTAGCAGACCTGCTAAAAAAGGTTGAGGCAAGCTATGACCCAAAGAAACGAAAAATTTCCACAACAAAAGCCCCAAATGTTCCCAAGCCTTCCAAGAAAAGAAAAGTTTCATCCCCAACACCTACTGTCTCTTCATTGCCTAAGGGTAGAGCCACAAGAAGTAGGGTGAAACAGAGTGAAGCTGAGTTACAAAGGGCTTTAGATGCAAGAAAGAAAAAGAAAACGGATAAAGGAAAGGGAAAGATTGCAGAATCCTCAGAGGCTGTTGAGGAAGAGGAGATGGAACTGGTCCATCAAGAAAGGGGTACTTCAGTAGAGGTTTCTACCCCCAAGCCCAAAAAGCCCAATACTTCCTCCAAGAAGTCTTCTACTGTGTCTGAGGCTGTTGAACCTACACTAGCCAGAAGGACAAGATCTGCAGTGAAAACCAAACAATCAAAGATTTCTGATGATGATGACTGGAGTGATGAAGAAAAAGAAAATGATTCTGAGAAGGAACAGGATAAGCTTGCCACGTTTGGCAGAAGAAAATTTTTAAAGGGTAGATTGTTGAAGGACCTGGTGGAACCAGGAATGATAAGATTGGTGGATGCTTTAGCTGCTCAGGAATGGAAGGACATGGTCCTTCAGATGGATGGTAGGCTAGCCAGGAATGAACTGATTGAATTTATGGCATATGCTGTGGTCAAGGAAGGCATTGTTAGCAGCCTGGTGAAAGGAGTCCAAGTGCAGTTTGATGCACAAAAATTGGGAGTAATTCTAGACATACCCTCTGAAGGGTTTGATGACTATACAAGGCAAAGGTGGTCATGCCAGGACTCCCTCCCTACTGCTGTTGAGATCACCAGGAGGTTTTGTGATTCAGAAGATGTGAATGAAGCCAGGGCTGTGCAGAAAAGTGAAATGAGGCCTGAGCACAAGGTTGTGTTTGAATTTGTCAACAAGTGCTTATTGCCCAGACAGGAGAGAAGGCACATTGCAAACTACATGGATCTGGTTCTTATGGAGTGTCTGGAAAGAGGAAAGCAAATCAACTGGCCTGCCTTCATTATCAAGCTGCTAGACAGGGTCATAAATGGCTCCAAGGCTCATGCTACTCCATATGGCTTTATTCTAACCACAGTTCTGGACAGGCTCAATATGCCTCTGAAGAAATGGGAAATGGCCTCGAGCAAGGAACATTTTGGCATCAACACTCTTCTTGCTTGTGACTATCCAGTCAATGCCATCCCAAATGAACCTGGTTCATCCCAGAAGACACCCATCAACAGCAAAGTTAGGGCTCTGGTTCAGGAATGTGCAACCAAAGATGCTGAAATAGCTAGGCTCAAGGCTCGTGTGGTTGAAGTGGAAACTGAGAGGGATGGTCTCAGATCTGAGCTTGCCAAAGAAAAGGAGAAGAATGATGGAATTCTTCAGAACATGCTGAATCTTCTCCAAACCCAAACCCCACCCTCCAGTTCCTCCAAGCCTTAGCACTCCTAGCTCCTGTCCCCTGAACTTGCCTAGTACCTCAGTGACCCAGATTAGGGATTTTTCTATCTTTTTGTTTTTGCTCATGGTTTGAATGTTTTTCTTTCTTTTTGTGGATTGTAGGTGGCAACATATCTCTATCAATGATAACTACTGTTTTTTTCTCTTGTTCAATGATTAATTTGTCCTTGATAGTTTAAATATGTTTGTTTGATTACTGATGATTGCACTTGCAGTTGCCCCAGTGGCCATGAGTACTTATTAAAATCTGAAATTCACACTTTGTATGCAATTTTTCGATGATGCCAAAAGGGGGAAGAGACATTGTGCTTTACACATTCTGAAATAAGTGATATTTATAACCTAATTAACCTGGTCCTTGATGATAAGTGAATTTTCTAAAGATTAGTATTGATGGTTAAGCTGAGTTCTTATAGGTTCCACATCAGTAAAAAGCACAGAGTTTGTCATCATCAAAAAGGGGGAATTTGTTGGCCCAAGAATAGGTGAAGTTTTGAAGATTGACAAAAGAACTCAGTCATGGACCAGGTCTATCTTGTGAAGCACAGTCATGATCAATCTATACATGTGAGAGGCACGTGAAGGAGATAAGTCCTACTGATCAAGCAGCAATATCTCCTGATCTGATCGAAAAGGTTGCATATTAGATAAGGAGAGAAAGTCTCCTTATATGAAGAGAACACAATCTAGGATGAAGATAGTGTTAGAGTTTGAGATCATCATGAACTCTTCTACGATAGAAGAGAAGCAATTGGGCCTAATCAAACTCTGATCACTTAACCATTAGATGACAGTTATTGTTCTCTTTTACAGGTAATGCACATACGCAGAAGTTTAAACAAATTCAGAGCAAAAGAGCAAAGCGATTTTGCAAGCAATTTATTTGTGATTTAAGTGTGCACTCCTGAAGCTACTTGAACGAGATAGAAGAACCAGTTACATTGTGTTTATCTTTTATTCTAGTTCAATTGTAGTAGGTGATTTAAAATTGTACCTTTCAGCTTTCATAGAAGCAATTGTATTAGGTACCTAGAGTGTTCAAGTTATAGCTAACTTGAAGTTGTCGCAACAGTTGAGGCTGTGTGCTACAAAGGGATTAGAGTTAATCCTTAGGTTTACAAGAGTTTTGTAAATGCTGTTTTGGCTCAGTGATTTTAGTGAAAGTTTGGGAAAATCCTACTGAGTAGTAGGTCGTAGTTTTTTCACCTTTTGAGCCAGGTGTTTTCCACGTAAAAATCTCTGTGTTCTTTATTTTCAGTATCTGTTATTCCGCAAACAGTAGTAGTTGGAACACCTAGAAGAACCAGGTTCTTCTATAGAGTAGTTAAGCGAAAATTGGGTACCACACAAATCACCCCCCCTCTTGTGTGGTATTGACGCTTAAAACTTCATTGTCCACTACTCTGCTAATATCTCCCAAAAGCAACTGAATATTCAATTTTTTTCTTTTTACAAATACAAAGAGAACTTCATTCTCCTTCATAGTAGCAAGTTCAAAGTTCAAATTGTAGGTTAGTCATCTTTTTTGTTCCTCCATGTAGAAAACTTTATTCTTTTCGACTCAAGTTACTTGTGCTTGTGAGTAGCGTCTACTAGATTGTTTTGACTAGTTTTTTATGGGGATGGAGAGCGCGCGCGCACACACACGTGTGTGTGTGTGTATATATATATATATATATATATATATATAATTTTCACATATTTATAGTTTTCTTTAATTTTTAGGCAATTTTACTTGTTTACAAATATTTACTGTAATTATATATTAAATAAAATATTAAAAATTAAATACCGTGGGGCTTACGCCTCGCTGAAGCATATGTAAAACGCCTCGCCTTATGCCCACACCTTTTAAAACACTGCTTGTAATTAGTTGGCGTTTGAACAAATATTTGATTGAAATTTGAAAAAATAATTTTTGAATTTGTATCGAAAAATAGTTTTTGGAAGTTAAAGTTGTGTTTGGACGTGTATTTTACTTAAAAGAATGTTGAAGTTTTGTGAGTGGAAGAAAAATTCATCCAAAAATTGGTGAAATTTTTCTTCCTTTTTTCTCTATCAAAAACTAGTCAAATATCATGAATAAACAGTGTTTTTAATTATTTTTTTTAAAGAAAGTAGCCAAAACTTATATCCAAATGAGAACTTAGACTCCATTTTCTCATGGTTTCAACCCCATTTTATTTGATTACCAGACCAAACCTTTTGGTGTTCAATAAATGTATCTTTGTTTTGTGATCACGCCCAACTATGCCTTATAAAAAGGATTAAGCGGTCGTTGCAAATATAATCCGGTTTAGAAGTCCAGAGTTGAATCCCACAGAGAACTAAGGCTTAGCTACAACTGTTCAATATCACCAAGAAGACAAGCTTGAACAATTTCTAACTTATAGATATTAAGATTCTTGTGTTTAACTAATTAACTAATAAATTAAAATAGTAAATTAACAACTAAAGATACTAAGGGTTAGAGACAAGATTAAGGAGGTCTAGAGTTATGATTTCCCCTATTATCGGAATCCTTCCCGCAACATTTTCTATAAATTCGCCTAAGTATTCTCTTCCGATCATGAGCGCTCTGACTGTCGTAACTCTCTCCTGAGTAATTACCACAATTTACTAGACATATTCTCCCGAATTACGCTAGCTGGCATTAAGTACCGCTAACTCAGATCGCACATAAGGTTTCATTATCCCTAATCCCATCTTTAAACCCTCCGTGTTGATCCCTCATATACGTTAGGAGTGATGTTGTTCAACAACTACCTAAATATGCACTCTCTCTCGAGTAATACACACTAAATAGGCACAGTCGATTGAGAGCACTTCAACCAACCACAATAATAACGTAGTTGAACAAATAGAGAAAATACTATAGCAAATCTATATTAACGTAATAGCAAAATCATCCTCCAATAGGTTCCATCAAAACCCTAGATAACAAATTAGCTATTCATAATAGTATGCATAACTACAATACTAGAATTCATAACCAATAATGAAAATAGGAAGAAGGAAGTGAAAAACTCGTAGAATAATTCTCCGCCTTGCTCCTGGTGTGTTCTTGCCTCCTTAGGTTGAATCCCCATCTCCTTAGCCTCCTTAGGTCTAAATTATGTCAAAATTATGTCCCCATTCCTCAAAATAGCATTTTTACATGTATTTATACCAAATAGGGTCGGGCCCAGACGAAACACCTTTTCCTGTGCGATATAGGACTCTGGCTCTGTAAAATTTGCACAGGGGCGCCACATGGGGCGACGCGCCACGCGGTATGCTTGTGGGGAAGTTCATAGAGCTGATTCTGATAGGCTGCAGGAAATTTCCACAGGCACGCCGCGCCCCGCCCCGCTCCACGCGCCGCGGTAGTGGAAATCCGCAAAAATGCAAAACATGAAAGTTTTAGCCCATTCAAATAGCTTTCCAACAGTATATTGTGGAGCCCAACCGGAGTTCTGAGAAAAAAGTTATGTGTATTTTACTAGACAATGCGCTGTTTGCCCTCTCGATTCTTCGTTTCGTTCTTAACTATCATCCGTTGATCCCCGAACACGATTCCGGCTTGATTCCTTGGGATTTTACTCATACTTCAAAGCTCCAAATCACTTGAATTCATTCCATAATATCTACATAGCTTGGAATCACTCCTATAAGGCATAAAATACACAATTAGTGCAAAACACTAGCGATTAAAGCCTAAACTCAATTAAAGGGTAGTAAATAAAAGTGTAATAAGCGACTAAAATACGTAATTATAGCCTATCATCAACACCCCACACTTAAACCATTGCTCGTCCTCGAGCAATCAAACTACACTTTCCTTGAGCACTTTGTTTTTACACAGTTGAGGTACACTACACCAATGACCATGGTTGATAGCAAGAAATAGCAACAATTAAACTTTAGCATATGCAATCACATACACTTCCCTTTTCTTATGCCATACTTTAAAAATATGCAAACAAAGACAACATGCTCCTAACAATCCTAGCCTCAAAAACCAACTCAATGTCACAATGCACTTATGGCTTGAACACTCAACATCGTAGAGAAGTCTAATAACGTTACATATCCCTCATGAAACCATGTGCCCTCACAACAAAAATAAGAGAGTAAGTTGAATCCACATATTCAAATCAAATGCTCAAATATATTTTAAGGAGTCATATATATCAAAGAATATCACCCACTCTCGCAAAAGAAGTCACATGCATGCAGTACCGTAGGCTTGCCCTTTATGTAATTCTCTACTAATGTAGCTCACTCGATCTAAAATCAATTAGTACTTTTTCAAGGTTGCAATGTGGGCTAAGGGATGGGTAGGATATATTTAGAAATAGTGGTTCACCCTCCTAAGTACTTTAACACATCACATAATTAACTTTACGCACAAATTCTCTCAATACAACTTCAACTTCACAAACAATATCACACCAAAAAAATATTTTCTTTTTCTTTAGGCACTACTTTAATTTATACTCCACTAGCAAGAACAAGACAACAATTTATTCACCTATATTTTGTCTTCTCTTTTGTCAGATTTTTCTTTTTTTTTTCTTTTTCAATTTCCGCTAGTGGTGTATTATTTTACAAATTAAGTGCACCATTCTTTCTTTCTTTGGTTCCACTCAAAAGCCACTCCACACTTAGTCCCTTCTTACTTCTTTTAGCGCTCATCTCACAATTAAAGTGTTTTAAGAGGTAAAAGGATCAAAACAACATCATTTAAGAATACAAAGGGTATAGGCTTGTAATATGGGTGCCAAATAAAAGTCCATAGGCTCAAAAGGGTTAAATAGGGATAGATTTTATTTGTGCTAGCGATAACGCTCGAAAAGATCAAGGAAAGCCTAAAATTATTTTTCAAACTGAGTATCACCTAAAATTTCGCTTCGACTCACATACCGGGCAAGTTCTAGACACAAGTACAATGACATGGACTATACAAAAATCTCACTTCACATATGGCACATGACTCACTAAGGATGGTCCCATACCGACTCTCAACAAATGCAAGTGTTCACAAAGCCACAAGATGTTAAGCATTAAGCACAAAAGGGACATAAGTCAAGAAAATGAGACATAGGCGTCAGAAAACATGCAATCTAAATAACCAAGGCATCATAAGCACTTTTAGCTCATAGGGAAGATATTACACATGCCAAAGCCTAAATATGCTACTATCAAATAAGTCAAGAGAACCTAGGAATCTCATCTTTTTTCCTCCATTTTCCCCTAAATTCTAATCTACTCTAAAAATAATTAAAAAAAATAAAAGGAAAAAACTACTACCCAGTTCAAACAAAACCCTTGGAAAAGAACCGCGGCACAAAGAAAAACCAAGGGGGAATTACTACACTACCTACAAAGAAAATCTTTTTTTGTAGACCTAAATCCCTCAAGAAAATTGTCTAGGATATCCATCGTAGGAAAAAGTCCAATCTTTCTTTTAAAACAAAAGCATTATTCAACTAAAACTAACACAGCTAAAATAGCATAGAAAGTCACCCAGACAATCTCCGCACCCCACACTTAAAATTGTGCATTGTCCCCAATGCACACCATACTAATAAGAGGGTAAAAGAAACTCCCTGGTAGGCCAAAGGCCGAAGCACTAGCAGCTCATGGGGTACTCAGACTTCTCCCAGGCTTGGTCCTTCGTGCGGGTACCTCACATTTAGTTCCAACCATCTGGTTTGCTGTTGGATCCTTCCAATAGATTAGCTTTCCATGCTCCTAGAAAATCAAAAATCGACACTACAAAAATAATACAATTAAAAAAAATACTAAAAAAATAAAAGAAAGCAGTAAAGCTGGGTTGCCTCCCAACAAGCGCTTGATTTAACGTCGCGGCATGACGCGAATCACTTTCTGCCTCCACTTTGAACTTATGAATTGGACCCCCAATTTGGCATCAAGTTTTCGGCTATGCTCCAGGGGTGGAGGAACAAATCTAACTGGCCCAAGCAACCAATGGAGCATTCTGCACTTCTTGGCCTTTATATGAGGTGTGTAATCCTGATTTTCTGGCAAGAAAAATTCCAAAATGTAGGCACCTTGTTCCTCATCCTTGACTCCTCAAGTGGCTCGGACGACTCTATTTCCATATCATCATCCAAACACAATGTGGAAAAATGCTTGGAGTGTGGACCAATGCGCTCAACTACCTAATATTGGGATTATCAACATCCTCAGTATCAATGACACTCAAGTCAACTAAGTATGTATCTTCAATATCCTTGGTTGACACTAGTATCTCTTCTACAACATCGGCATCCTCATATTCTAGTTTGATTGGTTGTTGGTGTTCTACTATGGACCCCTCTATTGGTACCCCAATTTCTGCATCTAATGCACACTGCTTCGGACTACTATCCATAATATTGGCATATTGAGCATTAAAAGCTTCAACTAGTTGACTTACTTGAGCCTCCAAGTTGCGAATAGTTGCATCTTGCCTTTGTACCCGCAATTGTATCTCATCATATTGTTCCACAAGGCATTTTAGCATATCCTCGATCTTTTTCAGGTCATCATCCCTGGGTTCATTGTTCCTATTAACTTCACAAGAAAAAGAAGAACCATCAAAGTAAGGGGTTGGGAGAAGATAAGAAATATACGCACAACCATGAAAGTGACCATCTTGACCACCACACATATCACACACATTCCACACATAAGATTGAGTTGGTGCACATAACTCGCTCTCGGTAATATTTTGATAATTTTGCAATGGGTGGTTTCCTCCACAATATGCATAAGGAGGATCAAAAGTAGAATTACCAACATCAAAACTCTCATAATTCCAAGATGCCATGTTCTCAAATCAACAAGTAAAACAAAAAAATTAAAATACATAAATAAAATAAAATAAAAGAAAAGTTCAAACTTGAAACCTAGCAATATGTACACCTACAACTACACCGTTAGTTCCCCGGCAACGACGTCAAAATTTGATCACGCCCAACTATGCCTTATAAAAAGGACTAAGCGGTCGTTGCAAATATAATCCGGTTTATAAGTCCGCAGTCGGATCCCACAGAGAACTAAGGCTTAGCTACAACTGTTCAATATCATCAAGAAAACAAGCTCGAACAATTCCTAACTTATAGATATTAAGATTCTTGTGTTTAACTAATTAACTAATAAATTAAAATAGTAAATTAACAACTAAAGATACTAAGGGTTAGAGACAAGATTAAGGAGGTCTAGAGTTATGACTTCCCTTATTGTTGGAATCCTTCCCGCTACGTTTTCTATAAATTCACCTAAGTATTCTCTACCGATCATGAGCGCTCTGACTGTCGTAACTCTCTCCCGAGTAATTACCACAATTTACTAGATATATTCTCCCAAATTACACTAGCTGGCATTAAGTACGGCTCACTCGGATCGCACCCAAGGTTTCGTTATCCCTAATCCCACCTTTAAACCCTCCGTATTGATCCCTCATATACGTTAGGAGCGACATTGTTCAACAACTACCTAAATATGCACTCTCTCCCAAGTAATACACACTAAATAGGCACAGTCGATTGAGAGCTCTTCAACCAACCACAATAATAACGTAGTTGAACAAATAGAGAAAATACTACAGCAAATCTATATTAACGTAACAGAAAAATCATCCTCCAATAGGTTCCATCAAAACCCTAGATAATAAACTAGCTATTCATAATAGTATGCATAACTACAATACTAGAATTCATAACCAATAATGAAAATAGGAAGAAGGAACTGAAAAACCCGTAGAAGAATTCTCCGCCTTGTTCTTGGTGTGTTCTTGCCTCCTTAGGTCGAATCCCCGGTCTTCTTAGCCTCCCCGTTCCTCAAAATAGCGTTTTTACATGTATTTATACCAAATAGGGTCGGGCCCAGACGAAACACCTTTTCCTGTGCGAAATAGGACTCTGGCTCTGTAAAATTTGCACAGGCATGCCGCATGGGGCGACGCTCCATGCGGTGTGCTTGTGGGGAAGTTCAGAGAGCTGATTCTGACAGGCTGCAGGAAATTTCCATAGGCACGCCGCGCCCCGTGCCACTCCACGCGCCGCGGTAATGGGAACTCACGAAAATGTAAAACATGAAAGTTGTAGCCCTTTCAAATAGCTTTCCAACAATATATTGTGGAGCCCAAACGGAGTTCTGAGCAAAAAGTTATGTGTATTTTAATAGACAATGTACCGTATGCCCGCTCGATTCTTCGTTTCGTTCTTATCTATCATCCTTTGATCCCCGAACACGATCCCGTCTTGATTCCTTGGGCTTTTGCTCAAACTTCAAAGCTCCAAATCACTTGAATTTATTCCATAATATCTACATAGCTTGAATCACTCCTACAAGGCATAAAATATACAATTAGTGCAAAATACTACGATTAAAACTCAAACTCAATTAAAGTGCAGTAAATAAGAGTATAATAAGCGACTAAAATACGTAACTATAGCCTATCATTATTTTGCTATTCAGTTTTCCACTGGGAAAATTATTTTGAAGTGTAAGAATATAAAATGATTATAGTTATATCATTGGAGTTGGTGGAGATTCTCAGGTGGATACTCCTGTTTCTTTGTCTCGTAATTCTCTAATAAGTTCAAGAAAATGGACTGGTCAAACAGAAATAAAAGTGGGAATTCGTATGGATCAAACGGTCCCTATTCTTAGATACGCATGTTCGTTTTAGGTTTTTCGGTAGTTCTATTTTGTTTATAAAGAGTTCATTTATTACTACTTTTTTTGAAGTTTTATTGGACATAATCATCTTTTGAAAATGAAGTTAGTACAATGCAATTTTTGGTAATAAAGCTAAATATTCTGAAAATGTAGGCATCATTTTTTCTCATTTGAAAAAGATGGCAAACATCTTTAAAAATTTCAATTAAAGATTAATTTGTTGGCAAGTGAAATATGACTAAAGATGGAGACAAATTGAGGGGATTTTTGTTTAGGTAAAAAACTCTGAATTTACCAAAATAAAGATACAAAAAATTCTGTTTGCGAGGAGATGCTTTATACAGATAAAGAAGGCTCTGTTTCCTCTGAAGGCAGCTCATCCACTTTTTGAGTACTAATAGGATTTATATATTATTTTCAACCCAAAAAAAAAAAGATTTATATATTACTTACTAAATAGAGTTTAACATATTACATGGTAATAGTGTCACTAGAGGTGACATTGGGGCTAGATATCCCCGCAGACAAATAGCTTTTGTCACTTACAATATTTTGATTTCCTAGGGTTCTAAGCATATTACAAACCGAGATAGGCAATTGTTTTGAAAATTTACATTCCCTGCTCATATCCTTGGTTAGATGTTGTTTCACAAAGAGAGGCGGTTCAACAAACAGTTTAGTTCTTCCCGGATTATATTGTTTGTTTTCTTTGATTTTTGCTTCCTTTGCTAGAGTATCCGCAACTGCATTTCTTTCTCTGAAATTATGTCGTAGTAGAAGGCCCTTCTCCCGGCGCATTAATGACCTGCAAGAGTAAATCAGATTAGCTAGTATCACAAGTCCATTGTTAATAGTATTTATCACTTCCCTTGAGTCCGTTTCTATTACCAATGAAAATAGTTCAAACCTGTCCGCCAATTGTAGCACTTCCTGGAGTGCCTGCAATTCAATATGTAAAGGAAATAGGCCATGACAGTATTTCTGGAATCCTAATATCCAATCCCTGTACCGTCCCTAAATACTCCACCTAAGCTACACTTAGAGTTTTCGAACGCTCCGTCTATGTTAAGTTTTATCCAACCTTTCTGTGAGGCGTGCCAATTTATTTGCATCGTTGTGATGGTTAGAGTGGACAAATATTTTCATGTCATGAAGTGAAATTCTAGGGAATGATTTAGAATTCTTTGGAGTGACGTACGGAGAGTTGTATTGTTGGTGTTGTTATTATTCCTATTTATCCATATCTCCCATATTATAAAGGGAAAGAGGTCTTGCCACTCAATGTGGGGAGACTTAAAACTTGGCCTAAGATTTTTGGTGTGAAGCAGCCAGTGTTGTGTGGCATTTGTGGTTAGATTTTTGATTCCTAGATTGTGCCATAGGGTTTGTACTATGGGGCATCGAATGAAGAAGTGAGCAATGGACTCTTCTTCTTCTTCGTGGCACATAGGACAGTCGCTATCATTGTTAATGCCAATATGCTACAAGTATTGGCGACAAGGAATTCTATTATGAAGACATTGCCAAAGGAAGAATTTTATTTTATTGGGCATTTCAATTTCCATATCTACATGAAGTCATATTGATGGATGATGGTGTTATTGATAATTTTAAGGCAAGATTTGCTGGTAAAACACCCATTGGCGATGAGATTCCATACCGCTGTATCATTGTTCTAGGCCTTAATGGCATCGGTATTTGATCAATTTTGATCTTAATCTCTCAAAGGAAGTTCTTGTGAGATCCCATTAGCCGTTAGAAAAGATGTCTTTGACATTGATGGTTGATTCTCCTCTGCTAAGAGGTCCTTCAATGCATTGTCTTAGCGGTTGAAGGTTTGGTATCCAATTGGAAGTCCAAAGACTAATATTCGAATTTTTACTGGGCTACCACATAATACGTTTTGAGAAAATCAACCACCCTTTGAGGATACTTCTCCAAATGAAGGAGGTGGTGATTTTTGGATTTCTATTGGCATATTTGAAGATGAGGAGCCTCGACCATATGGCTGTGGGATTTGTGAGAATCCTCCAAGAAAGATTGCTTAAAGTTATTAAGTTCTTGGTTTTGGATGTTTTTAAGCCAAGGCCCCTTCTTCTTTTGTTTTGGTAATATTAGTCCAGCTTATATAGTGAAGCTTCTTGGATTCATTATCCCTAGATAAATTTGTGTTGGATAGGATCTATTTATTGAGAGTTTTTATAGGGAGGTAGGTGTATTGCATGGCATGACTAGGAATTGCGTTTAGGGTGGAGATCGTTAGGGTTGTTCTACCGGCTATATTAAGAAAGTTTGCTCTCTAGGCAGTCAACTTTCTTTGAATGTTATCAATAATGAATTGGTAGTCCCTAGGTTTTGGTTGCTTCTGGAGAATTGGATATCCTAAGTATTTTCCAAAGGTGTTACTTATGTTGATGTTGAAGCCGTTTGCTACTTCTTTAGCTAAATTAGGAGCACAATTTTTTGAAAGAATGATCTTTGATTTTTGGAGATTGATATTTTCTCCTGATAATTTGCAGAAGAGAAAAAGAATGTTTTTGATGGAGTTGCATGATTTCTCGTTCACCCTATCCATCAATGTAAGATCATCAGCAAAGAATATGTGAGATATCTGGGATCTCGGGGGCTTAGGTGTATGGGATCTCAATGCAAATGTCTACTTCATGAGAGATTAGAAGGGAGAATATTTTCATACAAAGTATGAAAATATAAGGTGATAAGAGGCATCCCTGTCTAATACCTCTGCTTGGACTAAAGAATTCAGTAGTTGAGCCATTGACTAGAATTGCTATATTGCTTGTACAGATGCAGTGCATGATTAATTTAGAGATTGATGGTGGAAAATTAAAGAATTTGAGCGTACGATAGATAAATGACCATTCTAGTCGGTCAAAAGCCTTTTCTAAATCTTGCTTTAGGATCATACTGGCCTTTTTCCCTCTTATCTTTTTGAATTGATTGTTGATATCCTGGACTATGATAGCATTATCACTAGTTCTTCTACCCTTAATGAAACTTGCTTGAAATTGGCTAATCAGGTCATTGAGAAAGAGTTTTATTCTGTTTGCAATAATCTTTGTAATGACTTTGTACATCGTATTGCAGAGCCCAATCGGTCGATTTTTTTTAATATTGTTAGCATTATGGATTTTTGGAATAAGGCAGATATAGGTATTATTAATACCCATTGGGAGTGTATTGTTGCGGAATACTTGGAGACAATAATTTATGACTGATGGCCCAACGATTTTTCAATATTTTTGATAGAAAAAAGGATGTATACCATATGGCCCTGGTGCCTTAAAGGGTTTAAAAGAGAAAACAACATTTGTGACCTCAAAAGGCATTAAGGGATTATCCAAGTTCTTGAGATCAATTTTATTAAAGCTTGTAGGATCTCGACGAATGTTCATCAGTTGGTTGATTCATGGGATGTTGTGAAAGTGTTGAGAAAATATTGGTGGGTATGTTTTAGAATTTCTAAAGGATCATTGATCCAGTCACCGTGATGATTTTTAAAGAACATAAATTTATTTTTCCTTTTATTGTTAGAGGCCATGATGTGAAAGAGCACTGACGCCAAATTTTCTTTCATCTAGCTCTTTTGTTATATTTGTAAGCTGTCATTGTCATTGTTAGGCCAAGGTACAACTTATGTGTATGGATTTTTCATGAGAAGGCAACATTGTTTCTATCCCCCCCCTAACTTAAAAGTATTGCAACGTTGAACACATAAGCTTTAAATATTAGCTCCGCCTCCGCCCCTTCCTCCCCCAAATATACTCCCTCTGTTTCCATTTTAGATAACACATTTTGCTTATCGAGAGTCAATTTGACTAAATTTTAAAACTAAATTGGATTAGTTTAATTTAGTATTTTAAAATTAAAATTTAGATATTTAAAAACGACACGAAAAATATTATAAATTGTAATTTTTCTTATGTCAATATGATAAAAATATATTTTAAAATGTTGGTTAATTTTTACACAGTTTGACTCTCGATAAGCCAAATATATCATCTAAACTGAAACGTAGAGAGTATCTTTATATAATTAAACTGATAGAATATGTTCTAATTTAGTACAGAAGGCTTCTCTACTCATATATACGTGAAATACAACGAATCAATTTCTAAGTACGTACTCTGTTTGCTTAGCAAGATCTGAAAGGCTTTATTACATGGAGAAGTTCATTTCTGTCTTAGCTGTATGGGTGAAAATTATCACGTTACAGGTTGACCAAGTCAACATGGAGAAATTCTTCGGAGACTTCCATGTGTCGATAATAGGATACAATGACCTGACCTCAAAAGGTCGACTTCACGGGAAGACAACGCGTCATCGAGGAGGTCGAAGTGACTCGATATAAGACGAGGACGAGCACATCTTTTCGGAAAGCAGCTAGTTCTAGGATTACTATTCCCTAGAGAATATTCCAGTGAATATTTTTCCCAGTTGCATATCTAGAGTTTTGTGGTCCATGTACCTTTATAAATAGAAAGATATGTAAATATGGAAGGGGATTAGACATTCATTGTAAAGAACAACATATTGACATTCTATGAAGATTCTCTCTTTATCACATATATACAAAGTTCACCTTTTCACACTTTTTCTATCTTTTCTCCCCCGATCCAAGAGTGAATCGAATATTCAAAGATTTATCATTATCCATCATTATCAGATGAATTATTGGGGAATCATCGGGTGACCCCTATTCATTTATTTACTTGAATGCCATTTATTACTATTTATTGCTCTCCTTCATATTGTTGAGTCGTTCATTACTGCATTATTGATGTGATTTATCGCTATTCAACGATACACGTGGGATATTTTCATAAAAACACTTGATTATCATTTGGATATTGATATTGGCTAAGATTAACCCTTTTTACAAATCTAATTGTGTAAACCTAGATCTAAGTCATACAGTCTGGCGCTGTCTATGAGAATTTCTTAGTGAAGTTTTTAGTTTCTATTGGATCTATAACTCACGCGACCAATTAATCTAACAAACCAGAAAGATTGTCTATTTGTCTCGGTTTGGACAAAAAAATATCCATGGCAAGTAACCAAGTAAGTGGAATGAAGGCAAAAGGTAACATTCCCCTCAACCTCATGATTGCCAACAATGAAGGGTATGGCACCCAAGATGAGGAGGTGACTCCCACAGCCTTCCCCAAATGAGGGAAGTCGCCTACACGTTTCTGCAGCACAATCAAACCAATTGGGAAAGGGGCCTCCACGTCCACAGGAGAAGGGGCACTACCTGCCGTAAAAAAACTCCTCAAAGCATGGTTGACTGACACTCTAGTCAGCGTGATTAGCAAACAAGCCCCATGCACGACCACAGAAAACATGAGGACTCATGCGGCACAACGCGGGAATGAACAGGACGACCAACCAAACCCTCCTTTTACAGATAACACTCAGGCGATTCTTGGCAATGCAGGTGATAGCATCCTCATCACCGTGCTGAAAGGATGGAAGAAATGGAAAACGAGAACAAGGCTCTCAAGGAACAGATGAAAGAACACCAGGAACGGGTATATAAAATACCAGGTGCTCCCAAATTATTACCAAAAAGAGACACTGGTAGGTCTGTGGAACATCCATACATGGAAGAAGCGAATCCACATGCCATACCAAAGACCTTAGAGATGCCCTCATATATCAGAATCTACAACCGGATGACCGACCCTGACGGTCATGTGACCCACTACGTCACCGCCGTGAAAGGCAACGACCTCACCAAAGAGCAAGCGTCCTCTATCCTGTTAAACAAATTTGGTAAAACTCTCACTGGAGGGGAGTTGACTTGGTATTCACAGCTGCCATCTTATTCCATAGAAACGTTCGAAGAGGTGTCCGATAAGTTCCTAAGGGTATATACCGGGACCAAGAAAACTCAAACAAGGGTGAACGACATCTTCGCCATCACGCAATTCCCAGGAGAGAGACCGAGGGACTTCCTCGCCCGATTTAATAAGGTAAGGATGACTTTACCAAACATCTCCGAAGGGATGGTCGTGGCAGCCTTTTAGAATGGGTTGAGTAGAGAGGGTTTGAGGGCGTCCAGGAAGCTATTGAGTCGGTTAATGAAGTACCCACCGGCCACTTGGGACGAAATCCACAACGCCTACTGTGCCGAGGTCAGGACAGATGATGATGACCTCAACCTGCCAACTCGACGACTTACCTCGATACGGTCCGAGTCCAGGAAAGAACACAAGGATAAGAAAAGAGAGACCATCCAGTATCGCGGTCAGGCAGGGGACGACAACAACCCTATGTTAGAGCACCCGTGATGGCCCATCTAGGCCGAGATCAATCAATCACAAAAATGATCGAGGTATGCCCCCCTTACTATCTGCTCATAACTTTTGTGTGTCACTTACATAGGTGGTTTACGCCTTAGAAAAGCTTGGGACGAAGGTGAAGCGGCCACCAAAGATGAGGTCCGACTCGAGCACCAAAAAGTCTGACGCCCTCTGCGAGTTCCACCAAGAACGTGGACATAAAATGGAAGATTGCCATGCTCTGATACACCCCATGAGAGCCGTCCCCCCAGCTTGTACCAGGTGATCAAACTCCCAACACCCTGGGGAATATTCAGCATATGAGGGGAACAATGCACATCCCGTGAATGCTATCGGATTGCCATGGATGGGGTCAACAACTCAACAAAAGAAAGAAAAGGAAAAATGAGCATAATAATCAGCAAGGTCGAGGTCACCACCGATCGAAGCCAAAGATACCATCGTGGACCCAGAAATGGCCGAAGCTTCCAGATCGACCATAGAGAACCTCGACCCCATCCATCTAGATCACTGCGACCCTAGTAAAAAAGCTTACATTGGATGCAAACTCTAGGACCTGGTAGATTCAGTCAATTCTTAGTAGCTAACACAGATTTATTTGCCTTTAGCCATGTAGATATGCCCGACATCCCAAGAAGATAGCTACGCACATACTGAATGTCAACCCCTACTACCCGTAGTAAGGCAAGTCCGATGAAAGTTCAACCCCATTATCAATGAGGCCGTCCACGAAGAAATGGAAAAGTTATTGGACAACGACTCTATCAGGGAGTCAAAGTAACCTAAATGGATTGCCAATGTGGTAATGGTCCAAAAGAAGAACGAGAAATGGAGGATGTGTGTGGACTTCACCGACCTGAACAAAGCATACCCAAATGATTCATTCCCGCTGCCACATATCGACCAACTCATCGACGCAACAGCAGAATATGACCAACTAAGTTTTCTGGATGCCTACTCATTCTACAACCAAATACTCATGGAGGAAGTGACCAAGAGAAGACTACGTTCATCACGCACATGGGAATGTATTATTATAGGTTCATTCCATTTGAGTTAAAGAACGCAGGGGCTACCTATCAAAGGTTGGTCACAGAAATGTTCAAAGATTAGCTCGGCAAAAACCATGGAGGTATACATGGACGACATGTTGGTCAAGTTCGTGAGGGCCGAGGATCATATCGACCACTTAAAGGAAGCATTCGACATAGTGAGAAAATACGGAATGAAACTAAAACCCCGAGAAATGTGTGTTTGGTGTTGCCTCGGTAAAGTTTTTGGGTTTCTTTGTATCATAACGAGGAATCGAGGTCAACCCAGATCAAATTAAAGCTAGCGACAGGATACCAAAAGAGTTAACCACTAAGAAGCTTATCTAGAGACTGACTGGTCGAATTGCCGCCCTGTCCATTTTATCTCGCGGTCATCTAGTAGGTGCCACAGATTTTTTAACGTACTCAAAAAAGACATCGGCCTCAAGTGGATGACTGAATGCATATGAGCGTTAAGAGAACTTAAGGAATACCTATAGTCGCCACCCTTACTCTCAAAAGCCCGAGCTCGGGGAGCGTCTCCTCGTACCTCTCCATTTCTGAAGTAGCAATAAGTATAGTCCTGGTTCGAGAAGACAAAGGTAAACAATCTTCAATTTATTATATCAGCAAAAAAACTTATCGATGCCTAGACGAGATATTCTCACCTCGAGAAACTGGCTATGGTCGTAGCTTCATGAAAGTTTAGGCCATAATCTAGTGCCACCTGATTCGATCGTCACCATGTTTCCTTTGAGAAGCATATTGCACAAACCCGAGCTGTCGGGGAGGCTGGCTAAGTGGGCAATCGAATTAAGTGAGCACGACATCACTTATCAGCCTCGCACAACAATAAAGTCAGAATTGCTCGCCAACTTCGTCGCATGCTTTAGCGCAAAAGTAAGGTCTGAGGCCGAGAAAAAAGCCACTCAAGCCTCTCTCCAAACATAGGACCTTTGGGTCCTCCACACCGACGGCGCGTCCAACGCATGCGGGTCCAGACTGGGACTCGTACTCAAGGTTCCCACTGGCGAAATAGTTCGCCAATGCATAAGATGCCCATATATGACTATCAACGAGGCTAGTATGAGGCTATAATTGTAAGATTGAGACTAGCACTCGAATATGGGGGCGAAGCGATTAAAGCTATGCTGCGATTCTCAGCTCATCGTCAACCAAGTTACTGGGACTTTCCAAATCAAAGAGCAGAGATTGCAGAAGTACTAAACTAAGATCTACAAATTGTTGCCCAAATTCAATGAATGCCAGCTCGACCCGATTCTAGATGCTCAGAACGTCAAAGCAGACGTCCTCGCAAAATTGGCCGCTGCCACCAAGAGCATAACTCGCAGGGACAAGAGCATAGTTCATCTCCTCAGTTCGGTATTAGAACACATCGAGGTACAATCTGTAAACTTAACCTGGGACTAGCGCAATTGTATTATAAACTCTTTGCAAGATCGTACCCTCCCAAATGATAAAAATGAAGCAAAAAAGTTGAGAATATAGGCCACTAGGTACAACTTCCTTCACAACGACTTGTATAAGAGAATGTACGGCGACCCGTTAGCAAAATGCTTCTGCCCAAACAAAACCTAATGCATTCTCGAGGAGGTCCACGAAGGCCATCGAGGCAGTTATTCCGGTGACCGAGCACTCATCAGGTGCCTCATACTGGCCTCATACTATTAGCTCACCATGAAGAGAGACACCCTAGAATTTGTGAAGAAATGTGAGGAGTGTTAAAAATACGCCCCAATAATCTACCAAGAAGGCGAACACCTCCACTAAGTCACCTCTCTATGGCCATTTATTAAATGGGGAATGGATATCATTGGAACACTTCCACCGGGACGAGTTTATTTAAAATTCCTTTTAGTTTTAACTGACTATTTCTCTAAGTGGGTGGAAGCAGGAGCATTCGCCCAAGTTTGCGAGCAAGAGGTAATCGCCTTTGTATGGAAAAATAACATCTGCTGATTCGGCCTACCTAAAGAGATAAGCTGTGACAACCGGCCACAATTCACGAGAAAAAAAACCATAGAATTTCTCGTAAAATGGCACATCAGAAGGATACTTTCAACTCCTTACCACTCGGTGGTAACGGGTAGGCAGAATCCTCCAATAAATTTATCTTAAACATCATGAAGAAAAAACTCGAGGAGGCCAAGGGACTATGGCCAGAAATACTCTTAGAAGTATTATGGCACACAAAACAACCTCAAATATGAGCAAAGGAGAAACACTTTACTCTCTGGTCTATGGGACGGAGGCAGTCATACCAGTCGAAGTCAGAGAACCCAGCCTAAGGTACTCCCATGAAAGCGACACCCTCAATGACGAGAATATGAGACAAGATCTCGACGATGTCGAAGAGCGATGAGATATGGAATTAATGTTCCAAACGTCAATACCACACAAGAGGGGGGGGGGGTGATTTGTGTGGTACCCAATTTTTGATCTACAAGAACCTGGTTCTTCTAGGTGTTCTAACTACTACTGTTTGCGGAATTAAAATACAGAAAATAAAAGAACACAAGGATTTTTATGTGGAAAATACCTGGCTCAAAAGGTGAAAAAACTACGACCTACTACTTAGTAGGATTTTCCCAAACATCCACTAAACTCAATGAGCCAAAAACAGCATTTACAAAACTCTTGTAAACCTAAGGATTAACTCTAATCCCTGTGTGGCACACAGCCTCAACTATTGCAACACTTTCAAGTTAACTCTAACTTGAATACTCAAAGTACCTAATACAATTGCTTCTATGAAAGCTGGAAAGGTACAAGTTTTAAATCACCTACTACAATTGAACTAGAATAAGAATAAACACAATGGAACTGGTTCTTCTATCTTGTTCAAGTAGCTGCAGGCGTGCACACTCAATCTCACATAAATTGCTTGCAAAATAGCCTTGCTCTCAATTTTGCTTAACTTCAGCGTATGTGCATACCTGTAAAAGAGAACAACTCAGTTATTTATTAGATTAGTAATTTGAGTTGGATTGTGACTCAATTTCTGATCCTCCATTGAGTTTGAGTCCTAGACCAATCCAAACTCCAACCCTTCTCCGGATATGTTCTCTTCTCATAAGGAAACATCTTCTCCTTATCCCATATGCAATCTTTTTGATCAGTTCAGAAGATATTCAGAAGATATTGCTGCTTGATCCCCAAGGACTTATCTTCTTCACGTGCATCTCATGTGCATGGGCCATAACAACTGTGTCTCCTAAGATGGACCTGGTCCTTCACTGAGTTCATTTGTCATTCTTTAAAACTTCAACTGATCTTGGGCCAACAGGAATACATAAGAATCGTCACACAAAAACAACAAGCAGAACACTACTACAACAGGAAGGCAAAGGTACGATTACTCAAGATCGGGGAGTACGTGCTCAAAGACAAGACCCAGGCAAAGTGGACAAGGGTTCATTCCAGCTAGCAACTATGGAAGGGAAGCTACTACCAAACAATTGGAATATTGGCCACCTCAAATACTTCAACTTCCCAAAAACAAGAAATGTCCCGTAAGTCGTACCTTTTTTTCCCCTCACTTGAGTTTTGTCCCAATAGGGTTTTCTCAAGGAGGTTTTTAATGAGGATACAAGCGAGACACTTCGAGTTGGACTATGCAAGAGCAAACATATTTTTCATTGCCCAACTCCTAAGGATCTCCAAGCGAGACAATGAAGGCACTAGGTACACTAGGGCCGGGACTGGGAAGCCAGCCAGCACCTAAAATTTGTAATTTTCTCCAAAAGTTACCTCAGGACAAAATGATGTAGTCAAAGCAAGGATATTGAAGTAAATAAGGCACACGTTCATTGAAATTGCTCTCGTAAAAAGGTACGTTCGACCAGTTCGAACAACTTCTATCGGCCCACGGCCACAACTTAATCAAAGGTAAGTTCGACCAGTTCGAACAACTCCTACCGAACCTTGACCACGCTTAATCAAAGGTATGTTCGACCAGTCCGAACAACTCCTATCGACCCTTGGCCACGTTTAATAAAAGGTAATTTTGACCAGTTCAAACAACTCCTATCGACCCTCGGCCAAATTTAGTCAAAGGTAACTTCGACCAACTCGAACAACTCCTATCAGCCCTCGGCCATGACCTAATGAAAGGTACGTTCGATCAGCTCGAACAACACCTATCCGCCCTCAGCTACGACTTAAAGAAAGGTATGTTCGAGTTTGAACTACTCCTATCGGCCCTCGGCCTTAACCTAACTCAATGGTATGTTTGACCCATTCACCTATCGGCCCCTAGCCTAAGCTTGATTAGAAGATAACAATAAAGAAAGCACAAAAACAAAACACAGGTACGAAAACAAGAATGCACAAAGACAAAAAGGTACATATGAAACCAAAGCAAACTTTTGCATTTGTAGAAAAGGTTTTACAAAGACGTTCAAAGAAGCCAACAAAAAGTACAATACAAAAGTTGAGCAAAGCAAAAAGCTAAAAATTTATTGGCCATCGCCACCTTGATCTCCACCATCCCCTCCTTCCTCGCCTCAGCCATAAGCAGAATCATACTAAGCACAATCCGCGAGCTGGTCCACACCTCCCTGATCGCCTTCCTTTGAATTGGGCTGAGGCATGGCAGGATCATAGTCGCAGGCGCACCGAGCCTTACGAGCTTTTACTCGATCCTCCTGAATGGTCATCTCAAAGACAAATATCGTCCGGTTCAACTCGTGAATCACGTCTACTTGGGCTTCGGCGAGGATCCATTCTTCATACTTCTCCCGGGGAACGTCTAGAAACTCAAAGGCTTGGGACGTAGAGGGCCGCTGGACCAAGCGGGAATTCTCGACCTCAACAACAGAAACTCGCTCGAGTAGCTCAGAGTTCTCCTTATCCAACTCTCCAATTGTCTCCTCGACCCTGGCCTCGTTAGCTTCAGCCGTTGATAGAACGTTATCCCGCTCAAAATAAAATGTCCTTTTTGTCAACTCCAAAATAGCCGCCCTCATTCGAGTTTGCATTCAGGAGGACTCCGCCTCCTCAAACAGCTGTTGTTTCTCAGCGACTTCCCCCCTGAGAGCGTCTATCTTGAATTGGCACTCATCCAACTGGCTTTGCAGTTGAACCACCTAGCTTTCGAGGTCACTATATTGGACCTCCATTGCTCAATTCGAGCTCCCCTTCTTTCTTCTTTAACACTCCCTAGAGAATTTTGAACCTCTACACGACTGCCATCAACTCCTCATCTTTCTTCTTCAACTCCTCCCTTAAGGTAGGCATGTCCCCCTCCTCGCGAAGCCGCCTTTGAGCATCCTGGTACTTCCCGTAGAATTCCTGGTACTTAGCCTTCAGCTTCTGGTAAATCTCTTTCTGCGTCTTCTCCCTCCAAACACTTTCAATCTCCAAAATGATAGTCTTCAAAACAAAGAAAAGTAAAAATTAAGACTAGAAGCAAGTCAAAGAACAAGAAATGACTTCACTTACCCTGAGAGCGAGGCCGACGATACTCTTCGATAGGGTACTGTCCCTCGGTTCTTTAAGAGTCAGATGCTCGGCTTCAGAGCAAAGGGGATCAAGGGAGTTGACTACGTTCTCCGTGTCCTTTAGCAGATCACGATTCATTGGAATCGTGATATTTCTTGAACCCCCATCTATCCTAACCTCGACCTGAGTAGTCCCGTCATTGATCATCTTAAGATCCTCGGGGTCGATGTCGAAATTGGACTCATCACCCTCTTTGACATGACCCTTACCTTTTTCCCCATCATTAGGAGAAGCGTCCTTAACCAGCCTAGAAAAAGAGGCCTTCTCGCATCCTAGAGGAACAGAGCTATCACCAAATGCCCCCTCCGCGGCTGTCTCCTCCTCTAGGCGCGAAGGTACGACTGCATTGATCTCTTCTAACTGAGAACCTTAGAGGTTGCCCAACATCCTCCCTAACAAATAACGTTGCAGTCTCCCGCGCCACGATCTCATCCTTTGACAAGTCAATGGCCGCAGGCACACTTTCTCCTATATTTACGAACTTCCTTTTGAGGGGTTTGAAGTCCGTCTTATGTGGAGAAACCTCCTCTTCCTCGACGATGAGTGAAACCAAGGAGGGAGCGGGCACAATAGTTGATATGGGAGCGGAGACAGTAGGCGTAGCAACCCTTCTCCTTCTAAACGAAGGCACATGCGCCCTGTTCTTTCTTGCACCCCCTAACAGAACCTAGAGAAAACAGCAAAAATGTTGATGAATGAGTAAGACAAATTAGGCAAGTACAAATGTGATATCGATCAGAAAATTAAATTACCTCTCGAGGGGAGGGCCGATTTGAACTTCTTTAAAAAGCTCGAGCAATCACGGATCCCCACAGTACAGGGGAGAACTTGTCTAACCAGTCGGCGAGATGCGTCACCATTTGAAGGGGTCAATCAGTAGCTTCAAAACAATAAGGGTTATTCCACAAACTCAGAATGAACAATTATTTGAAAAGATAGAAGCAAGAGTACGAGCAATTACAGTGCGGTTCCAGGCCTCGGGGAAACCCTGTAACATTGGCTACGATGGCCTCATTCTTGACAAAGAAGAAGTCGAGCCAGAACTACCGACTACCTTTGTCATCCATTTTACCACCAAACACTTGCCCCATGATGTCAAAGGTTCAACATCGTGCGTCGATAAAAGGTAGGCGCGAACAGATGCACCAAATGCCGCATGGTGGTAAGCTAGGAACTCATATTTTAGCTATATTTTACACTCTAATTACTATACTTTTATTGTATTTGAGCCTAACCGTTAGTACTTTATTATGAGCGCTATGCTGTGTAGGATGTCATTTCGAGTGGAGAAACAAGTTTGGAGAAAAAATGGATGATTTGGAGCTTTAAAGTCTGAGTAGAAGCCCAATAAATTAAGCCGAGATCATGTTCTGGGATCGAGGACCAAGTCTAGAAGTCAAAAAGTGAGAAAAAAAGATTACTCTGGAAAAAATGCACTACCGTGCCATGCCATACGTTATGGGGCGCGGGGTGCTAGTGCAAAATTCCTGCAGAGTTTAAAAATCAACTCTCTGAACTTCTCCACAGGCGCACTGCGTAAGGCGGTGCGCCATGCGCCGAGCCTGTGCAAATTATACAGAGTATTTCTCCTACTTCGATTTGGAAAGGATAGTTTCGTCTGGGCCCGTTACTACATGGTATAAATACACCAAAAACATGATTTTTAGTGGATTTTTGACCTTGGAAACTTTGGGAGAGCATTGGAGGCCACTAGACGTAGGATTTCATCATCTTTTCATCAATTCAATACAGGAGTTTGGATTGTAACATTAGATTGATGTTTTTTTACTATTTAATTATATCTGTGATGACTTCCTCCATATCTATGGAGTAGTTTACCTTAGGGTTTGACATGAGTTCGTGACTTGGTTGTTGTTATGGATTTGATTACTGTTTAATTGCTTGAATTTATTGGATGTGCTTTAATAGAGTTGTGATTTTATTCTTTATAGTGTTTAATCAAAAGAGAAAATCTTATTGAATATTATTGCAGAGCCTTAGTTTATTTTGGTGATTCTTCGAAGTAATCGAGAGAATTTTTTTGAGTTAGCATTTAAATTAAGATTGAGAAATATTCACGAGAAGTTTCTCTTAGAACATTCCTCCTATAGATACTTGCAAGTTTCACTCCACTTCACATTAGTTTATTTGAAGATTTAGATTTAATCAAGAGAGGAATCTGAATCGGAAGAATAAGCTAATCACCTATTGAATTGATGAGAATCGATAGAACCTCAAGAGTGAAATATAACGACGTCATATCCAGAATAGCAGTGTTGCACCTATCATGTCAGAACCTTATTTCTCACATTGATAAGAAACTAGCTCTATTAATCTCTAGTTCTTTGTAGCCAATTATCAATTGCTTTACTTTAGTAGTTAATCGTAGTTCTTATAGACATGATCTTTAAACGATTCACATAGCGCCCCTTCTCTCTCAAACTAGGTTAAAAATTCCCCGAAATTGTAGCGCTGGAAATGGCTACAGCTCCTCCACCCGCTGGTGGAAAGCAACCGGACCAATCTCTAAAGAAACGTGACAATTTACCTTCTTCCCAAAACTCATCAGTCGTTATAGAACTCAAAATGGTGCTGTAGCTAGTGGAGGAAAAAATTGCCTGGGACCAAAAAATCCATCGACATGAATTCTAGGGAAAATCGTGTGATCCCAATTGCAGAATCATCTTCCCAAAAACCGTCAAAAGCTATAAAAGAGATTTTGGACCACTCCACCGTGGAAATGGAACATGCATCTGGTGAGCTACGGTCGGATGAAAATGGAAACTCAATCATACCAACTCAATGCATTTCTCTTTGTCTTGTTGAGGAGAACACCATCGCCACCTCATATGGCAGGGGCCTAATTCAAATGTCTCAATTTTGCAACCGATAGATATAACTGAACGTAGCACTCCCAATGTTCGACGAAATGACACCAGCAGTTTTAACCAAATTTAGACTATCATTGCCGATATCTTAAGGCACCAAGAGGAACATATGGCCAAAGCTTCAGAAAAAGTTATCCAGGAAACTTAATCCACCAATTTCTCCAAAAATCATGTGGCACTCCAAATGGTCGAAATTGATGAACCTCCTGTTGGAATGATGCAAAAACTCCCTACTTTCATGGAAGTAGATGCCACACACTTAGACAATTTAGATGCAGTACGTGTTCATGCTATCACACAACAATTTGAGTTCGCAACTTTAAACCACGGTACATAGACAATCACCATGGAAGTTCTCCTATATGTCCACAACAATTGAAATTTAAAGGCATTAATGCTACCCCCAATTTAGGCAAAATACAATAACTAAACAGTCAGCAACAAAAATAACCTACCAATGATTTCATCCAAAGTTGACAAACCTATCCACACCAAGCCCACAAACCAACAGTCCATACCTAATCAGACACCGAATGTCAATATTGCTAACCATCCTAAGGACCTCAACACCAAACCAAAACTGCCACCTAATACCCCTGCACCACCTACACCCACAGTTAAACACTCCTATGTTACCAAATTAAGAGCCATGCATGAAGCTGAGTTAGAACTGATCAAATTCACACCACTCAAATTAACCACAAAGCAAGGCCAATTTGCAGTCATCTTTGACAGACATGACTACATGGTAAAACTAGTAGCTAGATGTAGGTTCACAGTGGTTGGGAAATTTGTTAACACAATGCCATGAATGGAGATTATTAGAAGAAGCTTTGTGGCACAAACTGAGCTAGAAGAAGGGCTCAAGATAGCAAATTTCAATGCTAGAATAGTCTACATAGATTTGTACAATGAGTATGATCACGTCATAGTAAGGACTAGATAGTTTATGTACATAGAGGAGCAAATGATAAAACTGGAAGCATGGACTCCCATCTTCAACCCCATTAAAGATTCACCAATTGTCCCTTCATGGGTGGTGGTGCCGAAACTACCTTGTCACTTCTACTATATGGAGCTCTTGACAGTTTTACTATCTCCAATAGGAAAGGCTCTTCACTTGGACTTGGCTTATTTTCAAAGAACAAGAGGAATTGTGGCTAAGATTAAGATGCAGATTGACTTGACAAAGCCAAGACCCCATCATGTCTGGTTGGGATTTGATGAAGATGAGAATTGTGATGGAAGGTGGCTTGAAGTGCAATATGAAAATATCCCTGAGTACTGCCTCTATTGCAAACATCTGGATAACTACTCACATGATTGCCCTATTAGGATGAAAGATGAGGAAAATAAGAAGAAAAAAGACCAGAATACAGTTGAAGGCCACTAGGAAAATCAACAAAAGAAGCTCAATAGTGATCAACCATCAGCTCAAAATCAAGTCACTCAGAAGGAGAACCAAAGCAAGGAAGCCAAGGCTAACATCAACAACATCCAGCAAGACCATAGAAACAAGGAGGGCCAACCACCAGTCAGACTACGAAAACCAAAACTGATGAGAACCCACAAAGAAAGGAACATCAACAGTCTATCATAATCAATGAAAAGGAAGGATGGCCAACATAGAGTAAGAGACAATTCAAAGGGAAAAACTTTATAAAGCAGTGCCAAACTTCCATACCAAAGCAAGCTACAGAATCACAAAAGGTTAGTGAAAACTCACAAGTTGAAACACAAGCACAATCAAGCAGAGAGACACAGTAGCAAATTAAAGAAACAACCACAATGCAAGAACAATCCTCTATTAGTGCTTCTATAGCTACACAGGAGATGAGTCCTCATCCTACATTGGCTTCTACTGTTGAAATGGAAGGAGTAAATGGGAACTGTCAGGAAGAACCTAGATTTGCTGGGAGGGGGGGACCCAAAAAGGGGTGGGATTCCTCATTCTCTACATGAGAGTACACATGCACATAATCTAAACCAGCACAGGATGGACCATACCATTACTGATACTTCCAATCACCCTCCAGACACTCATACAAGTGAGGAGACTAATATGGATATTAGTAGTTCTAAGGAAGACCAGTCAGCTATCATAAAACAATTGGCTAAAGGCAAGGAAAAAGCTACTTCTGATTTCTCCATTTAGATACCAAAACCAAAAAATAATCCAAGCCAGAAGAAAAGAAGAGCAATGAGAAGGAAAAATGAAGAAATGACATCAGTAGAGCAAAATCAAATGCAGGTTTCTGATGCCCAAAAAAGGGATTTCTGGAGAGGAGATTTTCAACATTAATTGTGCTACAAGATAACCTAAAGATGATGAATATAGACACATCCAATCTGAGGATGAACCCGTGGAATGGTCGGAAGAAGAAAATGATCACAATGATCAGCTTCGTGAACTTCTCATTGAAGATGTAAATGGATCATCTGATAAACAGGAACTCATCATGACACAAAACCTATCATCCAGGATGGACCCTCACCAAGAGTTACCAGAAGTAAAACAATTGTAGCCACCAATATACCAGCAAAATCCACAACCCATCAAACCTCAATGATTAGTACACTTATATGGAATGCAAGAGGTATTAAGACCTCAGGAGTTATTGAAAGACTCAGAATTCTAAAGCAACTTCATCAATTATTTCTCATTGCTATCCTTGAAACCTTCCTGGATAACACTTACATAAACTACTTTAGACTTCAACTTTCTATGCACCAAGCAGCTTCCAATGTCAATGACAATATTTGGGTATTCTGGGATAAAAGATTCATTGCTAAGCTTCTAGATTCTGATGAACAACAGATATCTATGGAGATGAAACATGTGGAGGACGGAAATGCTTTTAACGTCACTTTTATCTATGCCAAATGCAAACCAGTGATGAGGAGACCCTTATGGGATGTCTTGACACATAAATCTTCCATATACACCATCCTTTGGTGTGTCATAGGGGATTTCAATGTTATAGCATCTGTAGAGGAGAAAATTAGGGGTATTCCTTATCAGATGAGTAAAAGCTTGGATTTTTTTAGCATGATTGAAGATAGAGGTCTCGTGGATCTTGGCTACAATTGTCTGGAAGAGACTAGATAGGGGTCTAGTGAATGACTAATGGTTGACTGTATTCCCTGCTAGTACTATTTCTCATCTAGCTTCAGCAGGTTCTGATCATAACCCTCTCCTGATGGAGATCAATGTAAGGCAAGAAATGGGCAACAGATACTTCAAATTCCTAAACTGCTGGGTGGACAATGAGAAATTTATGCCACTAGTGGATGAGGTATGGAACAGAGAAGTAACAGGCAATCCAATGTGGGTCTTCCATCAGAAACTCAAAGCACTTAGCAATGCTTTGAGTATATGGTCCAGGAAGGAATATGGAGACATTTTCAGAAAGCCAAATAGTTTGAACAACAAGTCAAAGATGCAGAGGAGACATGGGCAGAGAGTAACTCTAAGAATGACAGAGTTACGCTTCAGGAACTCAAAGCTCAATATCTCAAGTACATGAAACTTGAAGAGTCAATCCTCAAGCAGAAAACTCAGTTACAATAGTTCAAAGAAGAGGATGCAAATTTAAGTTATTTTCACAGCTTAATGAGGGGTAGAAGAAGAAAGTCATAAATTCACAAGATCAAGGATGAAGAAGAAAATTGGGTACAGGGCGATAAGGCTATAGGCCAAGCAGCCTCTGACTATTTTCAAGAAACCTTTTCTGATCTAGGAGGTACCATTAGGGAAGATATACTCTCATGTATCCCAACCATGATCACCCCTGAAGACAATAATGCCATTTCCACAAACCCTACAATGACTGAACTAAAAGAAGTAGTCTTCTCCATGAATCCTCCAAGTGCTGTAGGCCCTGATGGTATGAATGGTAAGTTTTACCAAGCTTGTTGGGAGATCATCAAGTTTGCTTTGATGAAGGTTGTATTGGCTTTATTTGGAGGAAGCACCATTCCCATACATGACAAGTGCATGTCATGTCCTACTTCCAAAAGTGGAATTTCCTAACTCCCTTACACAATTTAGACCAATCAGCCTCAGTAATTTCATCAACAAGATCATCTCCAAGATCATTATTACAAGATTAGCTCCAATTCTTTCCAAAATCATCTCAGCCAATCAGACATGCTTTGTTAAAGGGAGAACATTTCTGAAAACATCATGCTTGCACAGGAAATTGTCCATAGCATCAAAAAGCCTAACATTGGGACCAATGTTGTTATTAAATTAGACATGGCCAAAGCCTATGATAGAGTCTCATGGAGCTTTGCATGTATCATGCTAAGAATAATGGGATTCTATGAAAGAATCATTGACATGACCTGGAGAACTTTGTCCAAAAATTGGTATTTAGTCATGATTAACGGCACTAGGTGTGGCTTCTTTCAATCTACTAGGGGTTAAAAACAAGGAGACCCACTAGCTCCTTCCCTGTTCATTATTGGAGCTGAACTACTTTCTAGGATGCTCAATAGCCTCAACCATGATCAATTTTATAATGGCTTCTATATGCAAAGGAGAGGACCACAGATTAATCACCTCAGTTTTTCGGATGATATTATCATATTTACCTCAGCAGGTAGAGTATCACTTCAATAATCATGAAGATCTTGAGCAACTATAAAGAAAGTTCAGGACAAAAAATCAACAAGGATAAGAGTCATTTCATGACTTCACCTGGAGCTTTTTAGTCTGCTATCAAAAGGATTAGAGCAGAAATAGGTTTCTCAAAGAGGTAACCTCTTCTAACTTACCTGGGATGCCCTTTGTATATAGGTAGGAAGAGGATCATTCACTACAATAGTCTCACAGCTAAGATTTTAGGTAGAATAAAAGGCTGGCATGGAAAAATGCTATCCTACGGTGGCAGGGCTACTTTGATAAAATATGTGCTGCAATCAATACCAATCCACCTTTTGTCTGCAGTGACTCCTCCAAAAACTGTTATGAAGAAGATTGAGAAATTGGCAGCAAACTTCTTCTAGGGTCTGGAAAAGGACAAATTTGAAGTATCATTGAGCTTCTTGGCAGAAACTGGCCTATCCAGTGAAAGAGGGTGGTCTGGGATTCAGAACACTTGAGGATGTTTGCAAATCAATGGAGCTCAAATGATGGTAGAACCTCAGGACTTATTAGTCTCTATGGAGAAATTTCCTTAGAACCAAGTATTGTTAAAGGTCCAATCCCATATCCAAAAAATAGGATCTAGCTAGTCACAAGCATGGAAGAGGATGATGATTAACAAAAAGGAGGCTGAGCAAGTTATTCAATGGAGACTTCACTCAGGAAACTTTCTATTTTGGTGGGTTAATTGGTTAGGAACAGGACCATTGGTTGACCATATAATTGGTGGAGGCAGGCCTGGTAACACTTCTATTTCTTATTTCTGGAGGGAGGGTCAATGGGATCTTCAGAAGCAAAATGAAAATGCCCCATACCACAAGATCCAGGACATCATTCAAACCCCTATTCATTACCAACCTCATATCTTAGATGAAGCCATTTGGACACCAACTGTTGATGGTAAATTCACTTGTGCCTCTGCTTGGGAACTCATCAGAAAGAGGAAGCAATCTAACTTCTCCAACAGAATGACCTGGCACAAGAAAATACCTTTTAAATGGTCCTTCTGCCTATGGAGAACTCTTAGAAATAAGTCACCAACTGATGATAGGGTGCTTTTATTTAGCAAACCTGCTGTATCCAGATGTGTCTGCTGCACCAGATCTGCCAATGAAACTGTGGATCACATTTTCATCATAGGTTCTTTTTCCATCTATGTTTGGAGTAAATACGGTGGCATACCAGGAATACAAACTGACAAAAAGCTTCTCAAGATGCTCTTGATGACCTTGTGGATGCAGAAAAGTCATAATGAAGTCCAAAAGTTAATCATTGACACCATGCCTATTATTATCTACTAGAACCTTTGGAAGAATATATGCAGTGCAAAATATGGAGGAAAGGCATCATCCATGGCCAGGGTCGTGTTCTCTATCAACTCATATGTTTCAATGCTGCCAAGGACCTATTTCCCTTATATCTCATGTCCTTTCAACTGGAGTGAACTATATCCAATAGTGGAACAAATTAAACACCACACCTCTGTCACTCAAGTTGTCTAGCAAAGACTTGAAGCACACTTTGTGAAGGTCAATAGCGATGGGAGTGCTTTAAGTAATCCAGGCAGAATATGGGCAGGGGTTATCATTAGAGATCACACCAGTGAGTTCATCCATGCCATTGCTACCCCATTGGAGAAGCTACTAACAATCTTGCTGAAGTAGAAACATCCATCATATGAGTGCAATGGTGTTTGGACAATGGATTTCACAAAGTCCACCTTGAGGCATAATTCTCCTTATCCAGTGGCTGAACAAAAATTAATCCCCCTGGACTCTAAGGATGAAAGTGCAGAAACATAAGGAACTCAGCTCACAGTGTGAGGAATTCAGATCCTCACATGTGTATAGAGAAGCTAATTGCCCAGCTGATTCCTTATCCAAGTTAAGTCATGAGCTGCCAGAAATGACCCATTTCCACTTCCCATTAGCTCTACCTAACCAAATCAGAGGACATATCTTACAAGACTCCATCAGCACTCCAGTTTCAGACACAGGAAAATAAGTAGAATCACTGCACCATCACAATCTTCTCAAGGATATGGGTAAAATCAAAGCAGCAAGGGGAGCAGACCTAATTGTCCAATTATCCATACCCATGGCCCCATATGATCACAAGCAGAACAAGCACCTTTCTCAATTCTGGAGGAGAACACTGGTGCAGTTTGGTATAGTAACCTTGGTTTTAGTTTTGCAGGTAATACCAAGCCCTCGCAAAATCCTCTAGTGGTCCTTCAAAGTATGGTATCAGAAAGTGTGTTGCTTTATCTAGTGAAGGATCATCAGAGCACTGAAGCATGCCTTTATAGCCATGAAACCAAACACCTAATCATACCACCAACCCAAAAAGTCCTCCCAATCTCCAATACACTTCACCAATTACCTATACCTCCAATCTACTGCACGAATGATCAACCAATCCAAATGACTGCCTACATTCCTCACCTACAACTGGAAGTCATTCACCCAGTTTGACACCAACAAAACACAACCATCCACTCAATCTCAACCCACCAGTCTATTTCAATTACCCTACAGCCTTAGTAACAACTAACCTTACCCCAACAAACCATACTTAACCAGCAAGCACACAGATCCCAAAACCTGAGATCGTACACACATGTAATTCTCAGAAGCCACAAGAACCTGAGAATGGCCTCACACTTAACTCTCAACCTTCAAAAGGAACTGAGAGGAGAGAATCACTGCTGCAAAACAAGAAGCAGAAAAAATTGCTTTTACACTAACTTTGTTTGTTTTATTGCAGGTATATATATATATATATATATATAATATATATATATTATTATATATATAAATAATATTATATATACTATATATATATATATATATATATATGCTTAACCAATTTACATATCCTTAATGTGGGGTATCAGTAAAATATGTACTCATTCTACTGAGGAAATCTCAATGTCTTAAAGTAGGTCCTAGTTTGACTACCTCAAATAGACAGCCTCACACCATACAACTCACAGCTTCCCCCAGTTAACTTTTGCCTTTTCATGCTCCTTCTCATTACATGGAGGAAACAATAGGGCAACACTTGGAGCTGGACTTCCTCAACTCAGACTGTGCAACATGAATCTCAACATGCATAACACTGCAATCCTATGCAATTCACTGATATAGAACCGGTACATGCTGTAGGACACCAACATTCGAGCCATCATCAACTGGAACATCAACATAGTTCCAACAGCTTCAACTTCAAGTCCAATGGACACCAACAGATGCCACCATCCTCCTAACTTCTTACAGCTAACCAAATTGTTTAGTTTTAGAGGTACCATGTTGAGTGATATGTCCTTACTATTGAGAGTTTCTCATAGTGTGGTATTAGCACAATTTGTGCTCAATCTACTAAGAGCATGTCAAATAATCAAGGCATGCCAGTTCCTGAATATCACACACTTGTGCATGAATTTAACAGGTACCCAGTAGGGCACACCTAGGGTTCCAAACTTAGCTGCCCTGCACTGCTTTCTCATTAGCCCTCAGATACAAAAACTTACATACTGCAGCAACCTCTTCCCAAAGGGTGATGTGCGTGAGAAGATCTGCCTCAGCTCCCAAAACCTACCATCTCAACCTGTCTGTTTCATTGCCTCCTGGATCAAAGTAAACAACAACTACTCAATCTCTTCTGTCAAGAACATCATGCAAAAGCATCAACCTCAATCATCTACTTGTGCTCTTTTGATAATTATCTTCAACTTGGCTTTCTCCATTCTTATTGTCAAAGCAAAGTTGAAGATAGTTCCTCATGCAATCATCAGCATTTGGTCATTCTCCACAGGGAGATTCTTCTTTAGATGTAAGTCTTATTGTATATGGATGATGCACTTTCTATTCAACCACATAGTAGATTTAGGTTCACTTGTGCATTTTTGTATAGTTGGCCTAGGCTTATTTCATCATAGTAGACCTATTGCCTATCATTTATGGATAGGCAATTGGTACATCATTATAGGTCTAACTTCACATAGTCTACAGGATCTATTATGTTGTCAAATTAGGATGACCAAGTGTGTATCCACCATATTCTCGGAGGTTAGGTTAATGTCCCCTCCTTTGTTGTAATCTATTTTACATTTATGAAAATTAATCCTAGGCACAATGCCTAGTGGATTGTCAAGTAGTTCGTAATCATTCCAATCAAATTTTGATCATCCTGAATAGCAGTTAAACCAGGAATTACTAGAGCATTGTTTAAATTCAATTCCTCTGGAGACGATAATTATACTATACTATCTTTGGCTAGCGAGCATCAATTTTGTGTTGTGTTTTGCGTTTGTCAAATTTTGGCGTCGTTTCCAGGGATTGTCAATCAACAATAGTTTTTGGTGCTAATTCAGGAACCTATTTTATTTTATTATTCATGGGTTTTCTCTTCCGTGTGTAGGAAACAGGTTGACATCTCTGGTGTATGACTCGATCTTCTTCAAAAGAATTGATTCCATACAATTCAGAGGTGGAAAAGAGTATGTGACAATTGAGGAAACAGAAAGAACTCACCAAAAAGTTCTTGGGGAAACCTTCAACCCAAGAGAACATGGCTAAAAACAATGAGCAGGTAGTTGATTTGGCTGCACAGGAAGCAGCCTAACAGGAAGCAGCCGCACGGGCAGCTGCTGGGGCAGCCTTTACAGTTGCTGAGGAGACTGTCGAAGATGATGTGGTCGAAGATTCAATCTAATCGACCATCGATTGAAGAACAGTTCGAAAATATGGTACCCAATCCTGGTAGAGCATTGGGTGATTATGTCAGACCAGTCTACAATCAGGGACTGTCCGGTGTCAGACCTCTACCCGTAGCAGCGAATAATTTTAAGTTGAAGCAAGCTTACTTCAAGCTATCTAGAACCACTGTGTATTCAGAGGGAAGCTGAATGAAGATCCTAACACTTACTTGATGAATTTTAAGGAAATCATGAACACCTTTTAGTACAACGTAGTGTCAAAAGATGAAGTCTACTTAAGGGCATTCCCCTTTCACTGAAGGATGAAGCGAAGCACTAGCTTCGTAGCTTACCAAACTGGGTCGATCAGGACATGGGAAGATATGACTAAAAAGTTACTTGACAAATACTTCTTATCCGCAAAAATAGTGAAATTCAGAAGGGAAATTCACAACTTCTGTCAGAAGGACACTGAAACGATTTTTGAGGCTTGGGAAAGATTCAAGTAGATAGTGAGAAAGTGCTAGCATAATGGGATTGAACTTTGACAACTCCAGGATTTTTGGGATGGCCTGACACCTTTCTCACGACGAACTCTGAGCACTACAGTTGGAGGTCTTTTAATGAAGAAGACTCCTGAGAAGATTGTTGTAATTCTTGATGAGCTCTCTGAAGATGCTAACCAATGGACTATTGAGAGTAATTATAGAAAAAAACTAGCTAGGTTCATCAAGTAGATTCTAACACATTAGTGAAAGCCCATCTAGACTCCATGACCAAAGAGATAAGAAAGTTGACCTTAGCCAAGGTCCAAAGCCAACCATCATCAGTTTATGACTTTTGTGGAATGGGTCATCCAACGCATGAGTGTCACGCCTCACTTGCAGATGAAGTGGTAGATGCTGTGGTAAGCTTTGACAAAGGAAACTACTAGAGTGGCAATAATTTTAACTCTATGGGGCAGAGGCACCCAGACTTTTCTTGGAAATCACCAAATGGTAGTCTGAACTCATGGAAGTAGAATAATCCGAGACCACAGGGACAAGGAGCTCTAGGATTTCAGAATCAGCAGCAGCAACAATACCAGCCTCCACATTCTAATCAGTCTATCATGGAAGATCTAATGAAGGTTTTCATTAGTAAGACAGATGAGAGATTAAAACTCATAGTACAGCTATTCGAAACTTAGAGAGGAAAGTGGGGCAGATTGCTATTCTGTTACCCAAGAGGTCTCCAGGAACCCTCCACGTGGATACCGAAAGGAATCCAAAGGAGAGAATAAATGCAATATCTTTGAGGAATGGCAAAGTATTTGAGATCCATTAGTAGTAGAGAAGAAGGAGTTGATGGGAAATCAAGATAAGAATGAAGGAGAGCAGAAAAGTGATGAGCACCATAGGAATAAAGTGAGGGCACAACAAGAGGATGATCTGAAGAAGAAGAAGAAGAAGAACAAATCTGACGTTTCAACAAGGAAGAAGAAGACAAACAAAGAAGTAATGATGAGATCGAAGAGAGTAAATATATGCCAGCTCTACATTTCCCTTAGAAAAAAGAAGAGAGAAGCTGGACAAACAATGTGGGCGTTCTCTAGAAATACTCAAGAAGGTGCATGTTATTGTACCTTTCACAGCGGTGCTTTCACAGATGCCAGCATATGCCAAGTTCTTAAAGAAGATATTGTCCAACAAGCAGAAAGTAGAGGAGACATCGGTAGTCAAGCTCACAGCGCATTGTAGTGCTATTCTGCAAAATAAGCTCCCTCAAAAGTGTGGAGATCCAGAGAGTTTTACTATACCTTGCTCTTTAGGAAGTACTAAACTTAAAAATTCTTTGTCTGATTCAGGTGCTACTATTAATCTTATGCCTTTGTCTATTTTCAGGAAATTAGAGGGAGATATTAGAGAAATCAGGTCGATACTTGTGTCCTTGCAGCTGGCGGATCAAATCACAATCATACTTGAAGGAATAGTGGAAGATGTGCTAGTTGGGGTGGACAAATTTGTGTTCCTTATGGACTTCATTGTGGTAAACATGGAGGAGAATAGGGAGGTTCCTCTAATTTTAGGAAGACCCTTCTTGGCTACTGGCAGAGCAATTCTGGACATTCTGGAAAGGCAACTCATGCTCAGAGTGGGGGAAGAAAAGGTGATCTTTAAGATGGAAGGAGCAATGAGGGACCTAAAGGAGCAAACTGGAGAGAGTAAAACTAGTAAGGGTGTACCCAAAAAAGGACGAAAATAAGCTCTTAGCATGAATGTGTACACTGAGGGCGTGCAAAGGAGATCCCGACTTCGATGCAGACCCCGACAAGATAAATCAGGGGAGTTTCCTTTACCTCTTGCTTTTTATTTGTGCGTCATGGGAACATACCGCAATTTTAAGTGTGGGTTGAGGGATGTAAATATGTAAATGTATGTTTGTTTTCGTTTCTTTTGATTGTTTTTTTTTTTACTTTTCCTGACGATGGATTTCCTCGACTGTCTTCTTGAGGGATCAAAGTCGAAGAAAAAATATTTTGTTTTTCCTAGGTAGTGTAACAATTCCCCCTTGGCTTTTTTTTATGTTGCGATTATTTTTCAAGGATTTTGCTTGAACCGGTTGTAGTTAGTTTTTATTAGGAATAAGGAAGTCTTGTGCTATGGTGTTAAATTGAGATAACTGCTCTTAACTTTGTTGTGCCTTGAGAATAGTGAGTGCCTTAGTTGTAACGCCTAGGCTCAGTTCTTGACTCATGTATTGTAGCGCCTTGAATTGTTTGATTTTGGCTTTGCTACTACTTTGAGTAGAGAGTCGGGGTAGATCCGATCCTAAGTGAGTTATATGCCAATGTGTGAGTGAGGTTTTTGTGGATATTATGTGCATGTCAATTGATGTCTAGAACTTGCCTCGTGTGTTTGAAAGCGAAATAGCAGTCATGTTCAGTCTAGGAAGTGATATAAGTATTTCTTTGTGGAGCCGATTATATGTTTATGACCTGCATGATCGTTGTGTATCCTAGTTAATCCCGTTGACCCTGCAATCCTACTTCTTTGGCAATCACACTGCAAGCTTGATCCACTTTGTTAGAATTGATTATCTATTTGAACCTTCTACCTCTTTTGAGAACTTGACTTTATTATGAGCTTGTAAAATCTAAGTTGAGGTATGGTCTGGTTTTTGAGTAGAACTATTGAATAAGGAGAAAGGTACATTGTTTGGAAAATTGTGAGAGCCGCTTGTACGGAATTGAAAGAAAAAAAGTGAGTTTGCTTGAAAGAAGAAAGAAAAATTAGAACTTTGAAAAGAAAATAATTTGATTCCTTGATAGTGGTAGTTCTCATCTTGTCTGTGCTTAAAGAAATTTGGATCTTGAGGTTATTATGTGTGAAGGTTGGGTTTGATTTAATATAAGTGTGGGGTTGACATGTTAATGTATATGTATTAAGTGCTTAGGGAGGGTTGGGCACAATTATCTATATGTATCTTACCTGTCCTGCATTCTATATTACAACCAATTAAAGTCCTACTTGATTCTTAACTGAATGAGCTCAAATTAGTAGAGTACTACACTACAGGCAAGCCTATGGTATGTGTTTTATGGCACATGAATTTTGTTTCTGAGAGTGAGTGAATTCGTTCTATCTTGAGTTCCTAATTGGTCTTTAACTTTATTGTGTGTGGAACTAATCTCTATTGATTGTGTGAGGGCACATGACTTGTGAAGGAAAGGTAATGTCTTTGGGCTAGTAGAAGAAGTATATAGTTCTGTTTCTGTTGCTTATTATACAAAAAAACTAAGAGAGAGAGCGTCACATTGCTGACTTTCATGATCTTATCTAAATCTTGCTTTTTTTTCTTTTGTTTTTTCACTTTCATGTTCTTATCTCTCTCTCAAAAACAGAAAGATAAAACGAGGAGAGGGGAGAAGAAAAGAAAAGAAAGATATTTTATGAGAATGATTGATGATCTTTCTGAAAGAAATAAGAGCCGGGTTTGGAGTAGCTTTTAGTTATGCGTGGGCCGTTAGAATATTCTTAACATTTCTTTACGGTAGGATGAATGTTTGTAAATATGTAGAAGTAAAGGATGAGCAGAGCTCGAGCTCCAATGGTGGAACCCTAGAAGGTTCTCGGAGAGAGAGGGAGAGGGGGTGAGAGAATCTGTTATGTGAGAAATGAGCTGATTAGTTGTATTAACAAGCCAAATTAGTACATATATACAACATACGTGTGAGTCCCACTGTAACTGATACTAACTCAACTAACTAACCACTCAAACTAACAGCTAAGCTTACGTATAACTAATACAAAATAAATACAATATCTCAATAAAACTGTCAAACTTTTGAATAGTTTAGGTATGCTTTTTGTTCACTTAGTAGTACAAGGATGTACTTTAAGTTGGAGGCGTAATTCAAGGATGCTTTTAGTTTAGAAATTTTTAACTTTGTTTCGAGAAAAAAGTTATTGCTATATTTTTTTTTCGAGAAATAGAATACTGACTAAAATTCATTGGTGCACAGTTGATGGTGAAGTTTGGAAAATTGTATGGATCATCACTGGGTTTGAAGAGGTTTGAATTTAGGCAAGGAAGAAGAGGGAGAGAAGATGGGTAAGATTTGGTGTCTAATATACTATTTCGTATATAAATGGTCGAAATAATATATGCTAATATAATTAAGTGATAACATAGATGAAATGCGTTCTTAAATTCGTTGCAATCTTAAATAAGATTTTTGAAAATATGATTTTAGTTGAGTCGTGTTGGTTCCCCAAGTATACACAAGTATACGTGGCCGTCAAGTAATAAAGTGACTCGAAAGTCGGATGTCAAATCCGCAGAGACTTAGATTAATCGTTAACTAAGTAAACTAAAATCAATTAACTGTCCAAGATAGTCAAAAATATTATTTGTCTACCAAACTACTTTTGCAAATATTGAACAAGTAATTAGCTAATTTATCAGGGATGCAAACAGGTGTTTTGGATTTTTCTCAGAGGAGATGAAGATTCCAGGGTTGTGGTTGGATTATCAATCCTATTAAGTTCAATAATATACTCATTAATCCAGATTATCAAAGGTTGCTAATTGATCGGATCGTTTATATGAATAGCATATTCTCACAATACTAATCACCTGTCCGCAATATACAATCCTATATTCTTATGGTATTGAATCTATCATGAACGAATATAATACGGTTTTAACTAAGCAAGACTGTTAGGTATATTCCTATTCCAACTGCGAAATCATTCCCTGAGCCACGGGTTCAGAAACAAGCTCTCTTTAACTCTACTCTAATCTAAACGCGATTTTCTCAAGCATAGCATAGATAGTATGGTGAATTGGCAGCTACTACAATTCACAAGTTAAAACTAGAATTAAAGAAACAACCATAAGATGATAATCCGAATTAACGAAGATGTAATTAATAAACGTTAATAATCATGTCAACCACAACCCTAGAAACTAGAGTGCTTAGTCACTCATGTTCGTAGTAACAACTTTCCAAGTATTTTGCATAAACAAATTACAAAGAAAAGATGAAGGAATGAAGAACTCGATGATTTTCTCCTCCAAAGCATGTTCCCAACGTCTTCTCTCCTTCACAAGTCACGTCTCTCCTTCACAAGTCACGTCCGTCCTCCTCAAGTCACATTCCGTCCTTCACAAAAGTGAGTTTAAAGCCTATTTATATGGGATAGGATTAGCATGGGGCGAAATAATACAAGCCCACTTCGAAACAACCTTTTTAGGTTAGCTCGTTCACTCTCTCGTATGCACGCGAGAGTGAACGAGCAAAGTTCTTCTCTTTTTCTTTTTCTTCTAGGCCTCTCGTGCACATCCATGCCTTTTTGCTATATACTCCACTGTTTTTTTTCAAGCTTTTCCTCAGTAGCTCGTTCACTCTCTCGTGTGCACGCGAGAGTGAACAAGCAAAGTCCTTCTTTTGTCTTTTGGTCCCGAATCAATTTCTTTTGCTCCCATTTCGTCCAACTTGCTTCTACACATAAGAATGCACGTAATGAGCATAATTCACTACAAAAACTCATGTAACCTACCATAGCCACACACGTTATGAGATGAAAGTACATCGAAAAATATGTATTTTTGGCCGTTTATCAAGCCGATTGAATAAGCATATACATACTTGAACTATTCTGTTGTTAAATTAGTACCGAAAATTTTGAAAACTTGAGATAATATTAGAGTGTCAAATTAATAAAGTTGTTGAAGTTATCAATATAATATATAAATTACTGATCGCACTCGTAGTATATCATTAATGTGATAAATCAATTATTTTTGGCTTTAAGGGAATATTTTCAAAATAAACGCAAACTGTAAAAAAAATTGTCATAATCATGTGGGCCCAGACCTAATGCCACCTAGGATGACAAGTCATCATAGGCACACGTTAAAGTAAAGATTGATGGTGACTTTAATATACACTACGTAGTCAAAATGATGACGACACACGCATAGCGCACGCTTGTCACAAGCAAACATTCCTCGTACATATTTTTTATTTTACCCTCATTATACTGAAGAATTATACTCTTAACTCCAATTTAACTACCTTATATTTGGATTAAAATTAAGGGTAAAAGTGTCATTTGATCAATTCACTTTGACTTCAAATTCTTATAAGATCAACAGATTCTATCAGAAAATTCCATCAAGTTGTGTCACGTCTCTTTGCAAATCACTCTATTGACATCCAAAATGGCCATTTCTTCTAAATATATTGCTATTTTTCTCATTTTTATTTTCCTTTCTTTTCCATCAAAAATCACATGTCAATCTGAAAATAATGATACAACTCGATCAAAATGTGGTTCAGATACTGGACATGGATGTAGAAACAAGAATGAGGCATTAAAGCTAAAACTTGTTGCCATTGCTTCAATTCTTGTAACTAGCATGATTGGTGTTTGTTTGCCCCTTGTTTCTCGTACAGTTCCTTCCCTTCAACCCGATAAGAATTTATTCGTGTTGGTTAAGGCGTTTGCTTCCGGGGTTATACTAGCCACGGGATACATGCACGTTATGCCTGACTCGTTCGATTGTCTTAGGTCAGACTGCTTACCGGATAATCCCTGGAAAAAATTTTCCTTCACGACTTTTGTTGCCATGCTTTCGGCTATTCTTACTCTTAGCGTGGATTCATATGCCATGAGTTACTTCAAGAAGTATAAATTGGAAAATGGAAGAGATTTTGTTCATAATGGGAAGATGGAGTCACAAATTATTGACAATAATAGCCACATTCATGGTGAAGCCAAAGTTGATGACAAAGCTACTCAATTGCTTAGGTATCGCGTGGTGGCTCAGGTACAATTCTCACTTCGATTGGAATTGTCTTATATTCCGTGTTATTGGAGTAAGGGTAAAGTTATCTCCGAGACCTATAGATCACTAGTTCGAGCCGTGGAAGCCGCCGCTAATGCTCGTATTAGGGTAGACTGTCTGCATCATACCTCTTCCGATATGCCCTTCTCTGAACCCAGAGAGAATGGGGATGCTTTGTGCACTGCACTGGCCAACCGTATTATTGTAGTTCTAATATTGGCCATCATATTGTATATCAACAATTATTAATAATCTGTCGTATTTAAAAAACTTATATGTCAATATGTATAATATTCTTAATTTATATTTTTTATTCACCTTAGTTGAATGTCATATGGAAATGCAGGTTTTGGAGCTAGGAATTGTTGTGAAGTTGTTTATTGTGTTTTCTTGGATTGTCTTTGTGTTGGTACTAGTTTTCAAGATGATGTTGTGTAGTTATGTTATGTTGCAGATGTTTGAAGTTTATGTATTAGGTTCAGATGAAGTTTGAAGTTAAACTACAAAAATGAAATATGAAGTTTGCAGATGTATATATGTATTAGCTTCAGATTTTGTAATTCTGCATTTGTAATGGTTCTCTGTTGGTATGAAATCAAGTTTGTTACCATTCTCTTCACTCTCATACAACATTTTGTATACACAGACAATCACAATAACAAATAGAAATATCTCTTATAGATAGACAAGATAGACAAGAAGAACATTGCCATTAATCGAGTAGCAAATATACATTGTTTCAAGATTTAAGCCCAACAAAACATTGCTATTAGACAAGTAAATGTGTGATCCAAAAACATGTACCACTGTCACAACATTTACTTGTCTAAAAACCTAGAACATAAACAAACATCATGTACTCGAACAGTCATGCAAAAAAAGGATTTTAATGTATATTATATTCATCATTTCTTGCTACACTACTCCCCCTTGCCCCTCCCCTTGCCTCTTCTAGCTTTAAGTTTGCCAATCTTTTTCTCTTTCACACCCAACAGATGAGCTGTTGTCATTGCCTCCTTTCCCTTCCAGGTAGTTCTTTCTGGGGAGTATGGCAGTTTTGTTGGTTGTGAGCTACCAGTGTGATCACCTGTTAATGGTATCTTCCTAGTCCCAGAATTTTGTTGATTCCTACATTGAAGTCTAGTCTTAATATCAGACACAACCTTAGGCCTCAAAACTGAGTCAGCTTCTGCACCAAAGTCTCCTTGAATAAGCCTTCTTCTGGTCTGAATATTTTGACTTGGCATCTCAGTTGCCTGGGTGTCATGACTGGAGTGCTGACTTGGCATCTGAGTGTAGAGACTAGATTGCTGACTTGGCTGCTGAGTGTCATGACTGGATTGCTGAGTTGGCATATGAGTGTTCTGACTGAATTGCTGACTGGACAACTGACTTGGTTGGCTAGCCTGACTTGCATTTGTTGGTCTTGTGCTTTAAAACCTGGATTAGGGACCATGAAAAATTCTAATTCTTGGTCTTCATTTGTCTATGTGTGGTCTTGCACTTTCTTTGACTGTAATTATAATCAAATATATTGTGGGTAAAAAAAATAGATTGTTAGTATAAACAATATATTGAAAGTATACCTTACTGGCTAATGGACAACTTCTTTTACTATGGTTTGGCTTGCCACAAAAACCACAAGTCATTTGAAGACCCTTCCTAGAAGTTGACCATTGTCCTTGCCTTTTCATAGCTTCATCCTTCTCTCTTGACCTTTTCACTTTAGGTCTACCAACCATCTTTGCTAATGGTGGTGGTTCCATGGTTTGGTGTGGCTCAACTTTCTAGAATCTTTCACCTCTAACAGGCTGCAGCTTGTGCTGATACACCAACTGCCAGGCTTGTTTGGAATACCACCAGTGAATCCCAAGTGTTGGGTCTTGTTTCTTATAGTTGAATGCCCTGATAGCATGAGCACAAGGGATTCCAAACAAGTCCCAAAGTCTGCATGTGCACCTTTGTTGCTCCAGAATCACTGTGTGCCTGTCTTCACCTTCACTTATTTCAAAACCCCTTTCTCCATTGAAATTTTTCTTGCACTTTGAATCCATCTCTCTATAATCATTGTATAGCTCCATTGCATATGGGCTATATTCACCTCTCCAACTATTAACTTCTTCTGCTCTATCCTTTAGTTGATTCATCAACTTCAATTAGCAACCAGTAAACAAGCAATTAGTCAATAGTAGTCAATCAGTAACATAGTAAACAAATATTTAGTCAATTAGTCATCAGTAACTAACAACAGATTAACAGTAGACTTCACCTTCACTCTTATATCCTCAAGATTCTTCACAATTGGCTTATGTCTAGCTTCAAGAATCCAAGAGTTGAAAGACTCTGTAAAGTTGTTGTCCACCATTGGGTTCTTACATTGGGTATCAAAGTAAGCTCTACACTAGGTTACTAGAGGATATTTCAGCAAGTCCCTAACAGCATCCTCATACACTTCACCTAACTGTTTTAACATATCCTTAAATTCTTCCTCATATGTGCTCCAAGAACACCACCACATTAACTTTTTCATCGCATCAGTATTCCATTTTTTTATCCAATTGGCTTCAATATGCCTTGCACAATATCTATGATATGATTGTGGACATATAATCCTTGCAACATCTAATAGACCCTGCTCATGAAGAAACATTACATTAACAACATAAATAACATAATCTGCAGAATGTAAAAATTCTGAGCATATTGTAACATACCTTCTGCATATCTGACATGAATGTATACCCTTCACAATCTTTCAAGTCCAAAGAAGCCTTCAAGTTCTCCATGAACCACTGCCATGTTCTCTTTGTTTCTTTATCCACTACAGCCCAAGCTAATGGATACACATGCTTGCAAAAATCTTGAGCAACAACAACTAACAACATCCCTTTTGCATTTGCCTTTTAAAAAGGTTCCATCTAGACCTATTAAAGGTCTCAAACCTGCTTTGAATCCACTCTTGAAGGACTCAAAACAGACATACATCCTAAAAAATCTTCTCTTACCTTCCTCCATTGCATCCTTGGATATCTGTATCACCACATCAGTACCAGGGTTGGTTTCTCTCAACTATTGAGCATATGCCTCCAATTTGTTGTACTAATCCAAGTAATTGCCCTCCAATTTCTCTAAAACCATTCTCTTCACCTTTTTAACTTTGAGTCACTCACATTCAAACTAAATCTATCCTCTAAATCAACCTTCATCTCTTTAACCTTAAACTTAGGATTATTTGAATCTTTCTCTTAAAATAATGTGCTAAAGCAGCAGGAGTAGCTCTTCTGTTCTCAAAGACTTCACCACATTCATGTTCATCCCTCCAAGTGTTTATTACCCCTTGATCTTCGCCATCCTTAGAAATAAGACATTTAAAGGGACACCCAATCTGACACTTGTATCTAAGTCTTCTCCTATCACTCTTATCTACCTGAAGGCCCCTCTTATTAGAAATAGCATAATAACCAATAACCTCTTTAGCTTTATCAAGATCTTTGAAAGTTATACCTCTTTCCAATGTTTTATTGTCACGACCCAACCCCGATCGTGATGGCGCCCAACACACTGCTAGGCAAGCCCGACCATTTCTACAACCTTAACCGATTAATCACAGTGAATAAGTAAATTTTCACAACTAAAATACGAAATTAAATGTGAAATCCTGAATTAGATGCTAACATTCGAAAACCCAAACTATAAAATACTAACCAACCCACAGAATCTGGTGTCACAAGTCTGAGCCTCTAATGTATGAGTATTAACCTACTACACAATGTTTTTCTAGAAATATGGAAAAACAAATAAACAATATAGAAGGAAGATCAGGACTGCGAACGCCAATTTGCAGCTACCTTGAATCTCCCCAATGTGATGCTAGGCGGAGAAGATCTCACTCAGCCTCAGTAGGTGCACCTGAATCTGCACACAAGGTGCAGGGAGTATTGTGAGTACTTCCAACTCAGAAAGTAATAAATATAAATAAAGTCTGAGGAGAAGAAATCCTAAATAAACACAAAGCAAGGCTATAAATACAACAACGTGAACCAATAGCATAATACAGTAAACATTGAAAACAATTATAACAAATTAACATCAGATTAAGAATAAATGACAATTAAATATGCAATGAAACACATAAACCGGTACTCTCCAGTACCCCGCTGCGGCGTGCAGCCCGCTCCATTTATTTAATGTCGACGGCGCTCACTGGGGGTGTGCAGACTCCGGGAGGGGCCCCTTACGGCCCAAGCGCAATAATAAGCCATCTCGTGGCATCAACTAGGCCCTCAGCCTCATATAAATATCAATATCATATCGCTGCGGCATGCAGCCCGATCCCATGCTCAGTTCAAATTCACATAAGCCCCTCCGGCCCAATCAGATAGAAATATTCAGCCCAAACTTCATTAAAAATATTAATTAAGTTTCAAGTTTAAGGAAAAGTGGCTGAGTTTGCAAAACAGTATCAAATACTAGGACTGAGTTCAATTATATGTAAAAATGGTAAGGATACAGTAAGAGCAATCCCTGAAGGATTCAATCAGTTGGCACGAGGCCAAATTATGATAATTAATCCATTTTTATAAAGATATCAACTAAGCTTCAATCAATTAGGTAGTAATTTTATTAAGCGGGACGGACCAAGTCACAATCCCCGACGGTGCTCTACCCCACGCCCGTTATCCGGCGTGTAAGTCACCTCACATAGCACTACGATGTGCAAATTCGGGGTTTCAAACCCTCAACATAGCGTTTACATTTATTACTAACCTCAAGCTGGCCAAAGTCCTAGTTTGCTATGCCCTTGCCTTTCGAATTAACCTCCTCGCGCGTCGAATCTGACCAAAACCACAACGACTACGTCACAATATGCTAATGGGACAATACCCAATCAAAAACAATCGAAAAATAGTTAAATTCCCGAAATTAGCAAAAACCCGAGCCCCGGGCCCACTTCTCGAAAATCAGTAAATTTACCTTCAACGGATTCCTTATCTCTCCACGAGTCTATACATATAAAGAACACCAAAATCGGAGTCCAAATGACCCCTCAAATTCCCATTTTTGCTCTCTTAGGTTTCAAGCCCTAACCTCCATTTTTGACCTTTAATTCCTTGATTTTTCAGTCTAAATTCATGTATTTGCATCATAAAATCGTGTTCTGAGTCCAAGAATTCTTACCTGATCGAAGTCCTTGAAACCCTCTTCAAAATCGCCCAAAAACTCTCCAAGTCCGAAGTGAAAATATGAACTCTTTTGAAATTTCGCGAAGGAATTAAAACTCCTTTCTGATCAGTTGTTTCCGCATCTGCGGTACAGTTGTCGCTTCTGCGACTTCCGCTCATGCGGCCTTCTTCCGCTTCTGCGGGAATTCCCAAAGTCCCAAGGTACGCTTCTGCGACCTCATTCCCATCTGCGGCTTCGCAGATGCGGCTCCTCCAACCGCTTTTGCGGAAACAACACCCAGGCCAAAAATCGCTTCTGCGATCCTCCCTTCGCTTCTGCGTGACCGCACTTGCAGTCCCACAACCGCAGGTGCGAAAATACCAGATACCAGCAGACCTTAACCATACAAAAATTCTGAAACTCTCCGTTTAACCATCCGAACTCAACCCGAGGCCCCCGGGACCTCAACCAAAAATACAAACATGATCCAATGCCTTATTCAAACTTGCTCCAATCATCAAAACACCTCAAACAACACTAAAACCATCATTTCTCATCGAATTCAAGCCTAAGTTCTTCCAAAACTTTCGAAACACGCATTGGATCAAAAACCCAATCAAAACACCTCCGAATGACCTGAAATTTTGCACACACATCCCAAATCACCTAACGAAGCTGCTGCAACTCTCGAAATTCCATTCCGACCCTCGGATCAAAATCTCACCTATCGACCGGAATTCGCCAAAATTCTAACTTTGCCAATTCAAGCCTAATTCTACTCCGGACCTCCAAAATCACTTTTGATCACACTCCTAAGTCACAAATCATCCCCCGAAGCTAACCGAATTATCGGAATTCATATCCGAACCCTCTAACACGTAAGTCAACGTCCGGTTGACTTTTCCAAAACAAACCTTCCTTAAAGAGACTAAGTGTCTCATTTTCTACTAAAACCAATCCAAATCAACTCTAACACACCAATACTGATAATGAAACATGAAGAAGCATAAAAATGGGGGAAACGGGACGGTAACTCATGAGACGACGGGTCGGGTCGTCACATCCTCCCCAACTTAAACAAACGCTCGTTCTCGAGCGTAACCAGAGTTGTCCTAGAATCCAACCAAATGCTGAATAACCTTACCAAGCATTTACCCGGGGGTGATCCCACGTCACCCTATCTCGCATAGGTCCGATAACACAATATAGCTGAAATTTCACAATCCATCTAGTCCATAAACCATAGAACCACATTGCACCTTCCGAAATCATACACAAGACCAGAACCTCACATCTATATTCAGAATAAGCCCGAACCAGCTGTAATAACCCATACCTGCAACCTCAGGTGCAATCATATGATATTCTACATAACCCAAACACTCGAAATAATAACTTCTATTCACAGTAGTTGCCCACACACCCGAATACCGGTAGAAAACCTCTTAACAACTAAAGTTTCCTTCCAATACTTTTACATACACTGTAACTGATAACTAAAACACGCAGTAAACCATCACCATTTCTCAGATCAACCATTCATGAAACCACTTCTCCTTTGGCAAATACTACATCAAATTTCTGAGTCAAAGCTCGATATTATCCTTCGAACATATTGAAATCGAATCTGCTCGTACTCATTAAAGATCCCAACGATCTCATCTAATCAACACACTACTCTGGTGACATTACACATTAGTACAGGTCTAAGCCACAACTCGCACAATACGCGCACCAATAAGCAACAGTCCGAACATACCCAAATCATGAAATGGCTCAAATGAAAGAGCTGTACTTCAAGCCCTCCAGTACTATCACAACACAAAACTGAGAGCCCGTCTCCTCTCATAGAGATAGAACACACAAATCTACTCGCAGTATCATACCTCCACATAACTTCGTCCCAATGCGTGACCTCATCCAGTACGAACCGCTTAGGCAATAAGCCGCCCCGTACATAATCAAAAGTCTCGTATGATGCCACAAGGTGTTGATAGGCTACCGATTAAATCGCGGTACAAAAAGGAAGACGAACTCTGGAAGGAACTGCCTAGATCACGCACTAATACGTGCTCTCCTTAGAAAATAGGAAGTAAGGTATACAAAATAGCATATAGGAAACTATGCTCAATGTCACACTGTTGCGGCGCGCAACCCGATCCAAATAACACACTCATGGCGGCGTGCCACCCGATCCACACATAACACTCACCTAAGGAGGTGTACATCGAGCTAAATTGCTCCTTAATATAAAATACCGAATTTCGGTCACAAGCACGCTAAGTGCATAATACCGTCCCTGAGGGGACATATAGCGCTATAAGCTACCAAAACTCAAGCTCAACTGAGGAGCGATATACAATCTGAATATCGAGAGCCATTTTGCTCATAAACATCATTTCTACGTGGATCCTCAACACATAAGCATTTTCTCAAACCGTCTCACAACTTACACGGCGCAGTGTATCACTGCATAAAACATCTGGCAATGAAATAACACCCTGACTCCTCCATAAGGAGCGCATCACTGAAATGAATCCATTTGGCCTGACATAGAGCCCATATTCACATTTGAATCCATCCATCGACCTCAAGTCGATTCTGATCACACTGAACTAGGTTAATTACCTTTCAAAGGTCCCTAACAACTCATCTTCCGCTCGTAATACATAGGAACATCCATCAGAGTCGGAGGAATCGTCCGTAGTCCACAACTCAATAGACTGAGTGCCCTCCGGGCATATATTCTCAATTCAACGATATTAACACAACCTTCATACTTGGTTCAAGTGTTCAATCAATCAAGTGACTAACTGCCACACTTGCACACTCTTCCTGTGGGACACCCTCCCACAACCTACCATTACAGATAACTGGGTCGTGCCTCCAAACCATCGGCCGCACTAACGCTGAAAAGCGATCAAGAATTATCAACCAGGATGCAAAGCCTTTTCATAAAACACCGTTCTCAGGTGAAGCTGAAGACAATACCGACTTACCTTAAACGTCGAAACTACTTCCCTGCTCATCCGAGCTTGTGACATCCTTGTCCATACCGAGCTGTTACCTCTATCTTCACTTCAAATTCCATACTAGTCATTGCACCCAACATGCCAACATACGATAGGACACGCTTTTCATCAAAGCTTCGGAACCACTATTAGATTAACACTTCATCATATAAAACTTTCCACTTAACTCACTTCAGGAGAACCATAGCAACACACAGGTGAATTCTCATAACCGTAGAATATGCAATCTCTAAGTAGTGGTCTAACCCACCATAACCCTTTTGGGATCTGCCTACACGTAACAGGCCCATAACAATGGAATAATCTTGAATAGCATCAGTTACGACGGACGACATGCCTCACCTGTACCGCCACAAATCACACGCGTAACTTGATCATGCTGAAGGAATTGATCTCTACCACCAATATGCCATTAGATAAATGGCTAACCAATCCATCTTCTTTCGACTTACCCTGATTCCTTAGGAACAGTGGTAACTGCATTCAACATATAACACCATCTATCTGCACTCATCCCGAGTGACTTTGAATCACGAGACCATGCTGTCTCACATCCCACGGACCATTTCGTACCTTCCAACTGCTACCTCGCAAGTCAAAACATTAAAATATTCTACGAATTCCGAGCCATTACCTGCACCTTCCTGATAGTGCTACATAGAAGCCCACAATTGATATAGAAAAATTACACATCTTGACATTTCCCAATGGAGACTCAGTTTCTAATCACATATACAAATCTAAGATACCCAATTGTCATATGTAGAATCTCGACCACATTAGTACCATTCTCGAGAGTCATTTACTCTATTTAACTGCATTTAGCCTGATCAAATGAACAGAACCACCCGTGCCTCGTTAGCACTCTGACACCGCAGGATAGGACCTCATCACAATACATGCAAGCATCTTCCTGCTCTATGCACCGAGCATTCTTTACCAACAACAGCTCAAGGCATCCTGTGATTCTCACACATCTACGAAGCACCATGTAACCTTTGTCAAAAGTTTTGCTTCACTCGTGCCATCCTCGGCTCAATTTCCGCAACCAGAACTGATTCGCCAGCATGCCTCAAACCGGAACCAACATAGCACATAACCGTATAATTAGCTAATCAATAGAAAACTCCCCAACTTGGCTCGAAGCCATAGATCAAAACACTCCCAACAACTCGTAACGTACATACTCCATTGCTGCCTTAATACCATAGTGAGATTAAACTCAATCCTTCATAAGCTTGTGGAAACACAAATCATCTAGAAATTTTTCACTCTTCTGCAAATCTCGCATTCACTCACACAACAGTTAAGCCCACTCTCTAGGCGATCCAATTTAGATGTCAACACATTTTCTTCACTTGTAAATGAGATCTTCTAATAGACAACATAAGGATCACACAACTTTAGAACACTCCGCATGAGATGACCCACCTGCTTTACCTCCAATTACCATTTTTGTATATTTTCCACCGTCCTAAACTGTACGCAGTCGCTTAGTCTTCCTGAGTCTGAACTCATACCACAACATAATTTTTTTTCACTCTCAACTGGAAACATGGATAGATTCTTCACGCGCCCATAACTCGGAGCTATACCTCGAATCATGATGGAAATTCAAACACCTAATAGTCCTTCTATCATCCAGTAGACCTTTCTCATCGCTTCCAAGTCACGTAGATACATCTCGCAGTACCAACATACTCATCATATAGTTATCCAGTCGTCACTTCCACTAATAGGCACAATGCCGAACATATTGGTTCAAACACTTGTTCACACAGTCAGCACCTCGGTGCTCACGCCATAGGCAAAGATCCGGCCTCAAGTCCTCCAGACTGGCCCAACATAAACTCACAGAGATTACATCTCGCCCCTCGATCGGGGAATCGCAAGCCATCAAGGCACATCTGACACTGAGCGCTCGTTCACGCATACGAACACGTGGAAGGAATTTCAGAAGTTACTTTTCAAGCTGAATCAAGGACGCACGATAAGAATTAAAGAATGTGAAGTTTTCCTAAAGGTTCTGCAGCCTCTCGAGGATAAGTACAGACGTCTCCGTACCGATCCACGAGACACTACTAAACCAGCTCATGACTCGCGAGACCAAGTAACCTAGGCTCTGATACCACCTTGTCACGACCCAACCCCGGTCGTGATGGCGCCCAACACACTGCTAGGCAAGCCCGACCATTTCTACAACCTTAACCGATTAATCACAGTGAATAAGTAAATTTTCACAACTAAAATACCAAATTAAATGTGAAATCCTGAATTAGATGCTAACATTCGAAAACCCAAACTATAAAATACTAACCAGCCCACAGAATCTGGTGTCACAAGTCTGAGCCTGTAATACATGAGTATTAACCTACTACACAATGTTTTTCTAGAAATGTGGGAAAACAAATAAACAAAATAGAAGGAAGATCTGGACTGCGAACGCCAATTTGCAGCTACCTTGAATCTCCCGAATGTGATGCTAGGCGGAGAAGATCTCACTCAGCCTCAGTGGGTGCACCTGAATCTGCACACAAGGTGCAGGGAGTATTGTGAGTACTTCCAACTCAGAAAGTAATAAATATAAATAAAGTCCGAGGATAAGAAATCCTAAATAAACACAAAGCAAGGCTATAAATACAATAACGTGAACCAATAGCATAATACAGTAAACATTGAAAACAATTATAATAAAATCACATCAGCTTAAGAATAAATGACAATTAAATATGCAATGAAACACATAAACCGGTACTCTCCAGTACCCCGCTGCGGCGTGCAGCCCGCTCCATTTATTTAACGTCGACGGCGCTCACTGGGGGTGTGCAGACTCCGGGTGGGCCCCCTTACGGTCCAAGCGCAATAATAAGCCATCTCGTGGCATCAACTAGGCCCTCGGCCTCTTATAAATATCAATATCATATCACTGCGGCGTGCAGCCCGATCTCACTCAGTCCAAATTCATATAAGCCCCTCTGGCCCAATCAGATAGAAATATTCAGCCCAAACTTCATTAAAAATATTAATTAAGTTTCAAGTTTAAGGAAAAGTGGCTAAGCTTGCAAAACAGTATCAAATACTAGGACTGAGTTCAATTATATGTAAAAATGGTAAGGATACAGTAAGAGCAATCCCTGAAGGATTCAATCAGTTGGCACGAGGCCAAATTATGACAATTAATCCATTTTTATAAAGATATCAACTAAGCTTCAATCAATTAGGTAGTAATTTTATTAAGCGGGACGCACCAAGTCACAATCCCCGATGGTGCTCTACCCCACGCCCGTTATCCGGCATGCAAGTCACCTCACATAGCACTACGATGTGCAAATTCGGGGTTTCAAACCCTCAACACAGCATTTACATTTATTACTAACCTCAAGCTGGCCAAAGTCCTAGCTTGCTATTTCTTTGCCTTTCGAATTAACCTCCTCGCGCGTCGAATCTGACCAAAACCACAATGAATACGTCACAATATGCTAATGGGACAATACCCAATCGAAAACAATCGAAAAATAGTTAAATTCCTGAAATTAGCAAAAACCCGAGCCTCGGGCCCACTTCTTGAAAATCAGTAAATTTACCTTCAACGGATCCTTTATCTCGCCACGAGTCTATACATATAAAGAACACCAAAATCGGAGTCCAAATGACCCCTCAAATTCCCATTTTTCCTCTCTTAGGTTTCAAGCCCTAACCTCCATTTTTGACCTTTAATTCCTTGATTTTTCAGTCTAAATTCATGTATTTGCATCATAAAATCGTGTTCTGAGTCCAAGAATTCTTACCTGATCGAAGTCCTTGAAACCCTCTTCAAAATTGCCCAAAAACCCTCCAAGTCCGAAGTGAAAATATGAACTCTTTTGAAATTTCGCGAAGGAATTAAAACTCATTTCTGATCAGTTGTTTCCGCATCTGCGGTACAGTTGTCGCTTCTGCGACTTCCGCTCCTGCAGCCTTCTTCCGCTTCTGCGGAAATTCCTAATGTCCCAAGGTCCGCTTCTGTGACCTCATTCCCGCATCTGCGGCTTCGCAGATGCGGCTCCTCCAACCGCTTCTGCGGAAACAACACCCAGGCCAAATATCGCTTCTGCGATCCTCCCTTCGCTTCTGCGTGACCGCACCTGCGGTCCCACAACCGCAGGTGCGAAAATACCAGATACCAGCAGACCTTAACCATACAAAAATTCTGAAACTCTCCGTTTAACCATCCGAACTCAACTCGAGGTCCCCGGGACCTCAACCAAAAACACAAACATGATCCAATGCCTTATTCAAACTTGCTCCAATCATCAAAACACCTCAAACAACACTAAAACCATCATTTCTCATCGAATTCAAGCCTAAGTTTTTCCAAAACTTTCGAAACACGCATTCGATCAAAAACCCAATCAAAACACCTCCGAATGACCTGAAGATTTTCACACACATCCCAAATCACCTAATGAAGCTATTGCAACTCTCGAAAATCCATTCCGACCCTCGGATCAAAATCTCACCTATCGACCGAAATTCGCCAAAATTCTAACTTTGCCAATTCAAGCCTAATTCTACTCCGGACCTCCAAAATCACTTTTGATCACACTCCTAAGTCACAAATCATCCCCCGAAGCTAACCGAATCATCGGAATTCATATCCGAACCCTCTAACACGTAAGTCAACGTCCGGTTGACTTTTCCAAAATAAACCTTCCTTAAAGAGACTAAGTGTCTCATTTTCTACTAATACTAATCCAAATCAACTCTAACACACCAATACTGATAATGAAACATGAATAAGCATAAAATGGGGGAAACGGGGCGGTAACTCATGAGACGACGGGTCGGGTCGCCACATTTATACCTATCAAGTTGGTCAGTTACCTCACACTTCTTCTGCCTCTCAAATAAACCTAGGCCATCACTATCATAATCACTATCAACACTTTCAATATATGTATCATCTTCACTACTATCACAGTCAGAAGCTACAGCAACAAGTACACTATCCGTTGCTGCTGTAAACTGGCTAAATACAGGAACATTTAGAGTATCATCCAAAAGGTCAACACTAAATAATTGTACATCAGTGAAACCATCATTAATTAGGACTTGAATCTTCCTAATCCCTTCATCCCCATCTAACAAAAAATACCTCCTAGATAGGTCAAGAAATATCAACTGTAGTATTCTTTACACAAATCAATAGAAGAGAGATGGTCTACTTCATAACCACTCAACAGGTGCACATCTCTCTTAGTATAAGACAGCGTAGGTTCCCATACCAACTCACCCCCCATAATTAAAATATAAGTTCACTTTATCCACCATCCTTCTGATAAAATCACATGCAACAACAATAAAAAATGCAAAATGGGACCACATCAGCAGTATTCAAGGCTTAAAAAATAAAAATAAAAAGATATGAAACCCCACTATCAATTAATAATACAAATCGACAAAAACTCTAGCTTTAATATGGAGGACCAACACGATAAAGACCACCAAAAACGAAAGTAACATAAAAAATTCTAGAAAGGTACAAAAAAATAGCTCAGAAAACATGAAAACATCACATGCAACAGACATAAACTTGTCACAAATATTCCCCAACCCGACAATTTAATAAATTAAAGTTGTAAATACTTACTTTAATCGAATGATAATGCAAGATATCTGATCACGCCCAACTATGCCTTATAAAAAGGACAAAGCGGTCGTTGCATATATATTCCGGTTAACAAGTCCGGGGTCGAATCCCACATTAACCTATCGATCACAGCTATTGGACTCACAGAAATTCACGTATTCAATCTTCAGAGATATTTGAGTAACAAATTCGGTATTGATTAACTAAATATTACGTAATACAAATGCAGTAATTTACTACTAGAAATACAGACTTTTTTCACGGAAGAATTGGTGGGAAATCTATGTGAAATTTCAGTATTCCTACGATATTCCCAGGGGAGACGCTCAGTGGGAAAATGGCTGGTGGGAAAATAGTTTCCCACGACATTCGTGGGTAATTCCCAGCGAGTTTCCCACTGAGGGTTTGGTGGGGTCACCAAGTGTAATTTCCCACGGATGTCGTGGGAAAAGTAATATAATAAAATAATTTAATTTTCTTAAGTTTCCCACCTAATCTGTGGGTAGTATAAAAAATAATTTAGATATTTTTTTATTTTACCCATGGAAGTACTGGGAAAGATTCATAACTTGGATATAAACATATGAACATTCCCACGAAAATCGGTGGGAAATGTTAAATTCTGGAAAAAAAAATGCACAAAATTCTCATAGAAACGGTGGGAAATCTGGAAAATATCTTCATGGCCAAATCTGTTTTTAAAACTACACAACCTGCCAAACAGAAAGTACAACCAACAATACAAGACTAAATACAGTTAAGCATTCAAATACCAAATTCAACATGCAATCCAATTTATTTCATAAACAACAACTAATCAATCCATTACATAATTAACCCAACTAATCCAAAAGTAGAACAAAAACTCAAAAAATCCAACATTCAATATTCAACATCCAAGTACCATCCAATACAATCTAATAAAAGAAACTACTCCTTAGTTATCATCAGATGCTGGAGAACTGGGCGCAGGAAATGCACCAGATGCTAAGAAGGAGTTTATCTGAGACTTGAGACTTTTAACATCACTAGTGACAAGTCTTAATGCATCGTCCTTTTGCCTCATTTCTTCCTCCCTTCGCCTTTCCTCTTCCTCTCTTCGCCTATCTTTTTCCTCTCTTCGCTTTGCCTCTTCTTCCCTTGCAGCCCTTTCTTGAAGATACAACTCTGTAATCTTCGCTACCTTCCTATTTAATTGCTCAAACTCATCCAGATCAACCGAGCAATGTGACGAAGAATAAGAACCAGACAATCCAGAAGTACGACGACCGAGACTAAACTCTGATCCAAGGCCGTAGACTCTCCCCTTATGCACGCCACCAGCTGCCTTAATCCACATGTCCATGATCTCCTCTTGGGTTGGTTGGATTGGCCTACCTTGATCATCAATCGGCTGGCTTTGAATGAACTCCTCCAAAATTCGTTTGAAATTATCTTGTAAAAAAATACAATTATTAAAAAAGTAAACTTTATTAAAGAAAACTTATTCAAGTATCTTTATTTCTCAAACTTTAAAGTGAAGCAAACGGAAAGATAATGTGTATATATTGTATCAGTACTTCTAATGGGGAAAAATTACTACGCCATCTACTTCTTCATACATGCCTTCAATATGCAGTTCATCTACTAATTCATCATCCACAATTAGTTGAACACTTGATATATCATTCTGGTATGCTATATCTTGTGCATCCTCAACTTCTACTCTACCAACCGGTTTAGTTTTTGTAAGAACCCGTAAAAATTTATGCTCAAAACCTGGTAGCTCGTAGTGTTAAGTTTCGGATATGTGCTCGCAAGCTCGCCGCGGTCCGGACCCTTTGTACTGAGCTAAGCATTCAAAAATCAAAGAATCAAAGTTTTCCAGAAAAGTGCTATTTTACGGTCCAGAATGCGGTCGCAAATCAAGTATGCGGACCGCATTTCTGCCGCAGATTGAGTCAGTGGTTTGGTTAAAAGTGAGGTCAAAATGCGGTCCATATGCGATCGCATAACTGATATGCGGACCGCATTTCTATCGCAAATGAGTCCATGTGCCAGTCAAAATTTGAGGTCAATTATGCGGTGCATTTTGCGGCTGCAGATCGTGTATGCGGACCGCATTTCCGCCGCAAACCCAGACAGTAGGATCAGAGTTTTGGAGCACTTTTGCGGTCCATTATGCGGACCGCATTTCCACTCTGTGATCGCAAAGTGCGACCGCAAACCTGACTCGGGCTCCTATTTTTTCTAAATTTTAAACCCGACCCCCTTTTAATAAAACACCCCAATCCCTCATTTTAATATACTTCCTGAACAAAATAAGAGAGAGGGAAGAGAGGGTTCTTGAGAGAGAAAGTTTATCTTCACCAATTTGATTTTCAAAGTCACCCAGGCCCGGGAAATTTCAAGTAATTGTCTTCACTTCTGTTCTTGCAGGTAAAATCCCCAACCCTTTTTCATTGGTTTTCATATTTAAACAAAAAGGGGAATTCTCATACATTGATTCTTGAAAACAAAGTTGAAATACACATGCATGTCCCTTAAAACCAAAAATCTAGTAAGAAGAATTGGGTAGGAGTAAAGAATTGTAAAAGAAGGGTTGATAACCTAAATAAGTTCGGGTAGTAATTGTGAGCTTAAATTCTAAGTTATATGTGTCAACTTGTGAACTAGATTGACGTAGCTAGACTGTTTGGTGAGTTGAAAGTAGAAGTTAAGAAGGGAATTCGGCTCCAGGTATGTATGGCTAACTTTAACCTTTGTAAAGTCACCCTGTTTGGTGTACGAGTAATTGGTATGCGTTTCTTATGTGGACTATTTGTGAATTTCGTTTGCTTCATGGGTGTTAGGGAAAGATGGCCCATTTCATGAATTCTTCTGACTAAATTGCCTTGAGCATTGTTGGTTAACGTTCCGATATGACGGTGTGAATAAATGGCAACAAACCAAGTGTGTGTGTGAATGTGTTTATGTGGTAAGGGCTGTGGAATAAATGATGAAAAGAAGTTGTAATTGATGCAACTGAAATAACTGTGGTAACATCATGTGTGGCTTGTCGTGGGCAATTATCTTGTGACTTAAATTGTTATTGTTGCTGTGAAATGATATTCGGGATGGCCTGAAGCCATGTGATTGAACTGTGAACTATTGTTGTTGTGTTAAATGTGAATGTCCGGTGGGATCGGGTTGCGCGCCGCAACATGAAGTTATAAGGTGTGGGTTTTGGTGATAAGGGTGGCCGAGGTAATAAGGGTGGCCGAGGTAATAAGGATGGAAAAAGTGATCGAAATCACTATTGAAACGAAAATGTGTGAAAGTTGCGGAATCATTGATGTGATGAGATAATGTTAAAAAGGGGAAAAAGGAGAGACTGTGAAACTTGTTTGGCTTTGGTTGTTCCTTTCATGTGCATTTGATTCGTTGAATCTATTACTGTTCGTTACTTGTGTATTGCTTGATTTTACTTGGGGTAAAGTTTGTTCATACATACCAGTATAATTCAAATGTACTGACGTCCCTTTTTCCGGGGGCGCTACATTCGTGTTATGATTGTAGGTGGATCTATAGCAGGTACTCCAGTCCACCGACCGTAGCACTCCTTCACTTCCCGTCAGCTGAATTGGTGAGCCCCTTTCCTCCCGGGACCCTACGTGGCTCATGCCGCTTCTATTTTGGAGTCTCGTTTTGGGTATTTGTGTAAGGTATAGCCGGAGCCTTGTTACCGGCAAGTATTGTATCATCCTTTTGCATCCTTAGAGGCTCCGTAGACAGGAAATATGGGTTGTGAACTTATGTAATATGTATTTTGTATGTTGGGCGATGTAAGTTGTAAACCACGCTAAGTAACCATGTTTGTTATGTATATTTCGTAAAAAGGTGTTTTAATTATAGATGGCTATTTCCTTTGATTGATGAGTAATGAAACCACGGGGTAACACGTGGGATAGGAAAGGCACCCATGTCCGCTTGACTGGGGCTACCCGGTCGATCGCCGGTCATGTCCCTCAGTTTTTGGGGCGTGACAGTTTTTATAACAACCCACCATTCACTCTTATTTTTACACGACGACGGATAAGAAGCATAATACACTTGCTTCACATTTTGTGCAATGATAAATGGATCATATCTTGCATACTTCCTCGTGTGATTAAGTTCAACTATTTTATAGTGTTGGTGTACCTTTGTACTTTTATTTGGTGTTGGATCAAACCACTTGCATCGAAAAAGTACCAGCCTTTTCTTCGGCCAACCAACATACTCTATTTCTAAAATCTCCTGGAGTACACCATAATAATCAATATCTCCATCTTGGTCACAATCACCACCTTTCACCCAGACTCCGCTATTAATGGTTTTTTTATTCTTAGACCATTCTTCCGTGTGAAACTTGTACCCATTGACAAAGTACTTGGACGTAGTTTTGACTTGAGGTATAGGTCCCCAAGCTATATCAAGTAAAAATGGATCACCTATACCATTGTCTAGATTATGAACCTATATAGAGTTGAAGAAAATTGAGAAGTTAGAAAATACAACTTGTGAAATAATAAGAATCTGGTAATATATTAGTTAACACTTACATAATCTCTAAACCACTCTGAAAACCTTGGATAAACAACATCGTGGCCAAACACACTCACAAAATAACTGTCCGACATATTTATAAAGTATATTAGTTAAAATACGGATAGATCATGCAAGTAGGTCAATAGTATAATTTCAGACCTACTTGTAAAATTGTTGAACTTCGGGGCAATTGAGCAATACATGTGTTGTAGCCGACTTTTTCTCCATCCCAGTCCAATTTCTTTTTTGATACTTTTTAGAACTTCTACCGGGTTGATTGAATATGGATATCGGCGGTGCCAAAGGATCATTATCACCTTCGTCATGCCGATTTGGCCTATTTCTCAAACATGGCACATGATGCTCAAAATAATATGAACAGAAATGAGAAGTTTCTTTCACCAGATATGCTTCACATATTGATCCCTCAATCTTGGATTTTTGTTTCATCATCCGTTTACATTTGTCAATATTCCTACGTAGCATAATTTTAGATGGGAAGAAGTGTAATCAAAATACATAAAGGAAAAATAATTAATGATTATTACCTCTCAAATGGATACATCCATCTACATTGAACAGGCACTCCAAGTCGTGCCTCTCTTACAAGATGAATTGGGAGATGTTCTATTACAATGAAAAAACCACATGGAAAAATTGTTGCCAGTTTGTTTATGATTAAATGGATGTTACTTTCCATCAAAACTAGATTTTCCTCTCTCAATGTATTAGAACATAGGTCTTTGAAAAATAAGCTTATCTCTGTAATGGGTTTCTATATTCTCTCAGGCAATGCACTAAATGCAATAGGAAGTAATGATTCCATGAAAATGTGACAATCATGGCTTTTCATATACATCAACTTTCCTTCTTTCATGTCAACACAATTGGATAAGTTTGAAGCATACCCATCAGGCATTCTCAAATTTCGAACCCGGTCACAGATCTTTTGTTTGTCATCCATTTTGAATGAATAACTGGCCTTAGGCTTCACCATCCTGTTATTTTCTTGTCGTAGTTTTAATTCTCTTCGCCTATAGTATTCCTGTAAGTCCATCCTGGCCTTCAAATTATCTTTTGTCCTGTTCTTGTCATCCATTACAGTATGAAACATGTTATCAAAAAAGTTCTTTTCAATATGCATGACATCCAAGTTATGTCGAAGAAGATTATACTTCCAATAAGGTAACTCCCAAAATATGCTTTATTTAGTCCAATTATGCTCAACACCATAACCAGGTAATTTAAGCGATGGAGACTCTGTTACCTTAGGAAAATTCTTAACCCTCTCCCAAATTTCCTCCCCGACAAGGTTGCTGGTGGCTCATCATAATCAGTTCGATTCTTCATAAATGCACTAGTCTCCTGAACTCATGATCCATTGGCAAAAATCGATGGTGACAGTCAAACCATGTGGTCTTACCTCCATGTTTCAAAGTGAATGCTTTTGTGTCTTCCATACAGTAAGGACAAGCTATCTTTCCGGCAGTCGACCATCCAGATAACATTCCATACGCAGGAAAGTCATTAATACTCCACATCAAAGCAGCACCCAATTTAAAATTTTGTTTAGTTGATATGTCGTATGTTTCAACACCTTCCTGCCACAATAACTTTAGCTCATCAATCAAAGGCTGCTAATATACATCAATCAAACTTTTTGGATTACTTGGACCCGGAACAATGCTAGTTAGGAATAAATATGGACTTGTCATACACATCTCTGGTGGAAGATTATACGTTGTAATAAAAATAGGCCAACAAGAATATGGTGCAGCAGAGACAGAAAAAGGAGTGAATTTATCTGCACACAAACCCAACCTATCATTTCATGGTTCATTAGAAAAGTCAGGATACATCCTATCAAAATGCTTCCACGCTTCTCCATCTGAAGGATGACACAAACACCAGGCGCCCTTCTATTTTCATGGTGCCATCTCATATGAGGAGCGGAACTCATTGATGCATACAATCTCTCTAACCTAGGTATAATAGGTAAATAATGCATCCTCTTAATTGGAACTTTCTTCGCTTTGGCATTTGTGACTTCCTTAAAACGAGACAATCCACAAAATTTGCACGCTTCTAGAGCCGCATCATCTTTATAATATAACATACAACATTTTTCACAACAATCAATTTTTGTTGAGGAAAGTCCTAACTTAGAAACTAACTTCTTAGCCTTATAGTAATCACCGGGTAAGTTAATGTTCGGACTAACTTCACCCATAAGCCCAATTATAGCATTCATGGCCGCTTGAGAAATATTCCAATCCGATTTGATAGTTAGTAATCTAACTGCAACAGACAACTCCGAGTGTATTGAGTCTTTATACAGTAGACGACTAGCCGCCTCTAATAATTCATAAAAGTGATTTGCCTCATCATTGGGAGACTCATAACATTTTGTTGGGATTGAACTCCTGGGTATATCCCAAAAGCATTCGACACCATTTCATGCATTTGAGAATTATCATAATTTTTCTCAAAGAATGTACTACTCTCACAACCAGTAAGATTCTGAAAGTCAACATCATCTAAATTACTGTAGTTCTCTCCATGAACCGTCCACACATAATAATTTTCTTGAAACCTCTTTCTGTAAAGATGAACTTTAACATCCTCCGGTATCAATAACTTCATACATTTGCACTTAACACAAGGACATCTAATTGTTCCTTCATTACGAAATTCAGGAAGTGTTTTTGCATATACAATAAATCTTTCAACACCTTCTACAAATTCTTCCTTCAACCCCCCACGATTAGGATGATTTCTAGCATACATCCATCTACGATCTCGTTCCATCTATTACACAATACAAGATAAAATAATTAGATAAAGAAATAAATAAATTATTTTATTCACTCAGTGGAACGTCATGAAACAATGTTTCATAAACTATTCCTTATACATGAAAATTGATAAAGATGACTACTTTAGATTTGACCAATATATACTGATCATGTACTTTGTTTTCTTATATTTTAGTTGAATGGTCCTTGTTAAATGATAACTACACAAGTCGACAACCAAAAAAATTAAACTGTGGCCATAAGTTATTTCCTAAAGCTAATTTGAGATTATTGTGAGGCCATGAATTATGGGTATGCGAAGATTGGAGATTAAGGAGTGTTTTATCTATTTTGAATTATTTTGGCAAAACCAATTATCAAAGAATAAAAGGTCGACTAACTTATTTCGGTCCAGATCAATTGCCTAATTTTTCTTTTAAAATATCTGACAAACTCCCATCACATTAATAGTATCCATGATATTCCATTTGAAATAGGCTCAACACCATTGAAAGAAAAAGTGATTCTGTAGTCAATTGACTATCACCCAATCTAGAATTAAAACAACTAAACAATCATTGAATCTATCTCTAAAATTTTCTCATACTCTGTTGTCAACAAATACTCTCGTCACAATATCAAATAACTAAGCAATTATTTCAAATAATATTCATTTCAAGCCAAACGAAGGACTATAGCTACACAATAAATTCTTTCTGTTAATAACCAAATGCCTCACACTTTCAAGAAATCTTAAGGAGCATAACCATACACCAAACTTTGAAACATGCACCACTCGAATACATATAACCACAACATTCAAAGCACAAAGCATTCATAAATCAAAACAAGACATGAACTGTAACCAGCTAGCAATTTTGAAGTAGTAGATAGGAAGAAGAATGGACCTTTATTGATAAATTTGAGCCAAATTACAGCCAACTTGGAGATGAATCAACTCTCAACTGAAAAAATTTACCGAAGACCTCGGCGACTCAGATTTGGAGCTAGCAACAAATGAAATAAACATCAAAATCAAATAAGGGCCAGAAACTTCTGAGATGAAGCTCAGCTGCGACAGACCTGAAATCAGCAACCACTATAAAATCTCTAAAAGATGTGTGCGCTGGCTTGGTCTTTTGGAAGGGAGGATCCAAAAGACTTAGTTTTATCTCCCTCCTAAATTGCGATATAAAATCCCTAAATTTCGACAGAAATCCCTAAATTGCGCTCTATGAGACATAAAAGACTTAGTTTTAACAATAATAATTTTTTCAAACCTAGGGTTTGAAATAGCAGAAAATCCCTAAATTTTGAAAAATCAAAATCGAAAAGGAGAGGGTGAGAGAGAGAGGGGGGAGCGAGAGAGAGAGAGAGAGTTACCTGGGAAGGGATCGGAGTGAGCTCGAGGTGAAAATGGATCTTGGCGGAGAGACAGAGGCGGAAAGGGCAGAAAATACGAAATATAGAGTGAGAGAAAACTAAAAGGCTATGTGAATAATAATATAACTTTCCCACTACATCTGGGAACTCTATGTGGGAAAACCTTTTCAATAAAACATAAAAATTCAAAATTCAAAATTTTTTGTTTACGCGAAATCTGTGAAAATATTTAAAAATAGTTTTTTTTATATTTTTCCCACTCTTTTCCCTGGGATTTTTTTTAGTTTTATATAATTATTTTTTTGATGACTTTTCTCATAGAATCAGAGGGAAGTAAATTGCACGCATTTTTGCGCCAAAATGTTCCCACGGATAGACAATGGGAAACATTATTGTTTTGCATGGAAAAGAAATTTCACTTTTCCCACTGAATTTCGGTGGGAATTGCCACTAATAATTTATCCGTGGGAAAATGCTGTATTTCTAGCAGTGATTAAGCACTAGCTATAAACTGATTGTAAGCAAGAATGAGAATGGTCTAAGTTTCGGATTTCCCCTCTTGTCGGAATCCTTTCCGCTATGTTGCTATAAATTTGCCTAAGTCTTCTCTATTGATCATGAGCACTCTGACTGTCGTAACTCTCTCCCGAGTAATTGCAACAATATACTAGACATATTCTCCCTAATTACGCTAGTTGACCTTAGTTACAGCTCACTTAGATTGCACTCAAGGTTTCGTTATCCCTAATCCCACCTTTAAGCCCTTCGTACTGATCCCTCATATACGTTAGGAGTGGTGTTGTTCAACAACTACCTAAATGTACACTCTCTCCCGAGTAATGCATACTAAATGGGCATAACTGATTGAGGGCCCTTCAATCAACAGCAATCACAATATAGTTGAACAAATAGAGAAAATATTAGGGCAAATATATATTAACATAACGCGAAATCCCAGATTAGAAGTTTAGCTACGCATGATCATTTTCACAATCATAATAATATAATTTATTCTCAATGATAAAAACAAGAAGACGAAAGGTAAAAAATCTATGCCGAATATTCCGCCTTGCTTCTTGCCTGTTCTTGCCTTCAAAAACACTTCAAAAACCTCGATATCTTCTATTTGGGCAAGCTGGGCTTCTAATGGGTCAAGGAGAGTCGTCCTGGAAATTACACAATCGACCTTGCAATATTTGGCTCCGAGCACCTCGTCCGCGGCCGCGACTGGACCACGGATTTGACACAAGTTCTGTTTGCGGCCGCGGATTGACCGCGGATTTGGTCCTTGCTCTTTCTTCTCCTTTTCGATCGTGTTATCCTCCGATTGGCCTTCCATGCTCCATATTGACTCCGAAACACTCTTTTAGCTTCCTCCTAGCTCGAAATGGCTCCTGCAAAGCAATAAACTAGTAATTAGAGCATTTTGTTATCTTTTACAATCAAACATAGATAAAGTGCGGCCAAATTAGAGTGTAAATATAAGCTAACTTGCATGATTATCATCTATTATCAACACCCCACACTTAAATCCTTGCTCGTCCTCGAGCAATCAAACCACACTCTACAACGGCCTAACTCCACTGATCGACTCCCCTAACTCGTCACACCAAGAACATTTCACATGAATTGAGCCCAGTAGTGTAACATCTTCGTCATAAGAGCTGACTCTCCCATGCCACGCAATATTCCTAACTTTATTCACTTACTCTAGCACAGAGGTTAAGACTCACCTTTCCTTCATGAATCAAGTGCCCTTTCATAACAAATGAGAGTAGTTCCACACACAATAATATTTACGAACAATTAGGAACTCAAGATAGAAAGAATTCACTCACTCTCAGAAAGAACATTCATATGTCACAAAAAATGCACCATAGGCTTGCCCGTAGTGTACTACTCCACTAATCGAGCTTATTCAGTCTAGGATCAATTCGGACTTCATTTGGTTGTAATGTAGGTTCCGGGACAGGTAGGATACATTTAGGTATAAGAGTGACTAGACCTCCCTAAGCACTTTAATACGTACACTTTAACATTTATAACCCCACACCTATGTCAAACCATAACTCCACCTTCACATTACTATATATTAACTCCATTCTTCTTTAAGCACAATTACATCAAGAGCCACCCCTTATCAAGGAATATATATATTTTTTTCCACAACAATACACTATTATTTTCTTTCTCTTTCACTTCAAGTGGCTCTTACTTGTTCAAAACAGTGCACCCTTCTCCTTATTTTATTAGTTCCACTCAAAAGCCAAACCAACCACCCCACACTTTAACTTTTACAAAGTTCATAATAATTCAAGTGCTCATGAGAGGTAAGGGTTCGAATAGATGATTAATTCAAACAAATGGGTAAGGCTTGTAATGTGGTTTCCAAAGAAACAGGATTATAGGCTCAAAGTGGTTAACTACGATACATAAAAATTAGGCGGGTAAAATATATATATATCTGGCTTAACAAAGAAACGCCTATATCATTTCCAAAACTGATCAAACTACTATTTTGCTTTGCACACACACGGGGCAAGTTCTAGGCATCCAATGCAGTGCACAAAATAGAATAATCCTCACACACACATGGCACATGACTCACTCCAGATTGGATCATCGAAACGCTCTAGTCAGAGTACTTAAGCCAAGTTAAGAATATACAATTTAAGGCACTCTAATAAGAATCAACAACTGAGCCTAAGCATAACACTAAAGTATCTACTGTATTCAAGGTATAATGATGATAAGGGATCCTCCTTCCATATCAGCCCTTAGCCCAAAAGTACCTAATTAAAAATAATAAAAAAACTAACTAACCCGCTTCAAACAAAAACCCTTGGAAAAGAACCGCGGTCAAAAGAAAAACCAAGGGGTAATTGATACACTACCTACAAAAGAAAATCTATTTTTTTATATCGACTTAGACCCTCAAGAAACCCATCGAGTGATATCCGTCGTCGGGGCAAGTCAAACACATTTAGACTACTAATCAAAAACGAAAATCAGACTAACCAACGACTACATTCCTATATATACACAACATACCGACTAAGTAACCCCCACCCCACACTAAAAAAGATGCCATGCCCTCATGTCATAAAACAGAAAGTAATGCGAGGCAAAGGAACTTCCCTGGAAGATCAGTCTTGATCAAAGACAGGGTCTAAGTGACATGCTCTCCCCAGCGCACACAACCATCCCATGATTTTGTTCTCTGATTTAGCAATTTGGGTGGCCAAGGCATCAACTCTAGTCCCCAAGTCTGTAACTGTAGTCCGTAGCCCTGCCATTTCCTGCTCTAAGGCTGCCATCCGTGTAACCCGACCAACCCCGGATGGCCCTTAGGCTTCCGCAACATGCTCATGGGAGGGCGACTCAGCCCCCACTTCATCCTGCTCATCATCTCCCTCCTCAGATGCCTCAGAATCATCACTCTCAGAAGATCTGGCTGCCACCGCCTCTTTCCCAATGGTCACCTTGGAAGCCCGAAACATTGTTTCTTTCTTCACCTTGCCGTCTACATGGGGTTTCTCTGATACCCCTAAAGTCCAACACAATTGAGTGACCGGAGATGGGAAGAAGAACCCATACCTCCTCAGTGGTGAACGGATGAACATCTCCGAGTGAATAACCTCGGCCATATCAAAATCGTGGCCATTCATAAAGCACCAGATCAAAGCAGCTCGCGGTCCATTGACTTTAGTGGTGTTGTGGTACGGCAGCAGTCGACTGTTGATGATGTACAACCAACAATTACCTTCAAAGGTGAGTGAGGAGGAGTGCAACTTCGATCCCTGAGTAACCCACACTACCTCCTTATCTGGTTTACAGATAGTTTGGAAAAACAATTGCCAATTTGTGGGTTCTTGCTTATAAGTGTCATAGTAATCGCTCTCCCCAGTAAATATAGGCAAGCGATACACTCTCCTGATAGCTTCAATCGAGGCATTCACCCTCTTTTGTCGCACAATGCAAACGTGATCCTCATGTTCGGAACAGTTGGCATAGAATTCCCTAACAAGCAACAAGTTACCATCCTCCAGCTCCTCGAAGAAGATGTCGAGCCTGCGCCTAGTTAGCTCCCTAATCATATTGGGGAACTCAGCCTGGAGGGAACCCCTTTCAATTCTCCGTTATGGTACCTGCTTTCTAATACCCTTTTCAACGAAACGATCTTGGGCAGGTCTGGAGACAAATCGGCTGCTATCAAACTGGCCTGAGCTGGCTGATGCCCGTGCCCGGGATGAACCACAGGTAGTGCGTCTCTTCTTTGAAGATCTCATTGTACCTACACAACAACCACTATTATCAAGAATCAATGGAATAGGTGACCCAAGAGCGGTTACTCAGACTTCACGCGCCCCCTGGGTCACAATTTATACTATAAAGTTCATTGGGGGAATTCAACAAACACCTCATGTGCATATGCCCCCCAATGTACCAAAGGACCCAATTAAACCCTCATTCCTCACAACTCAACAATGTTTTTCCAACCCAACCAATCTAGTGTCTTCACATATCAACAATTATACCAACAAATACACATAAATAAGAGTACCTAGAACTCTACTTTCTTACAACTACAAAAGAAGAGACAAAGAATGAAAAGAAAAGAAACAAAATCGAAAAGAACAAAACAAAAGAAACTAAAAGAGGAGAGTAGAATCATGTACTTACTTGAGAACCTTGTGATGATTGGAGATGGAAGAGTGGGTGAGTGGAGAGGAGGGAGAAGAGAAAGGGATTTGGTGAAGAAAGGGGAGGATAAAAGAAAAAAGGGGAATGCAGATGGGGGGAGGGGGGGGGGTTTAATTAAAGAAGAAAAAAACCAATTAAAAAGGGGGGAGGGGGGGAGGGGAAGAAAATAAAAATAAAAAAAATTTGATACCTGACGTCGCCAGGTCCGTGGCCGGATCCGGCCGCGGGCAGAACAACTGCAGAATTCGCGGTTGATCCGCGGTCAGGTCTGCGGCCACAGATTAGGCATCCAAGTTCTTTTTTTTTGTTTATGCCTACCTCCGGGATACTTATGTAACCCCGACAAATACAACAAATCAATGGGTTGACTCCCATGAAGCGCCTGATTTAACTTCGCGGCACGACGCAGATAACCGTATTTAAAGTACGCTCAAATGTGGAGGCTCAATCAAATGGGTCACTGACACTTCCTTTGCTTCCTCCATGCCCAAAAAATGCTTCAACCTATGCCCATTGTTCCTGCAGCTTCACTATCAAGATTCGACTGTCTCAATGCCCACCAAGCTCTACGCTCCAACTCTACTGGTAAATGACACGCCTTCCCAAACACCAACTTGTATGACGACATGCCAATTGGAGTTTTGAAAGCGGTTCGATACGCCCAAAGAGCATCATCTAACCTCCTTGCCCAATCTGTTCTAGTTGCATTCACAGTTTTAGTCAGCACACTCTTTATTTCTCTATTCGAGACTTCCACTTGCCCGCTTGTTTGTGGATGATATGGGGTGGCCACCTTGTGGCGTACATCATACTTCTCCAACAACTTTGTAAAGGCTCGATTGCAAAAGTGAGTGCCTCCGTCACTGATTATTGCGCTTGGGGTGCCAAATCGGGTGAAAATGTTCTTTCTCAGAAAACCAATTACCCCCTTTGCATCATTTATAGGGAGTGCTGCAACTTCTATCCATTTGGACGCATAGTCCTCAAAGACGAGTATATACTTGTTGCCATATGAGCTGACGAACGGCCCCATGAAGTCGATCCCCCATACATCAAACACTTCTACCTCCTGATTTGGTTTCATGGGCATCTCATGTCTGCAGGAAATGTTCCCGGTTCGTTGGCATTCATCACACCCCTTTATCCATAGATGTGAATCTTTGAACAGTGTTGGCCAGTAGAACCCCGACTCCAAGACTTTCGCAGCTGTCCTCACTCCCTCGAAGTGCCCACCATATGGTGATGCGTGACAAGCCTGCAAAATAGAAGACTGGTCTATCTCGGGGATACATCTCCGGATCATGTTATCAACACAAATCCTAAACAGATAAGGCTCATCCCAATAATACATGCGATAATCACGAAAGAACTTTTTCCTATTGAACAGAGGAAAGGTCATTAGGAACAATACCGCTCGCCAGGTAGTTTGCAATGTCTGCATACCACGGCGCTTCCTCGAGACTCGTGGCTAGTAGTTGTTCATTTGGAAAAGTTTGGAGAATCTCTTCTACCTCAACCTTCTTTTCAGCTCCTTCCATCCTGGATAAATGGTCAGCTACTTGGTTCTCTGTTCCCTTTCGGTCACGGATCTCCAAATCAAATTCTTGCAGCAGCATCACTCATCGAATGAGGTGCAGTTTTGACTCCTTCTTTTCAATTAAGTACCTGAGAGCTGCATGGTCAGTATAAACAATTACCTTTGAGCCTATCAGGTAAGACCTGAACTTTTCAAATGCAAACACCACTGCCAGCATCTCCTTTTCGGTCATAGTGTATTTTAGCTGGGCTCCACTCAACGTTCTACTTGCGTAGTATATTGGATGCATGATTTTATCTTTTTGCTGCCCAAGAACTGCTCCCACAGCATATCACTAGCATCACACATCAGCTCAAACGGTTGCTCAAAGTTTGGGGCAACTATGATAGGTGTTGTTACCAGTCTCTTCTTTAATTCCTCAAAAGCTACCCTGCAGTCATCAGAAACACAAAAGGGAGATCTTTTTCAAGCAATCTACACAAAAGGTTAGCAATTTTGGAAAAATCTTTTATAAATCTCCTATAGAAACCGGCGTGCCCAAGAAAACTTCTGATTGCTTTGACGGAGGTGGGTGGTGGAAGCTTTTCTATCACAACAACTTTTGCACGATCCACCTCAATACCTTCACTTGACACTAGGTGCCCCGAGGCTATACCTTCCTGTACCATGAAATGACACTTTTCCCAGTTGAGTACCAGATTAGTCTCGATACACCTTTTCAAAACTCGCCTCAAGTTCACAAGGCAATCATCGAATGAATTCCCCACCACTGAGAAGTCATCCATGAAAACCTCCATTATCTCCTCTACCATATCTGTAAAGATGGCCATCATGCACCTTTGGAATGTGGCGTGTGCGTTGCATAGGCCAAAGGGCATTCACCGAAATGCATAGATTCCATAAGGGCGGGTGAACGACGTTTTCTCTCTATCCTCTGGGGCAATGGAAATTTGATTATACCCCGAGTACCCATCCAGGAAGAAAAAGTGAGACCTCCCTGCCAGTCTATCTAGCATCTGATCAATGAATGGCAGTGGGAAATGGTCCTTCCTGGTAGCCAAGTTCAACTTCCTGTAATCCATGCAGATTCTCCAACCTGTGACTGTTCGTGTAGAGATCAACTTGTTCTTCTCATTTTTCACTACCGTCATACCTTTTTTGGTACACACTGCACTGGGCTAACCCAGTTGCTGTCAGAGATGGGGAATATGTTTCCCGCATCTAACCATTTAATCACTTCCTTTTTCAGCACTTCTTTCATGTTGGGGTTCAGCCTTCTTTGATGTTCTCTGGAAGGTTTGTGCTCATCTTCCAGCAGAATCTTATGCATACAGAAGGCCGGGTGTCGTGCCCCCTTTTTCTCCCTTTTGACGGGGAAGTCCGGGTTTCGACATTCATGGGGGTAATAACTTATTTCAATTTGGGAATTTGGATTTTTGAAGAGTTGCCACCTAACGGATTATGGTGCGTTAGGGCACCTATAGTGATTAACTCTTAGATTGGTTTGCATTACCAGAGATCGAGGGTAAGGGCTCGAAATAACCTTGAGGGGAAGGTGTTAGGCACCCCTCTCGGTCCACAATGGTGGGTCCCGGCCGAACTTATACTTATGAATTAGTCCTTTGAACAGTAGACAGTTTAAACACATATTTGCAAATAAGGGGGCAGGTTTTGGACATTATATGACTCAAATAAAGGAAAGACTTGAACAACTTGCGTACATATAGAAAAGTAAAGTTTAAGCAAAGGGAATTTGGGAAGGAGGGGTCCTAGGTTGGTTAGCCTACAGGATCACCCCACGCAATGCCCGGTAAACACTCCTCAATGAGGGGCTATACGTGACATTAACGCGTAGTCATCATATCCCTTTCTACCCAATTCCCTCCCTTTGGTCATAGCCTAAAGCGTTCTAGTAACCTTGACAATGTCCTATGCATGCACTACCAGTCCCTTCCTCATGGCCCTGAAGGTATTTTAGGACCTCTATTCTTTGGACAGTTCTATACTTTCCTAAGGTTTTAAAGGATAAAAATCTAGGCGTCAATCAAGAACAGTTAGGACTCCATTTAAAGAAACAGTTATAGGTTCACAGTTACCTCCTCAAACATAACAAGTAAGTGCACGTCTTCAAACAACATTCAAATACTTAAGAGAAAATCCTAGAACATGATATCTAGGTGAGCAGGGGTCATACAGTATTGAATTAGGACAATGTGTGAGAGATCATATTTAACTTGCCTACCGATTTAAACCTGTTAAATCTGGACAGCTTTAAGTAGCAAAACACATTTTCAGAGTTGTAGAATTTAAAATTGCCCCATAGGCTTGCCTAAACACAGAACAGTGATGTCCTAAGAGCATGGTAACTATGTTGATGTAGTAAAACAGTGAATCGTTTTAAACGGATATTTGAGATCCTATAGACATGCTTTCTAGCGATAGTAAATTAAGGCAATGTTTGAAAAACTCCTGTAAAGGAGCGGACAGTTGATTAAACCAATTTAGAAGGACTAATCATGGATTGACCTGACTTGTTTAACTAAATTGATTTTTGGTTCTATAGGCAGGGTTTCTGATTTTAATTCTTATAGGCATGGTATCTAATTGTTAAGAGCTGATGTTGGAACTTATAGGCATGATTTTAGTGAGGCAAATGTAAATACATGCAGTAGCAGAAATTGAACTCAATCACTTTACACTCTATAGGCATGGTATCTAATTATAAAGTTTATTTTAGACCTATAAACATGGTTTCTATCATTGAATCCATTTAAATTCTATAGGCATGATCTCTAATATTGTGAAAATAAAGCAAATATAGCAAGTGCATTAACACAATCCTATAGACATGGTCTCTAACCCAACAGATATAGCTACGCACCCGTTTTCACTAATCACCCCAAAGTTGTTTACAAATAATTATTACAGACTAGCTGAATAAATTACATAAACAATAAAGAAAAGAAGAAGAAGTTAACTATAGGAAGCCTGAAGCAGGCCCAAATGACTTCCCCAAGCCTCCAATAGCCTCAAATGCCAAAGTTCCATAGACAGTATCATTGTCTAGGTGCGTCAGAGTTCCCTAAGGATCTCAAGGATCCCGGGCAGTGCTCACACCTAGACTTCTTCTCAAACAAGAACTGATTCAAGTGCAGTGTGGAAAGGCCAGCTCTGACATGCCACAGTTCAGAGAAATCTCATGGATCTCAAGGCAGTACACATGCCTGAGGGGCAGAACCTAAATATTCTAGGAGTAGTGGAGAGTGCTTGACATAGTTTTGAAATGGTTTTGATATGAAAAACAGTGTTGAAAAGGGCTCAATTAAGTAAAGAAGTTTTATGAAAAATAGGAGTTGATCAGTAATAAAACAGTTTTGAAAATAGTGAACTTGTGAGAAATCAACAAATATCTTAAACAACACCATTCAAACACAGATTTCACTCAGGGAGTATGGGACTTGGGGACACATAGAACATGTTAATGTAACAGCAAGAGTACAGAAATTTCCTTTTCAAAATTCTTTATAGGATATAGGAGTCAATCACACAGCCATAGAACAAACAGGTGAGAACATAGTTCTATTAGGTAGAATTGAACATAGGGTCAGAAGTACTTAGGGAGTAGTAAGTAACCTAGCAAAGTAGATTACTATCAGGAATTGGGTAAACAGACAGACAAACATCATACATGGAGTAGAGCCAAATTGAGACATGCTAGAGAAGGCAATAGACAAGTCATCAGACATTTTAATCATAAGTTGAATTGGTATTACTCATATATGCTAAGTGAAACCAGGATTTAAGCATGCTAGTTACATATCAAAAAGCCAAGTGATAGACAGGAATCAGTAAACTAAGGCAGTAAGAGAACACATAGACTTTTGAACTTGTAATTAAATCAGAACATACCAGTTAAGGAGAGCAGACACACAAAGTATAGAGCAGTGTAGTGCAATAACTAACCTTGGCTTACAACCGACTAGTTCAGTAGCAAGTGACAGAAAGAGCAGAAAGCTTTGAGTATAAAAGAGAGTTTTGAATTAGTGTTTTCTCTTGTTCTTGTTGTCGTGAACTTAAAAGAAGAGAAGGTTTATATAGGAATCGAAAACTTAAAAAAACAAGGCAAGAGATCAATTGAGTAGTAAATCAGGGAAGTCACCCATAAATCAGCAGGATCTTCCCTTAATCAAGGGACAGTTCAATCAACGGTAAACATGCTAGGTATTTAAGTAAAAGCATAAAGTAAATCTTAGGTATAGAATAGGTAATTAAGGGTATATGCACATCAGTTTAATTACGAAACGAATCAATAATAATCAGCGGAATACAAACAAGGCAAGGAAAACAATTAAGGCAGGTAAATTCAATCAAATTTAGTAAAGAAGTAAGAATCAAAACGTTAAATGGAAAGGGTTCAAATTAAACCAGAAAATAAGGGATTTAGAGTTATCAAGGGTTCGGAAAGTCATGAAAGAAGCAGGATGCTTATATAAAATGAGGTAGAGCATGAATAGTCAGGATTTCACACAGTTTTAACAAAACCCATGGTTAGAGTTTTCAGTACAAACGGGGTAGGGTTGCAGCAGGTTCATAAAATTAGTCAGAATATGTGTGAGAATTAGAAGTTTAAACACAAAGAATCATCAACAAAGTTTAAAAAGAAATTCCGAAAATTCTAATTTTAGAAAAAGATGAAAAACACTTGAAATCATACGATTCTTGTAAAGAATCTCAATGCTATTGTAAAACACATAAGAAACAAACTCAAATCGTTTTAGATCTGTACAAATCTAGGAGGTTTGGAAAAAAAATTAGGGTTTCGAAGAGAACCATACAGAGATGATGAAACATACTGGAAAACCCTTAGAACGTAGCAAATATAGAACAATTTCACTCGAAATCACATTGGAATGGCCAGGAACAGGCAAGAGATGAACCCTAGATGCAAGTCGTCATAGCCCTGGTCCCTTGAGGGCCTTAGAGATGGCAAGAATGGCATGAGAGAAACCCTTGGAGGCGTGAGAGATAGTGAGAGGTCACCAGAGATGGCCATAGATGGGGGGGGGGGCATTTGGTGATTAGGGTTCAGGGTGAGAGTGTTGGAGAGCAGAGAGGATTTTAGGGCAGCAGGGTGGGTTGTAAAATGAATTAGGTTTGGGGGGTATAGGTTAGTTTAATTAGGAAAGGATGAATACGGGCCGTTGATCTCAGAGATCAACGGCCAAGATTAGGGGGGCCTGGGTCGGGTATATATGTTTTTGGGCCTGGGTCGGGTAATCTAATTGGGGATTGGGCTGGTAATTGGGTTAGGATTTAGGCTAAATTGAAATAAAATAGGCTAAGTTTTAAATAGTCATTTTAATACTATATAATTTATAATAAATAATAAATGATTTCTAAAAATAATTTTGTGTACTAAAATGATTTAAAATAGCTATTTAACATTTTAAAAATATGGAAGATAATCTTATGCGTCAAAATGTAATTATGCATTAATAGGGCTAGTATTGCAAACATATGCAAATTAGCTTAAAAATACAAATGCAATTATAAAAAAATACAATAAAAATATTTAATCAATATTTTAGCATAAATATAGAATTTAGATGGCTAAATTACCACAAAAATAATTCGAAGGATAATTATTGAAAATTTTATAAGTAAAAAGGGAAGAAATAAATCAGTTTGAAGCCTTTAAAATTATAGAAAAATTATAAAAAGCTTATGCATGCTTATATATGCATATATGCTATATTGAAAGTATATATGTGTATTAAAAATATATAGGGAAAAATTGGGTATCAACACCGGGCTGATCCCCTTAATGTCTGCAATGGTCCACCCAATTGCAGTCTTGTACTCAGTTAGCACCTACAAAAGTTGTTCTGCCTGCACATGTAACAAACTAGATGAGATAATAATAGGTAGAGTTGAGTTAGGTCCTAAGAATGCATACCGGAGATGAGAGGGCAGTGGCTTCAGTTCCAACTTTGGTTGCTCTTCTATTGACAGCTTAGCTGAAGGAGTTTTTCTTTCCTCCAAGTGCAAAGGCTCAAATTCAAGCTCCCTTTTCCAAAAACCTTGGCCTTCCAGAGCCAGTACCCACTCTACCAAGTCTTCACTATTAGCTTCGTCTAAGTTCATGAGACAAGCTGCTAGGGGGTCTTTAACGTCCAATGCTTTATCGTCCTCCTCAAACACTACATCCACCGCATCTATTAGAGAGCAATTGGCAAATTAACTAGGTCTGCGCATAGATTTATGCACGTTGAATGTTATCTCTTCATCGTTTAATCTCATCTTGAGCTCTCCAGTTTCATAATCAATTAAAGCTCTCCTAGTGGCCAAGAATGGTCTTCCCAAAATTATGGAAGTTTCCTCGTCGACCCGACAGTCAAGGATGACAAAATCTGCTGGGAACACAATCTTCCCAACCTGCACTAATACATCATCTAGAATCCCAGAGGGCCTCTTCACTGTTTGGTCAGCCAGCTGTAACTGCATAGACGTGGGTCTAGCTCTTCCAATGCCTAGCCTTTTGTAGATATCTAGGGGCATAAGATTTATGCTTGCTCCCAAATCACACAGTGCCTTAGCAAAAGCAAAGTTGCCTATTGTGCAAGGGATTGTGAAACTCCCTGGGTCAGACAGCTTCTCGGCTATGGGTCTCGTCACAACAGCACTACAGGTTTGAGTTAGTGTAACCGTGGCCAAGTCTTGAAAGTCAAACTTGCGGGACATCAAGTCCTCCATCGTCTTTGCATAACCAGGCATTACCTTTAAAGCATCAATCAATGGAATGTTTACCTGAATTTGCTTCAATATCTCCAAAAATTTCTTGTACTGCTCATCTTTCTAATACTTGGCCAATCTCTGTGGGAATGGTGCTGGAGGTCGCTTCTTCCCTGTGAGTTGGTTTTTTTCTTGTTCAGGCACTGCTTCTACTTTCGGTTATGGTGCAACTTCAGTCTCTTTCACAACCTCTTCTTCTTTGTTGGTGTTCTCTTGCGCATCTTGTACCGTCACCTCAGTTAAACCTGCTGAATCATCTATCTCAATGGGTACTGGCACCAGTGTCTCAGTCGGCCTGCTTTTGCGAGCAATTTCTTGCTCCAGATCTAAGTTGCTACCATTTTGGAGACCCACTGCCATCAGCTGCTTCCGGCCCTGCTCTTTTGGATTGATTTGGGTGTCTGCAGGTGATGTCCCATGAGGACGATTATTTAGGGCCATGGAAATATGTCCTAACTGGATCTCAATATTCTTAATCGCCGACTCATGTGAGTCTACTCTGTCAGCTAGTTTTCCAGTGGACCCAATCACTTGTTGCATCATTCCCTCGAGTTTAGCAAACCCATCTTCATGTCTCACAATCTGTTATTGTGGAGGATGTTGATAAGCCTGCTGCTGATTTTGCTGGTTGTACCCTTGTTGCCTTTGGTAAGGCACCATTTGCCCCTGTGGTCGCATAGCCCCATGATTATTGTTGTTATTGTACTGCTGCTGAGCTGGTCTGTATTGTTGATTTTGCTGACCCCAATTCTGACCACCTGCTCTCGGCCCCCCGTAGTTGGCCACATAATTCATGTTCTCCCGATATTGTTGATTATCACCTTCAGCACTCCATGAGCAGACATATGGTTGATTAATGCATGATGTACATAGAACTCCATTGGTTGCATCAACTATGTGTACCTGCTGCTTCTGGCCTAATTCTTCGACCTTTTTGGTGAGGATGCTCATTTGTGTCATCAGAGTGGCCATATTTTCAGCTATGGAGTTAGTCGGGTCTAGAGCCACTGAGTGAACCACAGGAGTGATTGGAGCATTTCTTGTTGTCCATCCTGAGTTTTGTGCCATCTTGTCAAGTAGGATCTTGCTCTCTCTGAATTTTTTGCTAAAAAATGCTCCACCTGCTGAAGCATCAACATTGGCTTTCAAACTATCTGCCAAACCCATGTAAAATCTCTGCCCCAACATCTGCTCTGGAATATCATAAAGTGGACACATAACCAGTAGACCCTTGAGTCTCTCCCACGTTTCGTGTAGTGTCTCAGTTGGTTTTTGTTTGAAGCTCAATATCTCATCAATTTGCTGAGCAGTCTTATTGGGTGGATGAAATTTGCTCAAATATTGCTTGACTAATTCCTCCCAAGTAGTGATGGAGTTGATGGGGAGTGAATTAAGCCAAGTCTGAGCTGCTCCTGTCACTGAGAATGGAAACAATAGCAAATGTATTGCTTCCGGTGTCACGTTGTGCTGCCTCTGCGTGGCACAAATTGATAGGAAATTCTTGAGATGCTGCTGAGGATCTTCCACGTATGACCTAGAGAATAGTCCCTTGTTCTGCGACAGATGTAGCATGTTATTTGTGATCTGGAATGAGTCTGCTTGTATCTGAGGGACTACAATAGCAGTTGCTAGTAGTCAGCTGTGGGTTATGCCCAGTCATATAGTGCTGCTTCTGGCACAAGAGGTGCCACACCCTGATCATTTGGGTCATTCACGTTCTTTCTGTTGTTTAGGTTATCGTCTTCCATGTCCGATTCAATGTTTTCGGTTGAGTTCTGTTGTTGTTTGCTTTTCCTGTTTGCACGATTCAACGCCTTGAAGACTTTCTCAGGATCTGATAATGCTTCGAGCAATTCACCAGTTCTTGAGGAGTTTCTAGACATGCACCTGTAACAACCACGACTACAAACGTTAGAATTTCAATGGTCAGTTTAAATAGAAGAAAAATGACTACACTAAGAATTCTTGCACTTCTTTTTAACTGCAATCAATAACACCGTTAATTCCCCGGCAACGGCGCTAAAATTTGATCATGCCCAACTATGCCTTATAAAAAGGACAAAGTGGTCGCTGCAAATATATTCCGGTTAACAAGTCCGGAGTCGAATCCCACATGGAATTAACCTATCGATCACAACTATTGGACTCACAGAAATTCACGTATTCAATCTTCAGAGATATTTGAGTAACAAATTGGGTGTTTTGAACTAAATATTACGTAATAAAAATGCAGTAATTAGGTACTAGCTATAAACTGATTGTAAGCAAGAATGAGAATGGTCTAAGGTTTGGATTTCCCCTCTTGTCGGAATCCTTTCCGCTATGTTGCTATAAATTTGCCTAAGTCTTCTCTATCGATCATGAACACTCAGACTGTCGTAACTCTCTCCCGAGTAATTACAACAATATACTAGACATATTCTCCCGAATTACGCTAGCTGACCTTAGTTACATCTCACTTAGATCGCACCCAAGGTTTCGTTATCCCTAATCCCACCTTTAAACCCTTCGTATTGATCCCTCATATACGTTAGGAGTGGTATTGTTCAACAACTACCTAAATATACACTCTCTCCTGAGTAATGCATACTAAATAGGCATAGCCGATTGAGGGCCCTTCAATCAACAGGAATCACAATATAGTTGAACAAATAGAGAAAATATTAGGGCAAATCTATATTAACATAACGCGAAATTCATCCTCCAAGAGGTTCCATCAAAACCCTAGATTAGAAGTTTAGCTACGCATAATCGTTTTCACAATCATAATGATATAATTCATTCTCAATGATAAAAACAAGAAGAAGAAAGGTAAAAACTCTATGCCGAATCTTCCGCCTTGCTTCTTGCCTGTACTTGCCTTAAAAAACACTTCAAAAACCTCGATATCTTCTATTTGGGCGAGCTGGGCTTCTAATAGGTCAAGGAGAGTCGTCCTGGAAATTACACAATTGGCCTTGGAATATTTGGCTCCGAGCACCCCATCCGCGGCCGCGAATGGACCGCGGATTTGACACAAGTTCTGTCGCGGCCGCGGATTGACCGCGGACCTGGGCGCGGATTTGGTCCTGGCTCTTTCTTCTCCTTTTCGATCGTGTTATCCTCCGATTGGCCTTCCATGCTCCATATTGACTCCAAAACACTCTTTTAGCTTCCTCCTAGCTCGGAATGGCTACTGCAAAGAAATAAACTCGTAATTAGAGCATTTTGTTATCTTTTACAATCAAACATAGATAAAGTGCGGCCAAATTAGAGTGTAAATATAAGGTAACTTGCATGATTATCGTCTATTATCAATATCACTGGAAATCAAAGGTGTTCCTGTTTTGTGCGCACCAAATCGGACCAAACCACGAACCCTAAAAAAACCCTAAAATCGGCATTGATGGTTTAGATAGAAGAAATGAGAGAAATGGTAAAAATGAATGTTTTGTCGTTGGGTATAAGGTATAAAAACTGACCCACATAAAAAGAAAGGGTCGGATCGGTTTAATGGGTCGAAAAATACCCAGATATAATGTCAGCCCCACTGACCCACGTGGACTAATAAAATAATGCCACATCATTTAATGAGATGCCCACATGGAGTTCCATTAGTCGCGGGGGGTAAATTTGAAAATATAAATAACGTCCTATATATTTTCAGACGGATAGATGGACGGGGGCTTTTATAAACCATTTATCATACGATATGGGGTAGTTTTGGCCCTTTTCCGTTAAATATCATAGTTTCTTTACGTGGTTTCTTTTAGCAAATGATGGCTGAGTTCTCGTCATGAGAAATTTAAATGTGAAAGTTTAATAGCTTTTTGTGTCAAATGATAGATATATGTTGTGCAGTAAAATCCACCCAAAACCTTATAAACTGTTTAATGAGGCCATTTGCTTCTAATTAAAGAGCTATCACATGTTCTTGCTACACTAATCATTGATTCCCTGTAATCATCAATACAACTCAAGACATTGGCCTTGATATATCATCGTTAGTTGTTGAGTTTCTTTTTTGTTGGAATCTCATGTTTGAAATTATGTCATTAATTTGGGATTTACTTTTTGAATAGACACAGATCAATTGGTCTTTATTTATTTATTTATTTTATTTTTATGAGGTCACCTTATCGGTGCGGGATTAGGCTGCACCCTACCTGTATGTATAACAAAAGAAGAGTACATGGAAGAGGACGAGGACGTACACCTTAGTTTCCAATGCCTGATGATGAGGATTACTACATACATGCGCCAGAAGAGGTAATGTTGAGGAGTACAACTCCTTACATTTTGTATTCTAAGATATTGTACCAAAAAAGCTATGAGCTGAATTACTACTATATCACAATTATCTATAATTAAAATAAAAGTGTCTTGTCTGTGCTTTATTCCTAATGCTTGGCCAACTATTAATGTCATTCTTCAAAAAGTTTTTAGCTACACGAGGGAGAGCCAAATCCAGTATAAAGAATGAACTCTGCCTTGTGAGTTCACCCAAATTGGCTAAGTAGTCCGCTATTCCATTGACTTCCCCGAAACAATGTTGAAATAAAAAGTTGCCAGGAGTCTTCAAATCCCTAATCTTTTTTATGATGTATTAGTATTGTCATCCGCGCGAATGCTCGGATACTAACCATGTAATATATTTAAGTTATTTGGATTATATGTAAATAATTTTAATACTTAGACTTTCTCTATTAAATATAGGTAATCATTGGATATTAATTAAAAACAACTACATGAAAAAGATTTAACATTTCTCAAATTTCCTAGATATAATACTATTTTTCTTTTTTGATACCATTTACCGGTGTCATTGGATCCTAAAATTAGTCGGAAAGCAAAATAATAACTCATATGACAAAACAATCAGAGGTTGAGACTCTGAAGGACTTTTTGGATACGACTTGATATCTTTCAAAATATATTTCTATTATAAAATTTCAGTTTCTAAAACTTTATTTTTCAGTAATAATTATTTTTATAATAACATAAGTAAAAATATTACCCTTAATTCAAAACTCATTTTAGTCGGCTATCTAAAAATCTAAAAAATTCTTTAGCCAATAATTTTTTTTCCTAGTATGACTCCATTTTGATATTTGACATTAACCATGTTAAATATCCGATTATTTGAATGATATGTAAATAACCTTAAAATTTAAACCTTCTAGATAATCATTAGATATCAATTAAGAAACAATACATGAAAAAGACTAACATTTTCTCAAATCTCGTAGTGATAATTTTATTTTTGCATCATTCTCATTGGTGTCATTGGAACCTAATAATAGCCAAAAAGTAAAATAATAACTCGTATTTATGTCAAAGCACAAAGGTTGACACAATATAAACGATTCTTTGGTTACGACGTGACTCTTTTACTACGGCTTGAACACTTATTTGGTATGGTTTATCTTTCAAAAAATATTTCTATTTTGACATTCCAGAATATATATATATATATATATATATATATATATATATATATATATATATATATATATATATATATCTTTATAATGATACCATTGAAGATATTATCCTTAATTTAAAATCACTTTAATCGGCAATCTAAAAATTAAAATGGTTCTTTAGCTGGTGAAATTTTATTTCAATATGACGTCATTTTGAGTTTATCGATATCTCTAGCCACAGATTTTGAATTTGGAATATCCTATATACAGAGGTGGATCCAGAATTTATTCCTTATGGATTCTTAGCATTGAACTAATTATATTTTTAGAGTTATGGGTTCATATCTATTATTTTTATAATTTTAAGGATTTTTACGTATAGATTTTTGCTCAGCGTGAAAAGTTATGGGTTCAATTGAACCTGTCATCAACACTCTACGTCTGCCTCTGCACATATATATTACGTATAGATTTTTGCTCAGCGTGAAAAGTTATGGGTTCAATTGAACCTGTCATCAACACTCTACGTCTGCCTCTGCACATATATATATATATACAAATTTTTTATTCTTTGAATCATTAAATGTTAAATGGCCAATACCCAAGGTCTTCACAATAGCCTACACGTGCCCATGCAAACTCTAGAATTCGCACAAATGGTTGAACAAATTAACCACGATCTCCACTCCAAATCTAAACAAAATCTTACAAATACCACTCCATCAAGCAATATCCAAGATATGCTGTAAGACTCTACTATAATTACTAACTCTACTTCATTGGAGAATTCAAAAACAGTGGAGGACAATACTCCTTTCCTTCATAATATAAACGACCAACCTCTCTACAAAGATGCCAAGGATTCCAATCTCCCAAAGAAGAAGGTTCCGACTAGACCAAATAGTGAGACATCAAAGAGCCATAACCATGGCAAATCCTCCAATTCCTCCAAACCCTCAAACAACCAACCAAATCTTCTACATCCAACCACCACTATCCCATGACCATCAACCACTCTCATGGGTGGAACAAGCTCTAATGGGCCATTCTATAACCTTCAACATGACACTCGATGGCCACGAGACAATGATAGTCCTTCAAAACTCTCACTTTCTAGCCCAACTAGTGTCGGAGGGAATGCATATGACAATGAACAACTACCTCAATCACGTATGGATGAACAACATACTTCGTCCACTTGCACCATCGATGAACTTGGATCAAGTCCAAGCCATGAGGCACCAATGGAGCCTACCTCCTCATTTCAACCCCACCCAAACCCACTCCTCCCAACTGGAACTACCTTTCTTTCCATCGGGAGAAATCTCAAACATGAATCCCATCTTCATGCCATGGTCCCTATCATCGATCAACCCACAAGCCCAGGGCAGCCACAACATGCAACCTCCCCCCCCCCCCCATGCAAATCCAGTCCAACCAGAAAATCCACAAGTTGCACCACTCCAAATACCTCAAGTTGTCCCACCTCCAGTAGCAAACCTAGATCCATTAGTCCAAGTCCCTCCCAATGCTCCAGAACCAGAAAATGTCCTAATGGAAGAGGAAGGGGAGATAAACCTACTAGGGTCAGGTCCAGACCTCGAATTTTCAAGCCTCAACGAGGTAAAAGTCTATCTCTTCAGGGACCTCCTAGAGAAGAGGTATGTGCTTAGTTGCCCCCCAGCTCTATACAAATGCTCAATGGATGTGAGGCCTCCCCAGGATCCTACAATAGGGAATCATGCAATGATCCTAGTCCCCAGCCTAAGGAGGAACCCAGTGTTTCAAACTCAAACGGACAATGGTCCAACTAACAGCCAAGCCATGATGTTTAGACCTACAAACAATATCATTTGGAACATTCGTGGGGGAAATAATGAAAATTTTAGGATCAACTTCAGAGAGATGATAGACACCCACAAGCCGTGCATGGTTACCTTGCTAGAAACTAGAATGGAAATTCACTTTTCTCTCTTAAGCAACTATGCTTTCTCTAAAATGATAGAAGTTCCAAGTGATGGCCAATCTGGAGGTATGGTTATTCAATGGGATGCTAGTCTTGTTAAGGTGCACAACTTTGTTAGGAGGAATCAAGAAATCCATGTGTCACGATCCAATTCCCAACCCGGTCGTGATGGCGCCTCTCGTGAAGACAAGGCCAGCCAACAGTACATTAACACTTCTTTTAATAATTTCTTAGCATAAACAGGTCTAAATCATAGTTACTGAATAATCATAAGTGCGGGAATAAAACGTAACATAACGGGGACAAACCATCCCAAACTCAGCCCGATGATCGGGGTGTCACAAGTTATGAGCTACTACAGAGTTTGAATGAAATACTACAAGTCTGTGTCTAAGAACATAGTCCGAAGATAAATGAAATACTGATGACAAGGAAGAAATAGAGCTGTGGACGTCGACAGCTACCTCGTCTCTCCGGGTCCGCCTGGTCTGGAAGGAATCAGCACTCAGGAACGAACTCAGCTATGCCTGTATCTGCACACATGGTGCAGGGAGTAATGTGAGTACTCCGACCCAGTGAGTAATAAAAATAAATAACGACTGAGAACACATAAATCCCGTAAAGGCACAAGTAATGCTATCTCAAGCAGTAAAACCAGATAAAATAGTAAAACTAGTGAAATATAGCAATAAATTCTCTTTGTAACAATTAAATCAATTATGCTCAACCAGTAAGAAATGCTCAGAACACTGCCCCTCGGGCATGATTTTTTTGTTCCTGGTCAGTCATTGTTACCTGACCAAAATGCGTACTACAGTGCCATTGTTACCACTGATCAGTCATTGTTACCTGATTGGTCAGTCATTGTTACCTGAGCAAAACGCGCATAACAGTGTCATTGTTACCACTGTCTAAAAGTTAACCGCTCTAGATGGGTACCCGCGCTCACTGTGGGTGTGCAGACTCCGGAGGGGCTCCTACAGCCCAAGCACTATCAACAAGGCCTGAAAGCCTGAACAATATCAATACGAGGCCTGAAAGCCTGCTCACAATACACTCGAGGCCTGAAAGCCTCCTCACATCACTCATCATGCCCTCAGATAAGGCCCTCGGCCTCAATCAATCCAAAAATAGTCAAAAAAAACCCCTCGGGCATCAGTAAAACAATAATACTCAGCTCAAACAAATAGTCCAAATATCAGTTAAAACTCTAAGTTTGAGTAAAATATAGCTGAGTTAATGAAAAAGTGCAGATCACATGGACTGAGTTCAAATAATATTTCAAATAGTGAGGAAAACAGTGATGATAGTTCATAAGGAGTTCAAACAGTCGGCAATAAGCCCCAAATATGGCAAATAGCCCAAATCACAGTGTAAAACAACAAGTCATAGTTAATACGCGGTAAAATATCCTCCGGATTGGACCAAGTCACAATCCCCAATAGTAAATGACCCCGCGCTCGCCATTGAACGCGTGTCTCATCTCAACACAGCACCAAGTTGTGCAAATCCGGGGTTTCAAACCCTCAGGACGTCATTTAAAATCATTACTCACCTCTAGCCGGCCAAAAGTCTAGCTCGCCAAGCCCTTTCCCCTCGAATCGACCTCCTCGCGCGTCGAATCTGATCAAAACCATAAGGAATACATTACAATAGGCCAAAGAAACATAACCCAATCGAAAATACTCGAAAAACGTCGAAAATCATGAAGTTGGCAAAACTCGAGCCCTGGGCCCACTTCTCGAAAAATTACAAAATTTACATCTCCGGATTCCTCGTCTCGCCACGAGTCTATACATATCAAATTTACCAAAATCGGAGCCCAAATGCCCCCTCAAATCCCAAATTTTCATTTCAAAAACCAAGCCCTAGTTCTTCCAATTTTTACCCAATTTTTCCAAGAATTAAAGGTTGATTCTTCAATAAAATGATGTTTCTAGGCCATAGGACTTACCTCCAATCGATTCCCAGTCAAAACTCTCTAAAACCCCGTCAAAAGCTCTCAAGCTTGCTCAACAATGGTGGAAAATACATAACCCTCGCGGATGAAAAATGATATTAAACTCCTACTGGCCTTCAGGGGTTTCCGCTTCTGCGGTCCCCACGCCCGCTTCCGCGTGACCGCTTCTGCGGTCCTTGTCCGCTTAAGCGGAATCTCATTAAATCTTAGAGGCCGCTTCTGCGACTCATATTCCCGCTTCTGCGGAACTTCACCCCCAGGCCCAAACCGCTTCTGCGGTGACTTTTCCGCTCATGCGGATCCGCTTTTGCGAATACCTTTCCGCTTCTGCGGAAACTGCTCAGCCTCACCCTCTTCCGCACCTGCGATGCCTTCTCCGCTTCCGCGCAGCCGTATCCACGGTCTCCTTTCCGCAGATGCGGAAATACCTGCTGCAACCAAGAACCTGCAATTTCCAACTTCAATTTCTTCCGTTTAACCACCCGGAATCACCCCGAGGCCCCCTGGGACCTCAACCAAAAATACCAACACATCCTAAAACCCCATTCAAACTTGTTCCCATCCTCAGAACACATCAAACAACGCTAAAACCATTAAATCGCATCGGATTCAAGCCTAAGTTTCTTAAAAACTTCCGAAATACGCATTCGATCAAAAACCCAACCAAAACATCTCCGAATGACCTGAAATTTTGCACACACATCCAAAATCACCTAACGGAACTACTGCAACTCTCGGAATTCCATTCCGACCCCCGGATCAAAATCTCACCCACCAACCGGAATTCGCCAAAATACTAACTTCGCCAATTCAAGCCTAATTCCACACCGGACCTCCAAAATCACTTCCGATCACGCTCTTAAGTCACAAATCATCCCCCGAAGCTAACCGAATCACCGGAAATCACATCCGAGCCCTCTAACTCAATAGTCAACTTCCGGTTGACTTTTCCAAAACAAGCTTTCCTTAAAGAGACTAAGTGTCTCATTTCCATCTAAAACCAATCCAATTCAACTCGATCACCTCAAATACCGATAATGAAGCATAGAGAAACATAATATGGGGAAAACGGGGCGGTAACTCACGTGACGACGGGCCGGGTCATCACATCCTCCCCAACTAAAACAAACGCTCGTCCTCGAGCGGGTCAAGAAACATACCTGGAGTCTCAAACAAGTGAGGATATCTGCTCCGCATCTCCCGCTCGGTCTCCCAAGTAGCCTCCTCCACGAGCCGACCTCTCCACTGCACCTTCACTGAAGCTATATCCTTTGACCTCAACTTTCGAACCTGACGACCCAAAATAGCCACTGGCTCCACATCATATGTCAAATCATCATCCAACTGAACTGTGCTGAAGTCCAAAACATGGGACGGGTCCCCAACATACTTCCGAAGCATAGACACATGGAATACCGGATGAACCCCCGACAAGCTGGGTGGCAAAGCAAGCATATAGGCCACCTCCCCAATCCTCCTAAGTACCTCAAAAGGCCCAATGAACCGCGGACTCAGCTTCCCTTTCTTCCCAAATCTCATAACGCCCTTCATGGGCGAAACCTTCAACAAGACCTTCTCGCCCACCATATAAGATACATCCCGCACCTTCCGGTCCGCATAACTCTTCTGACGCGACTGAGCGGTACGAAGTCTCTCCTGGATCACTTTTACCTTCTCCAAGGCATCCTGGACCAACTCTGTCCCCAATAGTCTAGCCTCGCCGGGCTCAAACCAACCGACCGGAGATCTACACCGTCTCCCATATAAGGCCTCATACGGTGCCATCTGAATACTGGACTGGTAGCTGTTGTTGTAAGCAAACTCTGCAAGCGGCAAGAACTCAGCCCACGAACCTCCAAAATCAATAACACAAGCACGCAACATGTCCTCCAATATCTGAATAGTGCGCTCGGACTGCCCGTCCGTCTGAGGATGAAATGTTGTGCTTAACTCTACCTGTGTACCCAACCCCCGCTGAAAAGTCCTCCAAAACTGGGAAGTAAACTGAGTACCTCTATCCGAGATAATAGAAACTGGGACCCCATGCAACCGAACAATCTCCCGGATGAAAATCTCTGCCAGCCGCTCTGAAGAATAGGTAGTACACACCGGAATGAAGTGCCCAGACTTGGTCAGCCGATCCACAATCACCCAAATCGAATCATACTTCCTCGAGGTCCGAGGGAGACCGCTCACAAAATCCATAGTAATCCTCTCCCACTTCCACTCTGGAATATCCATCCGCTGAAGTACACCACCCGGTCTCTGATGCTCATAATTGACCTGCTGACAGTTGAGACATCGAGCTACATAACCCACAATATCCTTCTTCATCCTCCTCCACCAATAGTGTTGTCTCAAGTCCTGGTACATCTTTGCGGCACCCGGATGGATGGAATACCGCGAACTGTGGGCCTCCTCTAATATCAACTCCCGAAGCCCATCCACATTGGGCACACAAATCCGGCCCCGCATCCTCAACACGCCCTCACTATCAATAGTCACATCTCTAGTATCATCATGCTGAACCCTGTCATTAAGGACAAGCAAATGCGGATCATCATACTGGCGCTCTCTGATGCGGTCATACAAGGAAGACCGAGAAACAACACGAGCCAACACCCGACTAGGCTCCGAAATGTCTAACCTCACCATCCGATTGGCCAAAGCCTGGACATCAACTGCAAAGGGCCTCTCCCCAACTGGAATGCACGCCAAACTACCCATACTAACTGCCTTCCGGCTCAAAGCATCGGCCACCACATTGGCCTTCCCCGGGTGATACAAAATGGTAATATCATAGTCCTTGAGTAACTCAAGCCACCTCCGCTGCCTCAAATTATGATCCTTCTGTTTGAACAAATGCTGAAGGCTGCGATGATCAGTATACACCTTACAAGACAAGCCATATAGGTAGTGCCTCCAAATCTTCAAAGCATGAACTATAGCAGCCAACTCCAAATCATGTACAGGGTAGTTCTTCTCATGGGGCTTCAACTGACGAGAAGCATATGCAATAACTCTACCCTCCTGCATCAATACACATCCGATCCCAACTCTCGAAGCATCACAATACGCAGTGTAAGAACCTGAAGCTGATGGCAATACCAACACTGTAGCCGTGGTCAAAGCTGTCTTGAGCTTCTGAAGGCTCTCCTCGCACTCATCAGACCACACAAATGGAGCACCCTTCTGAGTCAACTTGGTCAAGGGCGATGCAATAGAAGAAAACCCCTGAACAAACCGGCGATAGTACCCTGCCAACCTAAGGAAACTACGGATCTCTGTGGCTGAAGTCGGTCTAGGCCAACTCTGTACCGCCTCTACCTTTTTCGGATCAACCTGAATGCCATCACTGGACACCACGTGCCCCAGGAAAGCCACAGAACCAAGCCAGAACTCACACTTAGAGAATTTAGCATAAAGCTTCTCCTCCCTCAATCTCTGTAATACCACCCTCAAGTGCTGAGCGTGCTCTTCTTGGCTACGCGAGTACACCAATATATCATCAATAAAAACAATCACGAATGAATCCAGATATGGCCGAAATACACTGTTCATCAAGTGCATGAACGCGGCTGGGGCATTAGTCAGCCCAAAAGACATAACCAGAAACTCATAATGCCCATATCTAGTCCTGAAGGCAGTCTTCACAATATCCGAATCCCTGATCTTCAGCTGGTGGTAGCCTGAACGGAGATCAATCTTATAGAATACCCTTGCCCCCTGAAGCTGGTCAAACAAATCATCAATGCGCGGTAGTGGATACTTGTTCTTCACTGTCACTTTGTTCAGTTGCCTGTAGTCAATGCACATTCTCATTGTGCCATCCTTCCTCTTCACAAATAGGACCGGTGCACCCCACGGTGACACACTAGGACGAATAAACCCCTTATCTAGGAGTTCCTGAAGCTGCTCCTTCAACTCCTTTAACTCTGCTGGTGCCATACGATAGGGAGGAATAGAGATGGGCTGAGTGCCCGGCACCAGATCAATACCGAAATCAATGTCCCTGTCCGGTGGCATGCCCGGCAGGTCTGCTGGAAACACATCTGGAAAATCCCTCACAACGGGGACAGAATCAAGACTAGGAGTCTCAGCTCCAACATCTCTCACAAAAGCCAAATACGATAGACAACCCTTCCCAACCATCAGCTGTGCCTTTAGGAAGGAAATCACCCTGCCTGGGAACATAGTCAGTCATACCACGCCACTCAATCCTCGGAACACCCGGAATAGCCAACGTAACTGTCTTGGCATGACAGTCCAGAATAGCATGGTACGGNCCTCATACTAGGTCACAGTCATGTCCCCCTGCCGAAGCCACTCGAACTGCCTACGCAGCTCCTCTCTTTGAGACTGTGGTACCCACTTCTCCAAGAAAATAGTGGAGAACTCCTGTCATGACAAAGGCGCTGCACCTGTCGGCCTACGCCGCTCATATGCCTCCCACCATGTGAAGGCAGCCCCAGTGAACTAAACTGTGGTGAATGCTACTCCGCTGGACTCCAAAATCCCCGCCGTCCGAAGCATGCGCTGACACTTGTCAAGAAATCCCTGGGCATCCTCGTCCTGAGCACCACGGAAAACTGGAGGCTGAAGCCTACTGAACCTCTCGAGACGACGCTGCTCATCGTCTGGCATAGCTGGAACCACAAAATCCTGAACTGGTACAACCGGCTGAGCTGGAGCTGCTCCCGATGTTTGTAAACCCTGCACCACCTGCTCCGGTGTGCGAGCAGCGGGGGTCTGACTGCCTCCCCCTGCCTGAGAAGTAGCTGCTATAGTAGTAGCCAAAACCATCTGAGCTAAGCCGGTGCAAACTGATAGTATTTGAGCCAAGGTCTCCTGAAGACCCAGAATCACAATGGGCACTACTGGTGCCTGAACAGGTGCTGCTGGAATGTTTGCAGTTGGGGCCTGATCCTGAGCCGGAGCAACTGGTGGAGCAACAGGTGCTGCCCTCGCGGCTCTGCCCCTACCACGACCACAAACGCGTCCACGGCCTCTAGTGCCCTCAGTAGGTGGTACCGGTGGTCGTCCGCCTCGTCCTGTAGCGCGGGTCCTCGCCAGCTGCGAGAGAATAGAACACAGAAGTTTAGTTCTTGGATTCAACAAAGTCGCACGATAAGGATTTCAAAAATGTGAAGTCTTCCTAAAGGTTCCGCAGCCTCTCGAGGATAAATACAGACGTCTCCGTACCGATCCGCGAGACTCTACTAAACCTGCTCATGACTCGTGAGACCTTGTAACCTAGGCTCTGATACCAACTTATCACGACCCAATTCCCAACCCGGTCGTGATGGCGCCTCTCGTGAAGACAAGGCCAGCCAACAGTACATTAACACTTCTTTTAACAATTTCTTAGCATAAACAGGTCTAAATCATAGTTACTGAATAATCATAAGTGTGGGAATAAAACGTAACATAACGGGGAAAAACCATCCCAAACTCAGCACGGTGAACAGGGTGTCACAAGTCATGAGCTACTACAGAGTTTGAATGAAATACTACAAGTCTGTGTCTAAGAACATAGTCCGAAGATAAATGAAATACTGATGACAAGGAAGAAATAGAGCTGTGGACGTCGACAGCTACCTCGTCTCTCCGGGTCCGCCTGGTCTGGAAGGAATCAGCACTCAGGAACGAACTCAGCTATGCCTGTATCTGCACACATGGTGCAGGGAGTAATGTGAGTACTCCGACCCAGTGAGTAATAAAAATAAATAACGACTGAGAACACATAAATCCCGTAAAGGCACAAGTAATGCTATCTCAAGCAGTAAAACCAGATAAAATAGTAAAACTAGTGAAATATAGCAATAAATTCTCTTTGTAACAATTAAATCAATTATGCTCAACCAGTAAGAAATGCTCAGAACACTGCCCCTCGGGCATGATTTTTTTGTTCCTGGTCAGTCATTGTTACCTGACCGATCAGCCATTATTACCTGACCAAAACGCGTATTACAGTGCCATTGTTACCACTGATTAGTCATTGTTAGCTGATTGGTCAGTCATTGTTACCTGACCAAAACGCGCATAACAGTGTCATTGTTACCACTATCTAAAAGTTAACCGCTCTAGATGTGTACCCACGCTCACTGTGGGTGTGCAGACTCCGGAGGGGCTCCTACAACCCAAGCGCTATCAACAAGGCCTGAAAGCCTGAACAATATCAATACGAGTCCTGAAAGCCTCCTCACATCACTCATCATGCCCTCACATAAGGCCCTCGTCCTCAATCAGTCCATATATAGTCAAAAAAAACCCTCGGGCATCAGTAAAACAATAATACTCAGCTCAAACAATAGTCCAAATATCAGTTAAAACTCTAAGTTTGAGTAAAATATAGTTGAGTTAATGAAACAGTGTAGATCACATGGACTGAGTTCAAATAATATTTCAAATAGTGAGGAAAACAGTGATGATAGTTCATAAGGAGTTCAAACAGTCGGCAATAAGCCCCAAGTATGGCAAATAGCCCAAATCACAGTGTAAAACAACAAGTCATAAATAATACGCGGTAAAATATCCTCCGGATTGGACCAAGTCACAATCCCCAATAGTAAATGACCCCGCGCTCGCCATTGAACGCGTGTCTCATCTCAACACAGCACCAAGTTGTGCAAATCCGGGGTTTCAAACCCTCAGGACGTCATTTAAAATCATTACTCACCTCTAGCCGGTCAAAACTCTCTAAAACCCCATCAAAAGCTCTCAAGCTTACTCAACAATGGAGGAAAATACATAACCCTCGCGGATGAAAAATTATATTAAACTCCTACTGGCCTTCAGGGGTTTTCGCTTCTGCGGTCCCCACGCCCGCTTCCGCGTGACCGCTTCTGCGGTCCTTGTCCACTTAAGCGGAATCTCATTAAATCTCAGAGGCCGCTTCTGCGACTCATATTCCCGCTTCTGCGGAACTTCACCACCAGGCCCAAACCGCTTCTGCGGTGACTTTTCCGCTCATGCGGATCCGCTTTTGCGAATACCTTTCCGCTTCTGCGGAAACTGCTTAGCCTCACCCTCTTCTGCACCTGCGATGCCTTCTCCGCTTCCGCGCAGCCGCATCTGCGGTCTCCTTTCCGCAGATGCGGAAATACCTGCTGCAACCAAGAACCTGCAATTTCCAACTTCAATTTCTTCCGTTTAACCACCCGAAATCACCCCGAGGCCCCGGGGACCTCAACCAAAAACACCAACACATCCTAAAACCCCATTCAAACTTGTTCCCATCCTCAGAACACATCAAACAACGCTAAAACCATTAAATCGCATCGGATTCAAGCCTAAGTTTCTTAAAAACTTCCGAAATACGCATTCGATCAAAAACCCAACCAAAACATCTCCGAATGACCTGAAATTTTGCACACACATCCAAAATTACCTAACGGAACTACTACAACTCTCGGAATTCCATTCCGATCCCCGGATCAAAATCTCACCCACCAACCGGAATTCGTCAAAATACTAACTTCGCCAATTCAAGCCTAATTCCACACCGGACCTCCAAAATCACTTCCGATCACGCTCTTAAGTTACAAATCATCCCCCGAAGCTAACCGAATTACCGGAAATCACATACAAGCCCTCTAACTAAATAGTCAACTTCCGGTTGACTTTTCCAAAACAAGCTTTCCTTAAAGAGACTATGTGTCTCATTTCCATCTAAAACCAATCCAATTCAACTCGATCACCTCAAATACCGATAATGAAGCATAGAGAAACATAATATGGGGGAAACGGGGCGGTACCTCACATGACAACGGGCCGGGTCGTCACACCATGAACTGATTGAGGTAACTCCTTCCCACTCCACTTGGTTATTCTCTTCTATTTACGCTAGTACAAATAGACCAACGTAATGTCCTTTGGAATAATTTAGAAAATATTAATGCTAACTACAAAGGACCTTTGTTGGTAGGGGGAAATTTTAATGATGTGATTAGTTCTAATGACAAACTAGGGGGTAATCCTATTAATCGTAGACGTAAAAACTCTATTTGGGACAGTATTAACAAGTGTCGTCTATTAGACCTAGGGTATAAAGGACCTAAGTATACTTGGTCTAATCTAAGGAAAAAATCAAAGGGTCTCATTTTAGAAAGGTTAGACAGAATTTTTGTTAATGAGGACTGGCTATCCTTATACCCCAAAGCTATGGTAGTTCATCTCCCTAAAACACATTCGGATCACAACCCCTTACTACTGACTCTTTGCCCAAAAAATGTTAACCACTTTAATAAACCCTTTCGCCTAGAAACAATTTGGTGTAGGCATCCGGATTTCATTAATCTAGTTAAGCACTGTTGGATTAATGATAATCTTGTCAATGCTCAAGACACTTTTAGAAATGAAGTCATTAATTGGAAAAATGAGACCTTTGGTGACATTTTCAAAAAGAAAAAGGATTCTAGCTAGACTAAATAGCATCCAATGCTCTCCTAATTATCACAAGAGCCATTTCTTACAAGATCTGGAATCTAATTTACAACACGAGAACAATTCCATTCTTTCAATGGAACATGATTTCTGGAAACTTCGCTCTAGAATAAGCTGGATTAACGAAGGTGAGGCTAATACCAAGTTCTTTCATATAGCGGCCTCAAATCGTAAGCGTCGTAATGCTATTATGTATTTTACTAACGATAATGGTCAAAGGATATTGGATCGCAATTTAATTCTAGACCATGCGCTAAGTTTCTTTAAAAATGCTTTTAGGACCTCAAAAATATCTTCCCCTAATAACATTAACCTTGATGAGGCCTCCTTCCTTAAAACAATTGATCTAAGTAGCCTTGACAATCCTCTTAATAATTCTAAAATTACCAACGCCCTATTCTCTTTCAAACCCTTTAAGGCTCCGGGTCCGGTTGGCATTCATCCTTTTTTTTTATCAAAAATATTGGCATACTATTGGCCCCTCCATTACTAGCTACTGCCACAAAGTATTTGAATCTCAATCACTTCCTAATGGATTCAATGATACTTTTGTTTGTCTAATACTTAAATTTCCCAACGCTAATAACCTCAAAAATTTCCGGTCAATTGGCCTTTGCAATGCCTCCTATAAAATCATCACAAAAATTATTGCTAATAGGATAAAACCTTACCTCCCTTATATTATAAGCCCAATGCAAGCTAGCTTCATTAAAAATAGGAGAGCGTGTGACAATGCTATTATAATCCATGATCATGAACAATTTACACAAGAATAAGAAATCCAAATTTGACATGATCATTACATTAGACTTAGAAAAAGCTTTTGACCGATTGGAATGGTCCTTTGTTTATAAAACTCTGAAGTTTTTTAAATTCCCCCCTAAACTATCCCGTCTAATAATGCACTGCATTTGTACAAGCTCCATGAGTATCATAGTAAATGGTGTGAGAACTAGCTTCTTCCAACCTGTGAGCACGTGATTTTTGCCTCGCTTGAATTACTCCTATAGAATTCTTAAAATTAGGATTTTCCCTATTATTTGATTTTTAGGATTTAATTGTGTAATTTTGTGTGTATTTTTATTCGTGTGTGCATGATACTTCATAAAAAACACAAAAAAATATTGCATTTGCATTTAGGACTTAATTTTATATATTTTTAGATTAATTAGTAATTAGGATTTTACAAAAAATGGAAAAAATCACAAAATTGATTTTTTTTTTTTTGCATTGTTTAATTCTTAGATTTGAATTTTGTTTAGTTTTCCTTTAATTTGTTTTGATTAATTGTGTAAGTCATCTTTTAGGTTTAATTAGTTTAATAAGGTCTTAGGATTTAATTCAGTTTTTTTGTTTTTTTTTTTAATTTTGAAAAGAAAAGAATAAAAAGAAGGGGGAAATAAAGAGAGAAATTCAAATTTTGGGCCATTGTCCAGGTTTTAATTTACCAGCCCAATAAACAACCCTGAACCCGTCCAAACAGGCCCCATGCCAGCCCCAAGCCCACTTCAATACCCGGTCCAGTTACCCCATACCAAACAACGCCGTTTAACAGAGAATTAATCTCAACCGTCTAGGTTTTTTGATCTAACGGTTGAGAAGCCCCCATGTCTTAATATTAAACTGTCTGAACGACCCCCCTACCCCCTTTCGTCGTCTCCACACCCTAAGAGAACCCCTCGCCGGCTCCGCCATGCGCCGGCGGCCGGAAATCGCCTCCGCCGGCGGCGATTGTCCAATAGCCACCAAAATTACACCACAACCTCGTCTCCTTCTTCTCATCACGGATCTGGTCGTGTTTTCCTTCGAATCCTACCCAAGCCCGTCGAATATGCAAAACCCTAGCCGCCGCCTCCGCCGTGTCCGGTGACGCCGCCACCAAACCTTACCAAAATCACACCCCAGACTCACCTTGACCCCCTCTCCCAATATTTCAAACTAACCCCCTTCACATCCGGCCAAAACTACTCGAATCTTAGATCTAGGGTTCGGTTTTTGAAGCTTAAAGGAATTTCAGCCTGTTTGGATTTTCCCAGTATTCGAGTGATCCTCAGTTAATGTTCTTCGTGTATTTTTGGAAAAAATAGACAGATAACATTAGCTGAGGATCAGACTCGAGATTCAGTCAATTTTAGGGCCCGAATCAGTAAGTTCTATATTTTTCCTTTCTTTATTTATTTTTCTTTTTGTTTCTTTTTCGCCGCATAGTGAATTTTTCTTTTAATTGTAGTTGGATTCCCCTTCATGTTCAATTTTTCTTCATGTTTAATTGATCTAGGCCTTGAGTTTTGCTTGCCAATCTTCTTATAGTCTTTAATTGCTTTTTCTCGGTTCATATTGCTTTTATGATTCTGTGTGTGTTTATTTTTGTTTGAGTCTTAATTTTCTGTTTGATTGGTATAGATAGCATGACTTTATATTAATTTTGTTCTTAATTTTTTGTCTAGTTCGTAGTAGTAGCATGTAATTGTATTAATTAGAATTAATTTCAAGTGCAAAACTAGGATAGGATTCCTGTTTGGTTATAGCTGAGTAATTCCCAGGACTTGATGATTAACCATGGTCATTTTGATCAAGTTTCAAAGGGCTGGGGTTAGGTTGACATAGGTTAGTAATTTAAGAATTAAGTCAAGGGTAGTATAGGTATTTCAAGAAGGGAATCTTTACCGTAACTGAAATTGGAAACCCCTAGAACCTTCTAGATTGGGGTTCCAATTAGAATTTCAGAAACTTAGTATAATAACTTGGGCAATAAGTCAGTCCTTTAGGGGCTTTTAAGCTAAAAACTGAAATTAAAAGAGGGGGCAAGGGTGTAAAAGAAAATCTGAAGATGCCCTAACTTTGCCTATAAAAGGCAGCCTACCTTACCTTGCAAAACAAGTCTAGAAGTCTAGAGATCTGAAAATTCAAAATTAAGGGTTTCAGAGGCGAGAAAATCAGAAAATTTGAAATGCAAATCCAAAAATCAAAAAAATTTGGAATTTGAAAGTTTGAGAAGGAATACTGAAAATCAACCAAAGTTTCTGCTGAATTTGAGAGTTTTAGGTATTTAGAGTCTAGATCTTAGATTTCCAAGCATTAAAAATTCTAAAAACTTCAGTAGTTGAGGTCTTAGAGGTTCCTGGGGTTATTTCGAGTTCAATTCGAGTCATTCAAGCTTGATTTGGGTGTTTACTGGTGTTACTTGCTTGAAACTATTCCCTGGACTGCTTGATACCATTTTCTAGGCTTGAAATTGACCTTAAGCAGGGTTTGACTGCTGAATTACTCTGCTGATCTTCATTTGTTTCCTTTGTTTCAATCTCCAGGTATACTCTTAAGCTCACAATTGAGGATTTCTATCTACATATGTAAAGGATCTAAAATTCGTGCTGAATGAAGAGGATATTGGAACTAAAGTGTTTTGATTTTATTGCTATTTTTTTTCTCACATTCCTGAATTAGAATTAGCATATACATGTTGATTTAGGCTTGGCACATTGAATTTGAAGTGTATAAAAGGACTGTATACTGGACTGTTATATAGAAACAATCAACACTTAAGTTTATGTTAATTTAGTTAAGTTGAAAGCTTCAGTAGCTATTTTCAGGTTCCAATCCATGAATAGGCTCTATAAAGTTGTAATAATTGAAGTTTAATTGCCGTTAAAATTCAGGAGTAGGTATGTTAATTCATCAGTTTATAAACAAGTGAATGTGTATGAGATTTGAAGTTAAAATCAGCATGTAATTTGGTTTGATTAGGAGTTGAACTATTTCATTTGGGCCTTACGTTTGCTTAGGTATTGGCCCAGTTATAGCTTCTAATTCACTTGGGCCTTTTTTAATTCAATGCTGGATTTATATGTCCTGTTAAGAAATAGGCTTCAATTTAGTTTTAGTTGTTTTTAAATGTCTTAGTTATTTTGAAATTAGATCATGAGCAGTCCCCGTTGTTCAGCTGTTTTAAAAAATGTTTTAGTTGTTTTAAATGGTTCTAGTGGTATTAAATGCAGATTATGAGCAGTTTAGTTGTTCTAATTGGTTTTGGTTGTTTTAAATATTTGTAGTTGTTCTCAATTGTTTCATTTCCTTTAATTTCGAATTTAAAAGAAAATAGACACAATTCAAATTCACTTTTATACTTGTTAGCTGCCCAGATGTTGAAATGGGCCTGTTTAGAGGCCAAACTACCGATCAGCTTTACAGCTAAAGCGTTTATACGCAGGTAGCCTCAGAAATCCAAACGATAAATATTGGGCCTTTTGTTCAGGCCCAGTTGTGTCACCTTAGTCTTGTACTTAGTTACCAGATTTTAAATTCACAGCCCATGTCTAGTTCTTATGACCTTAGCCAATTAGTAATACCCTTAGAATAATTTTAGGAGGGCCATCTTAGATAATATAATAGTCCTTGGCCCTTCAAGTTTAGTCTAATGTCCTTTAAAAGTGAAATTGAGGTGCGCCGCGCCAAATAAAAATCATAAATTGCGTGGCCCTCTTTAATTATCCCTTAAAATATTTAGAAATCGGGATGGTCATTTAGCGAATTTTCATGTCCTCCCGCAAAGATATCAACACGCTAGTTGCTTTAGGCTCGTCTTTAATAATATTACCTTCCTAAACTCTGGTGCGCATTTCATGTGATCCAAATCCAAACCCTAAATTGTTGAATAAAATGTGTTTCGGATCCGGGTGCATTTCATGTGACGTGATCCAAAAACATGTTTTAAACGACGTTCAATCTTCCTTAAAAAAATTCAATTAAAAGTGATAAATAATTTTAAATTGCACTATAGGATGAACATGTTTTAAAATCAGATATTAGGTCAATTATGATAGTTGAAGCGACCGTGCTAGAACCACGGGATCCGGGGGTGCCTAACACCTTCCCCCGGGTCAACAGAATTCCTTAGTCAGAATTTCTGGTTCGCAGACTTCATTTGGAAAGTCAAAAATTTCCTCGATTTGGGATTCAAGATAAACCGGTGACTTGGGACACCAAAAGCCAAACCTATCCCAAGTGGCGACTTTGATAAATAAATAATCCCATTTCGAATAATGTCACTTAAAGTGGAATAACTCCCTTATACATTATCCTTCGGGGTAGGTGTGTAAAAAAGGAGGTGTGACAGCTCTGGCGACTCTGTTGGGGAAACGAACCCAGAATTTCGGTTCAGGGTTCAAGAATTCGAGCTTAGAGTAGCTGTTATGATTAGCTTTATCTATTATCTAATTTTCCTACATGTTTCATGCTAAATGTGCTAAATTCATTACCGCTTTGATATTTGGTGAATTGTATATATAAACTGCTATGAGACCCTTCCTCTTTCTGAGTCTTCTACATCATGGAGAAGGGTGCACTTCGTGTGACTTCTCTTCTGTTTAGAGTCTTATCCCATCTAGAACGAGGTTCGGACAAGTTGCTAAGCCAGCGGAGCTTCTGTATCCTCGGTACGCTGCCCTCCCCCCCCCCCCCCGGCTCGAGTTTTTCGCTCGGGTAAGCCAGGTCTAGAACAATAAACCTAGGTTTTAAACCTAGTATAACAAAGCCTCATGCCGGATCTCTAGTAGGAACGTTTGTTTGTATCACGTGCATTTGACTTAGGGGACTCAACACAGGGGTTGGGTCCGTCTAGGACAGGTGACCTGAAATGAAAAGACCATCCTGATGCATCTTACATGCTACTTGTGCATTTATTTGTTTCGGCTTGCATGTTGACCGGCTTCTAGAATAGGGACAGAAAAATCAAAAAAAAAAGAGGGAAAAGAAAGAAAGAAAATCCAAGAGTGAGAGGTAGGTATTTTATTACAAAAATTCTAAAGCTCTGCGGAAAAATTTTGTTTTCAAAAATAGTTTGGTTTTATCAAATCTGCCCGAACTACGCTAGTTTGATTCCCACAGGGCGTGGGATACGTAGGCAACCCCCATCGGGTCCAACTTCCCTCTTTGCAAAAATAGCCCAAAAACAACAAAATTGTTAATTTTTTGTCACAAATAAGTCAGGTGATGCTATTCTTGTCTAAAATAAGCCGAATGTCCCCAAAAGGGCGCCGGAAGGCTGTTTTTGCAAGAACAACCACCTTGGGTCATTTTTAACGGTTAGCGGGCACAGCCTTAAAATCTTCTTTCCCGAAGTGCTAAAAGGCCGTATCCGCGAAGCCGAGGTTTGATTTTTTTTGAAATGAAAATTTTGAAAAAAGAATGATGTTGCCTTTTCTTCTTTTAGGTGAAAATAAGTCTTTAAATCACCTTAATAAATATGCAGGATGAGCACGAATGAAATTGAACCATTCACAGTCTTTAATGAGATCCCCTTGAAGCTCCACATGTGGTGGGATGATCTAGGAAAAGGCAGTAGAGAAACAGTGGCAAAAGTTCTGGGAGGTCTCGTCGGATTATTGAACGTCAAGCCAAGGTTGGACATAATTGAAGCTTTAATACCTTTCTGGGACCCGACTCGCAATGTGTTCCGTTTCTCTGACTTCGAGCTCACACCTACATTGGAGGAAGTGTGGGTTATGCGGGCCTTAATGGAAATCTTAGAAGCCGATATCCATTGTCACAAAGACCGTTATCTCCCCACAGATTCCTAGATTTACTGAGTATTAGTAGGGATGTCCAGGACGGAAATTTATCAGAAGGGTATTGCACACTCCATTTCTTGTACCATCGATATAGTAACCCCCGAGGTTTTGAAAAGCCAAACACTGGTCTAACTCATGCCGGAAATAAAGACAAATGGGAGGCAAGGCGGGGTTTAGCTTTCATGGTAGCCTTCTTGGGAGTTGTGGTCTGTCCACGAAAAGATGGTCATATAGAGATCGACCTTGTGGGAATGATCGATGTTGCTATCAAGAAAGCCAACAACACTGTGGTTCCTCTGATCGTATCTGAAATCTATAGAGCCTTGACTATCTGTCGGGAAGGGGGAAAGTTCTTCCAGGGTTGCAATTTGTTACTACAGTTATGGATGCAAGAACAGCTCTGTCACCGGGTTGGGTACATGAATTATGGTTTGACTGGGTTGAGCTACATTGAAGAATTTGAAAGCCGGGTAGCAGGTATTGAACTCCCTACGGGTACTGAAGCTTGGCTTGCACTTCTGAGATCCTTGATTGCCGATAAGATTGAGTGGGCATTTGCATGGCTTCCTGCCACTGAAGCAGTTTACATGTTAGCTGAAGTGTCTTTTATCCTCTTGATGGGCATCCGGAGCATCCAGCCTTATGCTCCCTACAGGGTTTTGCGACAATTGGGAAGATTTCAAACCGTACATAATGATGAAGACTTGAGCAAACATGTCATTGAACTGGGCCCAAAAGCTGCATTTCCAGAAGGGATGATTCGCCAAGTATGGAATGAGTGTAGGTTTCTTGAACCTAAGACCATAGTGCGAGACCGAGCTAGAGGGGATGTGGACCCTAAGTACATGGTTTGGTTTTGCAAAAGATTCCAGATTCCTAAAAGACCCGCAAAGAGACCACATGTCCAACAATTTACTGATGGGGCCCAGGTGCAGTGGGATTGGTTAACTAAGGAGAATGGGTACAGAGCCAAAATAAGCCAATTGGAAAGGCAAGTCATGGAGCTTCAATTTGAAAAGGGTGTTCAAGCCGCCGCAGACGAGGGAGAAAAGAAGAAACTGACCCAGGAAAATGAGGCTCTTAAGGCTCAGATCCGGCAGATGAAAATAGCTGCCAACAACCAAGAAAGAAGTCGGGCTGATGAAAGGTTGATAAGCGGACTAAGAAAGAAAGTCCTCGAATGCCAAGAAGACTTGGAAAAATCCGAAAAGAGTATAGCAAAAATCCGGACGCAGTGGGCAAAGAAAGCAGAAGAACGGACCCAATTTGTGCAACAAATGAAGAGAAATTATGAAGGGACTATTACTAATCTGAGAAGAAAAGTGAATACTCTTGAGGATGAGGCAGCCAAACAGGCTAAAGATTTCAAAGCTGATAGGGAGCACTGTTATGCTCTGATGGCTCAGATGGAGGAAGAAATACAGAACTTGCAAAATCAGCACCTTCATGATTCTCAAGTGTTAGAAGCCCGGAACCAGCAGATAGGGCGGTTGCTTCAGGAAAAGGGCAGAATTAGGAAAAGAATCAGAGCCATCGCTGACTACATTACCATGAAGTGCCAAGTGTGCGAGAACATGACTCGCACCACTTTCTATGGTGCAGTGATGACTTTCGTCCGCCGAGTTATGAATGATTTGGAGCAATTACAAGGGGGTCTCGCACATAAGCCCATGGCGAGGCCGAATGATGCCCCGCGGGCCCCAGTAATTGAAGCTTTAATGTATTCTTGATTTTGTTTTATTTTGAGTCTGTTTGTAGTTTTCCTTTCCAAGAAGACGAGTAGTGTAGCATCTTTTGTAATAGAAGTTTTTATTAATGAAAAATTGAAAATTCCCAAAAATTATTTCCTTACTTTTCGCATTTATTTTTTCAAGAACTACGCTTGGTCTGATTCATGCGGGGTCATGATACGTAGGCAATCTCAATAAGATTCGACCGTAACCCTAAGAGAAAAGAAAAAGGGAGGAAAGAAAATAAAAGAAAAAAAACAAGAGAAAAAAAGAAACAAAAGAGAAAGAAAATAAGAAAACCAAGAAAAAGAAACCATGGCAAAAAGCAAAGTCAAGAATGAAAGAAAAGAAAAGAGAGAGTGAAAAAAGAAAAAGAGAGGCAATGAATGAGAGAAAGGGCAAGAGAAGAAAAGAAAGAGAAACAAAAAGAGAAATGGAAATCGAAAGAAGAAAAATGGGAAAGAATAAGGAAAAACCGAGATGACGCATGCAATCGTTGCAAAACATATAGAAACACATTTAACTGCACAGGTGCATCACACCTCAACATGCGATTACCTATCTGTTATTTGGCTCAAACTAACCGTTTGCTGCTGTCGTAACCAGGCCAGGTTATAGAAACGGTGGTTGGTTTTTCGTGGTAAACTGGCATCACATCCGTACTTTACTAGATCGAAGGGGGACATAGAAATATCTTCGGAAATGACCTTGCCAGCAATTCTCATCCCAGAAGATAGCCCAATCTCGGGCATCCCGGCCTCAGAGTCTGCAGCAGCCGAAGAAAACAGGATCCTACGTCTTAGAGTCATGGAGATATGGGATGCATGGACTAATGGAAGGGAGCCTCTAAGTGCTATTCCCGGCTTTCCCGAACTGTTCCCTAGATCAGGGGGTACCTCTAATATCCCCATCAGCCACCCGAATACCCCATTGGGACAACCTACCATATCGGCTCATTTTGTGGGAACACCTTCTGAGGTTCGCCCCCAGGTGTTCACATCCGGAGCAGTCCCCAATATCTTTACCGCTCCCCCATGCTCCGCCACAACACAACCTGCACTCCCAAAACCAACCACTATTGATCCGTCAGCCTTCACATTCCAAAATCCTATTTTCCAAGTGGAGCCTCCTCAGTACCCCACCTATACTTACTCCCACCCACCTCCATATGAGTTCACAACGGGACAGGAAAAGACTCCCAAAGCTCCCGAACAGAATGAAATGGCAAAAAGGATGAGAAGCCTGGAACAGAGCCTCAAAAACATGCAGGGTCTAAGTGGGCAAAAGAGTGTGTCATATACTGATTTGTGCATGTTTCCTCACGTGCATTTGCCTATGGGATTCAAGACTTCGAAGTTCAAGAAATACGATGGGCATGGTGATCCCATTGCTCAGCTTAAGAAATACTGCAATCAATTGCGCGAAGCTGGAGGAAAAGAGGAATTGCTCATGGTGTACTTTGGGGAAAGCTTGGTGGGTATCGCCTCCGAGTGGTACGTGGATCAGGACATTTCTCGTTGGCACATCTGGGACGACCTCGCAAGAGACTTTGTTCGACAGTTCCAGTACAATATAGACATTGCTCCAGACCGGAACT
>NC_031989.1:95413458-95414215 GCF_001879085.1 Nicotiana attenuata | reverse complement strand
TCGATCAATGGCAAAGGCAGGGAAGTGGAAAACGTTATTGTTGGAATCTGACACAATGCAAATTGAGAGAAATAAAATGAGAGAGTCTTATCGGTGAAAACCTTCGGGCACCATAAGGCGATGGTGAGTAGAGAAATTGACAATGAGAGAGTCCGCTTAGTGAAAACTCGCAAAGAGCACTATCGGGCGACAGTGAGAAGAGAAATGAGAGAGGTCGACTGGCGAAAACCCACAAAGGGCGCTGTCGGCCGAAAAGAAGACATCTCATCACTAAAAATGTCCTGGCAAGGTTCCCTGGTTTTGAAATGCGGATCAATGGGTTCACGAGAAGCTGGAAAGTTTGTGTGGGTCGGGCGTCCAGTCCAAGAAGCATGTCATGTTCATTTGAAGCCAGCATGCACCCCAGATAAGTCCTCCTTTTCCCCCGAAAGGGACGCCTCTCCTTAAAATCATATACTTGCCTTTTGCCTACTTTTTCTTTGAATCCCTTTCGGTTTAACTCTGATTCCGTAACTAGTACAAAGAAAAGGTGGCAGGACCGGCTTCACTGGGCTCCGCCTAGTCAGAGTCGAAGAAAATACCCAGCCTCAGCGAGTGCGTCAGGCCAATCCCGACTGACCATAGTGGTTGATGCTTTCGAAGCAAAGACATTGGAAAAGAAAGAAAATCAAAGGCAAGGGCAGAATAAAGTGAAAAGGCCAGAGCCCACACGGGCGAGTCATAATGAAATCCTGAGAGTTGAACCCGGTCGGTTTGA
>NC_031989.1:95408513-95409254 GCF_001879085.1 Nicotiana attenuata | reverse complement strand
CAATGGCATGAAAAGCTACCTTTCGCATTACTCGGGTATCGTACCACAGTGCGTACATCAATTGGAGCAACACCGTACTTGTTGGTTTACAGTACTGAAGCTGTCATACCTGCAGAAGTAGAAATTCCTTCACTCCGGATAATTGTTGAAGCGGAGATTGAGGACAGTGAGTGGGTTAAGACCCGGCTAGAGCAATTGTCATTAATTGATGAAAAACGGATGGCCGCAGTTTGTCACGGGCAGTTATACCAACAAAGAATGGCCCGCGCTTATAACAAGAAAGTACGTCCCAGGAAATTCGAAGTGGGACAGCTTGTACTCAGACGCATTCTCCCTCATCACCAGGAAGCAAAAGGAAAGTTTGCCCCTAATTGGAAAGGTCCATACATAATCCGAAAGATATTGCCAAGAGGAGCACTGTATCTGGGAGACATCGAAGGAAATGACCCTGAAACATTAGTCAATGCAGATGCAGTCAAAAGGTATTATGTCTAGGCTTCCTGCGATGATGGCTTTTGTGCAATTGAGATGACGAAGGCTCTCCTTCTCGCTACCCAAATACTATCAATCCTTCGTAAACCCCTTGAGCCGGTTACGCTTCTTTGGCTACCCTCTTTGGAACCTGGAAGTACAAAAAAAAAGATTATTTGCCTGAACTACGTCTGACTTGATTCCGAAAGGATATGTAGGCAGCCTCTCTCTGGGGTTCAGTCACACCAAAACAAAAATCCCAATTTCCCC
>NC_031989.1:95001163-95101361 GCF_001879085.1 Nicotiana attenuata | reverse complement strand
GGAGAGAGATCAGACCGGGCTTGTCCTAACCCAGCATTCCGCCACCCCCTTTTTCCTCTAGCCAACCTGGATAGTATGAGGTGTAAGCCGGCATGATACCTGTCAGGTTCCATGGAATCCCTCTCCAAGGACGATCTTGCTGTTCCACATTTGTTGAGCTTGACATTTGGTTATGGGCCTGTCGTCGTCCTTGGAAATCAGCCCTGAAATGACTCATCTTTGCCGACCCTTTGGTACGACTTGCTTCCTACCTGCCTGCCTCATGACTCGGAGAGGGACATAGGGATAAGTTAGTTACCCCTCAGACCAATGAGTATGAGAAATGGAGCGTCCCGAGAGCGGATGATGAACTCTCCAGTGGGGAACCATTCGAACATCCACTGCACCTTGCTTCTTTTCAAGTTTTCAACAATTCTACCCATCCTCGAGCATACCCTAGACGAGCAAACATGTCAGGCATATAGTTCATTCTATTGGGATGGTGAAAGGCTATATGGTCATTCCACGGCCTTCGCGGAAGCTCTTAGCGGTATCGACCCTTTTGGAGATGTTATACGAGCCAGAGTTGGAGTAATAAGTTGCAACCCTCAAAATGACTGGCCCCTCGTTGACAATTTTCCAAAGCTCGGTAGATCTCCGCAACAATCATGGGCACTATGCTAAAATGTTGCCCTTCAATCCCCTCCATTAGTGTCTTGGTGACTATGGCTAGTCTGGTATGGATCCTAGCCTTCTTCATGGGAAACACTATCATCCCCAAGAAACAGAACATGAAGACGAAAACCCTCCTGTGGATATGCCCCAATGAGGTGAGGGTGAATTCGTCTGGATGGGTGCGGTAGGACTTGCTATGACCGTACCTCTCGTACAGGTAGTCGAAGGGAACATAGGAGTCCTTCAAACAGGTCAAATCTGAATTTTTCTTCAACCCCATCATTTTGAAGAAACCTTCACCCTTGTGGTTTTCTGGCATGAGCAAACCCGGAGTCTCCCAAGGAATACCGGCTAACCCTCCTATTTCCTCGAGCAGCGGGGTCATTTCAAGGTCCCCAAATCGAAATACCGATCTATCACTGTCCCAGAATAAGGTCGCAGCCTCTATAATTTTGTTGTCTGGCTGAATTTCCAAAAGAGAGGGTAAGTTTCCCAAATACTTGCGGACAAGAGTCTGGTCACTGGAATGAAGGTCCTGCCACCATCTTAGCAACCTCGGGTGAATATTGGTTACCATGCCGAATCTGGGGACTTCGTGCCTCATTTTCTGCAAAACAAATCGTTAGTCCCTTACCCCCGCCGGACTCGACTATTTAAATCAATAATTGGCATAAACAACATTTAGTTCTCCAAATAAATGCACAGAGTATGGTGTTGTCCGTTTGGGTCCCAGGGGAACCCAGTGGACTTTGGATAAGGCCATCTTAAAGAGTCATTATGTGGACAACATAACTGACTCGACTAGGTTTGACAGTGATGCATGAACAGTTAAATAGAATAAGGTTTCTATGGGGTGCTAGACCGGTACCCTTGAGCGGACAACTCAAGAGGGAAAGGCACAGAACCGTCGACTGCACCGCTGATCGACTAGTTTTGCCGCAAATACGCCTTTGCCAAAATTTAGGGGGTAATAATATTGGAAGAGCGCAACCACTCACCAAGCGTTGCTATGGTATTTGTTTGGCACGAATGGAATATGATGTTGAAAAATGCAATTACAAAAAAATGAAACAAATTGGCACGTATTTTCACGTTCATAATGATTACAATAATTGCTCGGAAATTACAACGGTATTGAAGAAAAATAGTAAATGAAAGCGTTAAAGAAAAAAAAAAGAAACAAAAGGACAAGTCAGTTTCGAATACAGGCATTAAACAAAGCAATAAAAGAAAACAATAAAGTCACATATAACATGAAGTGGTAAAATCCTAAAGAAATCCCCAGCAGAGTCGCCATGCTGTCGACACCCCCTTTTTCTCGCGAAATCGGGTTTACGACATTCGGGAAGACAACTCCATTCCCGTTTGGGAATTGGGTTTTTGGAATTGAAGAGTTGCCACCTAATGATTGAGTGCATTAGGACACTAAGAAGGGTTTTGAATTGGAAAACCAGAGTTCGGGTAAGGGCTAGAAATTATCTCGAGGGGAAGGTGTTAGGCACCCCTCAAGATCCACTAGTGTGGTTCCCGGCCATGCTATGTTGTGACTTTAATGTAAACAAGTATGCAAATAAATTTACACACAAGGGTTGCTAACAAGCATGTTGGAATTTATAAACAAAGAAGGAAAAAGGGATAATGCAGTAAAAAAAAAATAAGGGGGAGTTTTGGGTAATTGAAAAGACAGAATTTATTGATATTAAACAAAGTAACATAGGGCAAGGGGTCCTAGGTTTATAAATCACATGGATCATCCACACAACACCGGTAACCAATCGTACGCGTAGTGTTATCGTGTGATCATCATCTCTATGTCTACCCTTCCCACCCCGATAAGGTATTAAGCGCGAAATGGTGTCGTTACCTACAACGTGCTATTACCCGTCCCACCTATCAGTCCTGGAGGCTTTAGGACCACTAATCCTAAAGGGAGGGAGCTTGGCTTTTCAGAGGTTCAAAAGGTTAAAATGCTAAGGCGTCAGGCAAAACACATAAAACAATTATGGGAGCACAAAAGCAATTAGGGCTCAGACAAACCTCCTTTAATCACAGAAATCATGTAGTTTAGCATGTCTTACATATACTGATTAGGTCCAAATATGCTTAACGTTAGGCAGGCTAGTTCATTACATATTTTTAGACAAGAAGTTCGCATTAGGCTCGCCTGGCTGTAACTTATCGAAGACTGGTGCAATTAATTAACTACTTACTTGTTTGCCTAGGTGATGGCATCTACTGGTTTCAGGAATAAGGAAGTGAACTTATTACTGAAAGTTGCCAGTTTTCACAGAATGATACGAGTTCTGCATTTGGTGACTACTGACAGACTAATCTTAAAACGAGTGATTCAGATTGGTTTGATAGTTCCTATAGGCATGCTTTCTAGCGTTGTTAATTTTAAACACTTTTTACAGGCGTAGCAAGAGCGCAGAAAATCCTACGAGCATGGTATCTAGGATGCAATTGATTATTATTTTGACCTATAACTGTTTGCCTAATGATAGATACAAAAATGCAGAATCTTAAAGACATGGTTCCTACATGCGGAATTCTTATGAGCAGGATATCTATATGATATGCAGAGTTCTTATGAGCATGATTTCTATATATATGAAAGTGCAGAATTCCTATGAGCATGATTTCTATATGTGAAAGTGCAGAAATTCAAAGAAAAACTCCTATAGGCAGGATATCTACATATGAAAGTGCAGAATTCCTATGAGCATGATTTCTATAGATGAAAGTGCAGAAATAAGCATGATTTCTATATGTGAAAGTGCAGAAATTCAAAGAAAAACTCCTATAGGCAGGATATCTACCCTTATGCATACACAGATAACCCTCCCCTTTTTACTAAAACCCCATAAGTTATTACAAAATTTATTACAGACCAAATGAATCAAACAGAAAATAAAATTACATCAGAGCTTTTAAGCTGCATCCAAGGAGCCTAATTCAGACCCAAGGTCTAACAACATGATATGAGCCAACTGCCGGGATCAAGTACCAAGGCCTTTCTCTTATCTGGAATGTGTCAAAGTTCCAAGGAGTTTCAAGAACTCCAGGCAATGCTTACACCCAGATATCATTACAGAACTGAATTAAAGTGCAGTGTGGAAGGGCCAGCCCTCCAATGTTCAAGTTCAGAGGGAACTCAAGGTCCTAAGGCAAGGCTCATTGGAGGGGGGCAGAACTTAAAATCTAGGAACAAGTGTAAGTGCAATAGAGGGAATTAAGGGATGCCAAGGCAGGCTGGAGGTCATGCCCAGCAACATAGAATGCTGGCACACCCCCTGACCATTCCACTAGCCAAACATTGGAGAGTCAGGACCTATTGAAGGTCAAACCATGGCCTGGGCAGTAATTGGGATACTGTCAGGCCAAGGTTTCAACTCAACACATAAAGGGGATTAGGGGTAGGGATATGTGTCTTATTAAAATCAAATCAGTATCAAAGACTTCCTTTAATAAAGCAATTAAACCAAACGGTAGCATGCAAGTGTTAAATAAGGAAAGAAATCACGCAGGGCTGGACATGACAAATAAGGAAATATTTTCAGCACAGTACGAGTATACCACATGTATTAGGGGTTAAGTTCATTAGACCTTAATTAAGGAAAGGTCTGTAAGAATCCCATACTAATGTAATTAAGGTAATGGGATCAAATCAACTTAAGTAGAAAGGCAAGGTCGAAAGGAAAATATTTCAACAAGTCCAAGAAACAAAGGAAATCAAAACAATAAAGGAAAGAATCAATTCAAGAATGCAATCAGAATTACACAAAGAGATTTGAAATCAGTCCACAATCAAGGTTATTTTGAGAGGGAAATTTGACCTATAAAGAGTGCATAAACATTAAGCATGCGAGGCTGGATTTAAGACAAAGAAGAGTGTCATGCAATCAAAGAAAATCAGTGAGTAGAGGACCATAGGAACATGGTAGTCATCTCAGAGAAGAGGGAATACCAGATAGCATGCGAAAGGTCAAGTAAAGAGGTCAGAATCGTATGAAGAAACAAAGTTGACACAAAGATTTCGAAACTCAGTCGAACTGTAGAGGAAGCAACTTCAGGAACTCAAATAGGTCCAAAGAGACTAGGGTTTTGAAATCAACACGTTCAGAGATAAGAAACAAACAAATCACATAACAAATAACCTCAAAACTCGAATGAACCCCAAATTCTAGGGTTTTTTACCATTAATCGAGTCTAGAGATGAAGACAAGTAAGTCAGGCAAAAATATTAACGGAATAAGAGCAGAAATCATAAAGGAACACGTATTTCCCAGTAGAAGAAACTCATGAATAACATAATAAAGAACAATCATGCAAAAAATACAGTAGAAGAACTCGTAAGAACAAGGTAGAAGAAACACAGTAGAAGAAACACATAAGGATCATAGAAGAGACATAGCAGAAGAAACATATAAGAATCACAGTAGAGCATGTTAAAAGATCAAAGAAACCCTAAATCGGGGAAGATGAAAAGGTTAAAAAGCAACTTTTGAAAGAAACTTTTGAGAAAACGTTTGAGACCCCAAGATAAACACAGATCTAGGACAGATCTAGAGAAATCAGGAGAACCTCGAAAGGTTAGGGTTTCAGAAGAAACCTAGAAGTGAGAAAGGCCTGGAAAACTCGTGGATCTAAGCCGGAGAAGTTAGACTCAGGCTCGAACGTCCCCGATATGCCGGAGTAGAGCCGGAGACGACCATGGAACCCTGAATCGAAGGAGATCTGGGTTGATATCTTCAAGGTCAGGCCTTGAATCTTCAGAAAACCGGTGTATAAGAGCACCAGGGGGTGGGTATGAGATCCCCATGGCTTTGGTGGCCATAGATTCCGGTGGATCTCTGGTCTGAGACGGCAAGAGGCGGCTAGGGTTTGAGAACCCTTGAGAGAGTTTGAGAGAGTGGAGGGTTTCAGAGGCGGCGGCTGAGGAGAAAATGAGGTAGGGTAAGGGGTCGTTTGAATTAAAAAAGGAAAGGGATGAGGGGAGCCGTTGATCTAAAAGATCAACAGCTGGGATTAAATGGGTTAAATGGGGGCCGGGTTTGGGTATGATAGGAAAGGGTATGGGTCGGGTTATAATAGAATTGGGTTGTGGGATTTTGGGGTTGAGATTGGGGGTCCAATTTGGGCTAAAATTGAAATACAAAAGGGCTGTCATTTAAATAGCCAGTTTTCCCCTTTTAATTTATAGAAATAGTAAAAAATGACTTGAAAAATAAATTAAAGGTACTGGACCAATTAATAACATATAAATATTAATGTAAAAATACTAAAAGTGATTTTATAATTATAGAATGCTGTTAATCGTAAAATAGGCTATAATTATAATTATATGCAATTAGCTTAAAAAATACCAAATAAATGTATAAAAATATACAAAAAATTACCCCAATTATATCTTAGGGTAAATATGAGAATGAAATAAATTATTCACTAAAAATGCTAGTTTGGGAATAATTATTGAATTTTGTAGTATTAAAATAGACAATAAATTGGTTTTAAAATCTTAAAAAATAAAGGGAAAATATCAAAACTTTGGGGCATGCTTATATATGCCTGTACATGCTATTTTGAAAGTATTTTGCATATATAAAAAATGTAGGGAAAAATTGGGTATCAACAGGTAGTCCCATTTAGATACCGCAATATGTGTTTGATTCCATTCTAATATCTCCTTGTAAGAGTAGAGCTATATCTTGCTAAGACATTAACCGAAAAAGTTATGTCAGGCCTTGTTGTATTATCAAGATATATTAGTGCACCAATTGCATTAAGATATGGTACTTCAGGACCAAGTAGCTCTTCATTCTTTTCTTGAGGTCGGAACGGATCGTTATTCACATCAAGTGATCGAACAATCATCGGAGTACTTAATGGATGTGCTCCATCCATGTAAAACCGTTTCAATACCTTTTCTGTATAGGAAGATTGATGAACAAAAATCCGAGACATAATTTTGTCTTCGAGACCTTTCATCTTGAATTCCTTCTTTAAATAATCAATTGCCTTTTGAAGTTCTATAGGAGTTCCAATAAGGTTTATGTCAACTACATATATGGCAAGTACAACAAATTCCGATGTTGTTTTCTTTATAAAAACACATGGGCAAATGGCATCATTTATATAACCTTCCTTTAATAATTACTCACTAAGATGGTTATACCACATTCTTCCTGATTGCTTTAGACCATACAAAGATCTTTGCAATTTGATTGAATACATTTCCCAGGACTTTGAGTTATGTGTGTCAGGCATTTTAAATCCCTCTGAAAGTTTTATGTATATCTCATTATCAAGTGAGCCGTAAAGGTAGGCTGTAACCACATCCACTAAATGCATGTCAATCTTTTCATGGACAACAAAACTAATGAGATAACGAAATGTTATTGCATCCATAACAGGTGAATGTGTCTCTTTATAATCGACACCGGGCCTTTGCGAAAATTATTGTGCAACAAGGCGTGCCTTATATCTTTGTACCTTATTTTTCTCATTCTTTTTACGTACAAAGACCCATTTATAGCCAACAGGCTTAACTCCATTAGGTGTTTGGACTACAGGCCCAAAAACTTCACGTTTTGCAAGTGAATATAACTTTGATTGGATTGCTTCTTGCCATTTTAGCCAATCACGTCTTTGTCGACATTCTCCAACAGATTGAGGTTCATGATCAACACTATTTTGCATAATTCTAGATGCAACATTGTATGCAAAGACATAATGCGATGACCCAAAAGGTCATCACTCATTTTGAAAGTAAATTCTGTATTCCGAGGCCTTAAAAATCTCTTTTTGTCTCACCTCGATTTGCGTGCGTAGTCCGGGCGCATTTTTGGAAAGCTTTTATGTGAAATCTAAGTAAAATAAGAAAATCGGCTTTTAAAATTGATTAAAGTTGACTTTTATCAACATTCTTGGTAAACGGACCCGAACCCGTGATCCGACGGTCTCGTAGGGTCCATAGTAAAATATGGGACTTGGGCGTATGCGCGGAATCGAATTCCGAGTCCCAAGCCCGAGAAATGAATTTTTAAAGAAGATTATTTACTGGAAAATATAAAGCTTTTTAGAAGTGAATTGATGCATTTTCTTGATGGTATCGGGCCCGTATCTTGGTTCCGGAGCTTGGTACAAGTTTAAAATAATAATTAAGTTGAATATATAAAATTTGGTAAAGATTGGAATTGGTTTGGTATAAAACGGACCTATAGTTGAGAAAATAGTAATTTTGATGTTCTTGAGTGATTTCATGAATTTGAAGATTTATTCATAGTTGTTGATGTTATTTTGATGATTTGATCGCACGAGCAAGTCCGTATGATATTTTTAGACTTGCGTGCATGTTTGGTTTGGAGCCCTGAGGGCTCGGGTGAGTTTGGATAGGCCAAGGAGTGAAATTGGACTTAGAGGAATGGCTGTTGCAGGTTCAGCTGTGTTGCAGGCTCTGATCTCGCAATTGCAAGATCAGGCTTGGCAATTGCGAGCCCAATAGGCTTGGCAATTGCGAGGGCTTGATCGCATTTGCGAAGAAAGCCCAGGCCTGCCAGTGTTCGCAATTGCGAGCCTTCCTTCGCAAATGCGAAGTCATCAGGGGACCAGTATCGCAATTGCGAACAAGTTGTTCGCAATTGCGAGGTTAGCAGAAAATGCCCAGGTTCGCAAATGCGAGGCCTTGTTCGCATTTGCGAGCTTCGGAATTGCGACATCTGCGACCAGTTAATTGGGACTTAGACGGATTTTTCTTCATTTTTCAAACTCTCTCAAAGCCTAAACATTCTTGGGCGATTTTCTAAAGAAAAGTTCTTCTCCAAATAAATTGTATGTCCTTTCTAACTCATTTTATCCAATCTATAACATCTTTTTACATGATTTCAACTCAAAATCAAGGGTTTTCATGGGGGAATTGGGTGTTTTGGGTAGAACTTAGGATTTTCAATTTTTGGGGATTTGGACCTCGATTTGAGGTCCGATTTCAAAACAAATTCTATATTTGGGTTCGTGGGTGAATGGGTAATCGAGTTTTGGTTCGAACCTTGGGTTTTGACCATGTAGGCCCGGGGTCGATTTTTGACTTTTTGGGAAAATAATTAGAAAACCTAATTTTATGCATTAGAATTGGCTAATTTAGCATTTATTGATATCGTTAAGTAAATTGTGGCTAGATACAAGCGAACTGGTGGTGGAATCAAGAGGTAAAGCGGTAGTTGAGGCTTGAATTGTGTTCGTGGCATTGAGGTAAGTGCTTGTTCTAACCTTAGCTTGAGGGATTAGGAGTTGTATCTTATTTGCTATGTGTTAATTGTTGAGTACGATGTATAGGTGTGGTGACGATTATCTATACGTCGGTGTCAAGCATGCCCGTAAGTCTTATACTATGATTGATGTGACTTCGTTTCGTATTGTCCATACCTAATATGATGATTTCTAATGTTGAACAAGCTTATGGAAGTATTCTTGGTAATTGAACATTATAGAGCATTGGCTCAAGTTGAGAATTGAGTTGTAAAGTAATTCGTGGAAAGGAGAAGAGGTTTATGATATTGTCTCCCTTGCCGGAATGTTATTGCTTTTGATATTTTCTCCCTTGCCGGGATGTTATTGCTTTTGATTTTATCTCCCTTGCCGGGATGTTATTACTCATGATATTGTTTCCCTTGCCGGGATATTATTGATATTACTATTATTCCCTTGCCGGGATTCTATTGTGATTTTAGTGATTCCCTTGCCCGTATTGCTTTGTGATTGTTGCTTGGATAAGGAAGAGTGTAAAAACATGAAGGGTGATGCCGTGCATGATATTAGTGAGTGAGTGTTAATGCAAGAAGGGTGATGCCGTGCCGATATTGTAAATGTAAAAGCACGAAGGGTGATGCCGTGCCATGATATGAGTGATAATGCACGAAGGATAATGCCGTGCCATGATTATGTGAGGTAAAAGCATGAAGGGTGATGCCATGCCGATTATATTGATTCTTATGGTGAGGAAGAGAGTAAAAGCACGAAGGGTGATGCCGTGCATTTGTCTTTGTTTTCCTTATTCTTGCTTATAGTTGAATTTTGGTTTTCCATATGTTTCTTTAATGAATTTCGGTTTGTACATGAAATTTTTGTCATTATTTCTTGCTGTATATGATATAACTGCACAAGTTTATTTGGTAGTCTTGTCCTAGCCTCGTCACTACTTCGCCGAGGTTAGGCTAGGCACTTACCAGCACATGCGGTCGGTTGTGCTGATACTACACTCTGCACTGTGTGCAGATCCCGGTGCTGCGGCTTTTGGACCACAGTGAGGTTGCTACCTTCAGTCCAGTGGCGGAGACTCGAGGTAGTCCTGCAGGCGTCCGCAGGCCTTGGCGTCTCCTTCTATCCTTCCATTCTGTTTGTTTTATGTATTTCAGAGACAACTTCGTATTTATCTTTCAGACCACTGTTTGTAGTATTCGTAGATAGTCCGTGACATTGTGACACCAAATTCTGGGTAGAGTTGTATGTTGGATTCTGCACTAGTATATGGCCAAACTATTAGTTTTCGTCTTCCGCATTTTATTTTATTATAATTATTCCGCTGTTGATCACCTGTTATATTGAACTGTTAAAAAGGCTAAGCAAAAAGGTTAATGAATCTATAATACTCGGCTTGCCTAGCTTTCATGAGTAGGCGCCATCACGACTCCCGAGGGTGGGAAATCCGTGTCGTGACAAGTTGGTATCAGAGATCTAGGTTGCTTAGGTCTCACAAATGACAGATAAGCTTAGTAGAGTCTGAGGGATCGGTACGGAGACGTCTGTATTTATCCCCAGAGGCTACAGAGTTAGGAAAAACTTCACGTCTATTCTTTCTTGTCGTGCGAATTGATTTCTTAATGCTAATTGAACTTCCACTCTATTCTTTCGAAGATGGTGAGAACACGTCCCGCTTCATCAGCTGACCAATAGCCCGAGCCCCCAGTAGCAGCTCTTGCGAGGGGTAGAGGTCGAGGCCGCGCTAGGGCCCGAGGCAGAGGCAGGGCTCAGCCCAGAGCTCGAGCAGCACCGCCAGCGGTAGAGCCTCAGGTTGAGTTTGACGATGAGGTTCCAGCCCAGTCTGTTCCAGCAGGCCTAGCTCAGGTCCTAGAGGAGTTCATCGCCACCCTGGTACTTCAGGATGCTCTGGTCCGTCTAGTGGGCCTTATGGAGAGTGTCGCCCAGGCAGGCTTGCTTTCTGTAGCACCAACTATCTCTCAAGCTGGAGGAGGAGCCCAGACTCCTGCTACTCGCACTCCGGAGTAGATGGCTCCCCAATTTCAGACCCCAACAGCTCAACGAGTTGGGGTAGTTTAGCCTGGTGTTGTGGCATAGACCGGAGAGGGGCCAGCTATGTCTGCTGATGCCTTGTGGAGATTGGACAGGTTCACCAAGCTCGTCACTACTACTTTTGGTGGTACATCTTCCGAGGATCCCCAGGATTATTTGGACAGTTGTCATGAGGTTCTACTGAACATGGGGATAGTGGAGACCAATGGGGTCGACTTTGCTGCTTTTCGTTTGTCTGGATCTGCCAAGACTTGGTGGAGAGATTATTGTTTGGCTAGACCAGCTGGGTCACCGGCTTTGACTTGGGATCAGTTTTCTCAGCTATTTCTAGAGAAGTTTCTTCCTATCACTCAGAGGGAGAACTATCGGAGGCAGTTTGAGCATCTCCAGCAGGGTTCTATGATTGTCACTCAGTACGAGACCAGATTCATTGACTTAGCCCGTCATGCTCTTCTTATACTTCCCACTGAGAGAGAGAGAGAGTGAGGAGGTTCATTGAGGGACTCGTTTAGCCTATTCGATTACAGATGGCTAAGGAGTCAGGGAGCAAGATTTCTTTTCAGGATGCGGCCAATGTGGCCAGGAGAGTTGAGATGGTTCTATCACAGGGGAGTGGTCAGGGGTCTGACAAGAGGCCTCGTCATTCGGGTAGGTTCGGTGGTGCCTCATCTGGAGTCAGAGATTCTTTTGGTAGGGGCCATTCTTCCAGGCCGTTTCATTCAGCACTTCAGGTTTCTCACGATGCTCCAGGTGGCCATGGTTCTCATATGTAGTATTCTGATCAGTTGCCCTACAGTGCACCGCCAGCTCCTATCAGTGCACCTCCGCTCTAGAGTTTTCAGAGTGGTTATTCAGGCCGTCAGGGTCAGCAGTCTCAACAGCCGAGGGCTTGTTATACTTGTGGCGACACAAGGCATATTGCTAGATTTTGCCCTCGAGCACCGAACAACTCTTAGCATTAGGTTTTCCGTGCCATGGTTCAGGCACCGAGTGTCCCACCGCCCGCTCAGCCAGCTAGAGGTGGAGGTAGAGGTGCTAGAGGTGGAGGTAAAGGTATTAGAGGTGGAGGTCAGGCCGCTAGAGGTGGAGGCCAGCCAGCAGGTGGCCATCCTAGAGATGTAGTTTAGAGTAGTGGGGCCCAGCCCCGATGTTATGCTCTTCAGCCAGGCCAGAGGCTGAGCCTCCGATGCAGTTATCACAGGTACTGTTCTGGTTTGTAGTAGAGATGCTTCAATTCTATTTGATCCAGGATCTACATACTCCTATATGTCATCTTATTTTGCACCATATCTGGTCATGCCTAGTGATTCCTTGAGTGCTCCTGTATATGTGTCTACACCGGTGGGTAATTCTATTGTGGTAGATCGTGTCCATCGTTCATGTATAGTTGTGATTGGTGGTCTTGAGACTCGAGTAGATTTATTACTTTTGGACATGGTTGATTTTGATGTCATATTGGGGATGGACTGGTTATCGCCTTAGCACGCTATCTTGGACTGTCATGCCAAGACTGTGACCTTAGCCTTGTCGGGTTTACCTTGTTTAGAGTGGAGAGGGACTCCTGGTCATTCTACCCGTAGGGTTATCTCATATATGAAGGCTCGGCATATGGTTTATAAGGGATGTTTGGCCTATTTGGCGTATGTTCGTGATTCTAGTGCCGAGGTTCCTCCTATGGATTCTGTGCCCGTGGTTCATGGGTTTCCTGAGGTATTTCCTTCAGACCTGCCTGGTATGCCACCTGATAGGGATATTGACTTCTGCATTGATTTGGCTCCGGGCACTAAACCTATTTCTATTCCGTCGTATCGTATGGCCCCGCCTAAGTTGAAAGAATTAAAGGAGCAGTTGCAAGACTTGCTTGATAAGGGCTTTATTAGGCCTAGTGTCTCGCCTTGGGGTGCGCCGGTGTTGTTTGTTAAGAAGAAGGACGGATCGATGAGGATGTGTATAGATTACCAGCAGTTGAACAAGGTCACAATCAAGAACAAGTATCCATTGCCGAGGATTGACGATTTGTTTGATCAGCTTCAGGGTGCCAAGGTATTTTCGAAGATTGACTTGAGATCTGGCTACCATCAGTTGAGGATTAGGCCATCCGATGTCCCTAAGACAGCTTTCCGCACTCGGTACGGGCATTATGAGTTCTTGGTGATGTCATTCGGATTGACAAATGCCTCAGCAGCTTTCATGGATTTGATGAACCGAGTGTTCAAGCCTTATTTGGATTCATTCGTGATAGTCTTCATTGATGATATTTTGATCTATTCCCGCAGCCGGGAGGAGCATGAGCAGCATCTGAGAGTTGTTCTTCAGATGTTGAGAGATAGTCAGTTGTATGCTAAGTTTTTGAAGTGTGAGTTCTGGTTGAGTTCAGTTGTATTCTTGGGTCACATTGTTTCATCAGAGGGTATTTAGGTGGATCTGAAGAAGATAGAGGCAGTCAAGAACTGGCCTAGACCCGCGTCAGCTACAGAGATCCGGAGTTCTTGGGTTTGGCAGGCTATTACCGTCGGTTTGTGGAGGGGTTTTCATTTATTGCAGCCCCGATGACTAGGTTGACCCAGAAGGCTGCCCATTTCAGGTGGTCGGACGAGTGTGACGCGAGCTTTCAGAAGCTCAAGACAGCTTTGACTACGGCGCCGGTGTTGGTATTGCCTACAGGTTCAGGGCCATATATAGTTTATTGTGACGCATCTCGTATTGGACTTGGTGCGGTGTTGATGCAAGATGTCAAGGTCATTGCTTATGCTTCACGATAGTTGAAGATTCATGAGAAGAATTATCCAGTTCATGATTTGGAGTTAGCAGCCATTGTTCACGCGCTGAAGATTTGGAGGCACTATTTGTATGGCGTGTCATGTGAGGTGTTCACGGATCACAAGAGTCTACAGTATTTGTTCAAGCAGAAGGAACTAAATTTGAGGCAGAGGAGGTGGTTGGAGCTGTTGAAAGACTATGATATCACCATCTTATATCATCCGGGGAAGGCCAATATGGTGGCTGATGCTTTAAGTAGAAAGTCAGCCAGTATGGGCAGTCTTGCGTATATTCCGGTCGGTGAGAGACCGCTTGCTTTGGATGTTCAAGCTTTGGCCAATCAGTTCGTGAGGTTGGATGTTCTAAGCCCAGCCGTGTGTTAGCTTGCACAGTCGCTCGTTCCTCATTATTTGAGCGTATCAGAGATCGACAGTATGATGATCCTCATTTGTGTGCCCTTAGATACACAGTGCGGCACGATGATTCCAAGCAGGGTACAGTGGGAGATGATGGAGTTTTGAGGATGCAGGATCCTATTTGTGTGCCTAATGTGGATGGACTCCGAGAGTTGATTCTAGAGGAGGCCCATAGTTCCCGGTACTCAATTCGTCCGGGCGCCGGTAAGATGTATCAGGACTTGCGGCAACATTATTGGTGGAGAAGGATGAAGAAGGATATTGTTGCATATGTGGCTCAGTATTTGAATTGTCAGCAGGTAAAGTACGAGCATCAGAGAGTTGGTGGTTTGATCTAGAAGATTGAGATTCCTGAGTAGAAGTGGGAGCGTATCACTATGGACTTCGTTGTTGGACTCCCACGGACTCAAAGGAAGTTCGATGCAGTGTGGGTTATTGTTGATAGGCTGACCAAGTCAGCACATTTCATTCCTGTAGCAGTTTCCTAATCTTCGGAGCGGTTGGTAGAGATCCATATCCGGGAGATTGTTCGTCGTCATGGTGTGCCCGTGTCTATCATTTCTGACCGAGGTACGCAGTTTACCTCACATTTTGGGCACACGGTCGAGTTGAGCACATCATTTCATCCTCAGACGGACGGGCAGTCTGAGCGTACTATTCAGATTTTGGAGGATATGCTCCGAGCTTGTGTTATTGACTTTGGAGGCTCGTGGGATCAGTTTTTGCCTTTAGCGGAGTTTGCCTACAACAACAGCTACCAGTCGAGCATCCGGATGGCTCCTTATGAGGCTTTATATGGTAGGCGGTGTCGGTCACCGGTTGGATGGTTTGAGCCGGGAGAGGCTCGGTTGTTGGGTACGGATCTAGTACAGGATGCCTTGGACAAGGTTAAGATTATTCAGGATAGGCTTCGTACAGCTCAGTCCAGGCAAAAGAGTTATGTCGACCGTAAGGTTCGTGACGTGGCATTCATGGTTGGCGAGCGGGTGTTGCTTCGGGTGTCGCCTATGAAGGGCGTGATGAGATTTGGGAAGAAGGGCAAGCTAAGCCCTAGATTCATTGGACCGTTCGAGATTCTTGATCGAATGGGAGAGGTGGCTTACAGACTTGCGTTGCCGCCGAGTTTATCAGCCGTGCATCCAGTGTTTCATGTGTCTATGCTTCGGAAGTATCACGGCGATCCATCCCACGTGTTAGATTTCAGCACTGTCCAGTTGGAAAAGGACTTGTCCTATGAGGAGGAGCCGGTAGCTATTCTAGACAGGCAGGTTTGTCAGTTGAGATCGAAGAGTTTCCCTTCTATTCGTGTCCAGTGGAGAGGTCAGCCGGTTGAGGCAGCAACCTGGGAGTCCGAGTCCGATATGCGGAGCCGATATACCCATCTTTTTCGACTCAGGTACTTTGCTTATATCCGTTTGAGGATGAACGGTTGTTTTAGAGGTGGAGAATGTGATGACCCAAAAGGTCATCACTCGTTTTGAAAGTAAATTCTGTGTTCCGAGGCCTTAAAAACCTCTTTTATCTCACCTCGATTTGCATGCGAAGTCCGGGCGCGTTTCCGAAAAGCTTTTATGTGAAATCTAAGTAAAATAAGGAAATTGGCTTTAAAAATTGATTAAAGTTGACTTTGGTCAACATTCTTGGTAAACAGACCCAGACCCGTGACCCGACGGTCCCGTAGGGTCCATAGTAAAATATAGGACTTGGGCGTATGCCCGAAATCGAATTCCGATGTCCCAAGCCCGAGAAATAAATTTTTAAAGAAAATTATTTGCTGGAAAATATAATGATTTTTAGAAGTGAATTGATGCATTTTCTTGATGGTATCGGGCCCGTATCTTGGTTCCGGAGCCCGGTACAAGTTTAAAATAGTAATTAAGTTGAATCTGTAAAATTTGGTAAAGATCGAAATTAGTTTGGTATATAACCGACCTATAGTTGAGAAAATAGTAATTTTGATGTTCTTGAGTGATTTCATGAATTTGAGGATTTATTCATAGTTGTTGATGTTATTTTGATGATTTGATCGCACGAGCAAGTCCGTATGATGTTTTTAGACTTGCGTGCATGTTTGGTTTGGAGCCCCGAGGGCTCGGGTGAGTTTCGGATAGGCCACAGAGTGACATTGGACTTAGAGGAATGGTTGTTGCAGGTTCAGCTGTGTTGTTGGCTCAGATCTCGCAATTGCGAAATCAGGCTTCGCAATTGCGAGCCCAACAGGCTTGCAATTTTGAGGGCTTGATTCCCTTGCCCGTATTGCTTTGTGATTGTTGCTTGGATAAGGAAGAGTGTAAAAGCACGAAGGGTGATGCCGTGCATGATATTGGTGAGTGAGTGTTAATGCATGAAGGGTGATGCCGTGCCAATATTGTAAATGTAAAAGCACGAAGGGTGATGCCGTGCCATGATATGAGTGATAATGCACGAAGGATAATGCCGTGCCATGATTATGTGAGGTAAAAGCATGAAGGGTGATGCCGTGCCGATTATATTGATTCTTATGGTGAGGACGAGAGTAAAAGCATGAAGGGTGATGCCGTGCATTTGTCTTTGTTTTCCTTATTTTTGCTTATAATTGAATTTTGGTGTTCCGTATGTTTCTTTACTGAATTTCGGTTTGTACATGATATTTCCCCGAGCATGTTTCCCATCTTTAACTGCTAGTTTTTGTCATTATTACTTGCTGTATATGATATAACTGCACAGGTTTATTTGGTAGTCTTGTCCTAGCCTCGTCACTACTTCGCCGAGGTTAAGCTAGGCACTTACCAGCACATCGGTTGCGCTGATACTACACTCTGCACTGTGTGCAGATCCCGGTGCTGCAGCTTTTGAATCACAGTGAGGTTGTTGCCTTCAGTCCAGTGGCGGAGACCCGAGGTAGTCCTGCAGGCGTCCGCAGGCCTTGGCGTCTCCTTCTATCTTTCCATTTTGTTTCTTTTATGTATTTTAGAGACAACTTTGTATTTAGCTTTCAGACCATTGTTTGTAGTATTCGTAGATAGTCCGTGACATTGTGACACCAAATTCTGGGTAGAGTTGTACGTTGGATTCTGCATTAGTATATGGCTAAACTATTAGTTTTCGTCTTCCGCATTTATGTTTATTATAATTATTCTGCTGTTGATCACCTGTTATATTGAACTGTTAAAAAGGCTAAGCAAAAAGGTTAATGAATCTATAATACTCGACTTGCCTAGCTTTCATGAGTAGGCGCCATCACGACTCCCGAGGGTGGGAAATCCGGATCGTGACACATAATCCACCACTATATCCAATCGATTCAAATTTGTCTCAATATCGATCGGGTTTATTGATAGTTCATTATTTTCTTGAGTCTCAGGCTCAATGATTTCCTCATGAATCTCAGGATTGGTTAAATTGTGGATTTTCGTGAGGCTCTTTCGTAGTGTCATCTTGATCATTTGTTTTACTTTTTCTAGGATTTCGATCCTTAGAACCCAATGGTCTGCCACGCTTTAGGTGTGCTTTTGATTCATTAGCTATGACACTAGAAGATTGTCCAACAAGGACATCAATACAGATTGGAACATTCTCTGCAAGGACATGTGATTTTGTTATCCTTTTCAGATCCGTAAATACGTCTGGCATTTGATTTGCTATTTTTTACAAATGAATAATCTTTTGCACCCCTTTTTCATAAATAGAGGCACGTGGATCAAGATGAGATAATGATGGATTTTTTCATAAAATTTCCCGTTTGGTTTCACCAATTTCTCCCCCTAGTTTTTGGAAAAGTGTCTTATCGAATCGACAGTCTGCATATCGCGCAGTGAACAAATTCCCCCGTTTATGTTTCGAGGTAGAGAATAATGGAGGGCGATTCAAACCCAAAATAAATTCCTAACTTTCTTTGGAGACCCATTTTGGTGCGATATGGCGCTGCTACAGGCACATATACTGTGCATCCAAAAATTCTTAAATGGGATATATTAGGTTCATGACCCAAAGCTAATTGCAACGGGGAATATTTATGATACTTGTCGGTCTAAGACGAACTAGCATTGTTGCATGCAAAATGGCGTGACCCCAAAAAGAAGTGGGCAACCTCGTTTTCATGAGTAACAGTCTTGCTATCAATTGCAGACGTTTAATTAAAGACCATGCAAGGCCATTTTGAGTGTGAACATGAGTTATAAGATGTTCCAGTTTTATCCCAATTGATAAGCAATAATCCTTAAATGCTTGGTATGAAAACTCAGCAGCATTATCAAGTCTAATAGACTTAATTGGATTATCGGAAAATTGTTCCCGTAATCGAATTATTTGTTCCATTAATTTTGCAAACGCCAGGTGCGAGATGATAATAGGCACACATGAGACCATCTAGAAGATGCATCTATTAAGACCATAAAATATCTAAACGACCCACTAGATCGGTGAATAGGTCCACAAATGTACCCTTGTATACGTTCCAAAAAAGCAGGGGACTCAATCCCAACCTTGCTGGTGATAGTCTAATAATTAACTTTCCTTGATAACAAGAAGTGCAAGAAAATACATCATTTAAAAGAATCTTTAAATTCTTTATTGGATGCTCATTTGAGGTTTCTATAATTCTTCTCATCATAATTGATCCAGGATGTCCCATCGATCCAAAAGTATTGGAATCAGTAACCTTTTGGTTTACAATAGAATGTGCCTCAATTGCACTAATTCTTGTCCAATAGAGGCCACAAGATAAAGATGGGAATTTCTCAATAACCGTTTTCTGGCCAGAGACATTCTTGGTAATGGTGAGATATTCAAGATTATTCTCATCTATTGTCTCAATATGATATCCATTTCGGCGGATATCTTAAAAACCAACAAGTTCCTCTTGGAATTGGAGGAGAACATTGCATTCTCGATGATAAGTATTGTTCCCTTAGGCAGAGTTATAATAGCTCTTCCAGAACCTTCAATCAGATTACTACTACCTGAAATTGTAGTAACATCTTCCTAACACATCCTTAAATGAGAGAAATATTTCTTCTCTTTGAATATTGTATGTGTCGTACATGAATCGACTAAACAAATATTTTTACAATTGAACTTTGATCCAATCTTGCTTTGAGAGAGATCCATATTTGCTTAGTTTTCTCAAAGAGCTTTGATGTTTAGCTTAAAGCATATATATTTCTATGTATATCGCCTCATATTTTACTTTTATTTTGTGAATTTGGGATGTTAAATGTGTTGATTTATGTTAATTTGATGTGTTTTTATGTGTAGGAATGATTCGGGAGCAATTGGGGGCGAAACGCGTGAGATTTGAGCCAAAACGAACGAAACCGGGCAATGTGCGAATTTGGGCGCCACATGCAGCGCCTGGCGCCACCTGTGGCGCAGAAAATAGTAGGAATTATTTTTGGGCGCTATGGAGGGCGCCTGGCGCCGGGCCGGGCGCCAGTGACGTGAAATGTGTCCTATTTTGCCCGGGACAAGGTTATTTCGGCCCTAGACCTACTTAACACGTATAAAAGCAAGACTAAAACTATTTTTGAAGGAGGAGACGCCACTTTGGAGTAAAAACACACACGGGATCGTGAGGAAGCGGAGAATTCTCAGTTTTCTTCATCTTTTTCTAGTATTTTCAATTGATTCAACAATTATGCAATTGTTTGATTACATCATGAGTGGCTAAACACCCATTGTTCTGGGGTTGTGATTTAGCCATGAATATTGTTGTTTGATATTAACTTAACCTTGATTATAATTCACCAACATATAGGTGTTTCTTCAATTCTGTGTTTAATTGCTTAATTGTCTGGCCAGCAGTTAGGTTCTATTTACTATCTATGCTATGCTTGGGAAATCCGTGTTTAGATTAGAGAAGAATTGAAGAGAGCATGATCTTAACCCATAGGGGGAGTGGATTTGTGGTTAGGATAGGAATATACCTAGTCACTGTACTTAATTAAATATCGTGATCTTAATGCGTTCTTAATAGATTGATTTCATAGGAATATAGGCGTTAATCTATTGAGAATAGGTGAGTAGTACTTCGGGAGAAGGCTATGAGAGCATTTATCGATTAATTAGCAACCATGAGTGAATTATATGAAGAAGAGAGTTAATTAGAACACAATATGATTGGTGAATCGATCACAACCCTGGAATACTTGTCTCTACTGAATACACAACAATAAACTCGTTACTTGATAATTTAGTTATTATTTAGAATCGTAGTATCATACAATCATATTATCGGACTTTGATTTTAGCTGGACTGAATAACAATTTTAGCGATTTAGTGAGTAGTTTACACAAGTCTCTGTGGGTTCGACACTCAACTTATCATTATATTACTTGTCGACCACGTATACTTGCGTGTGCGTTTGGGAGAAACAAGTTTTTGGCGCCGTTGCCGGGGACTTGAATATAGACTATTTTCTAGTTTTTGCTTTAATTGTTTATTTCGTCTAGTTTAACGTTACTTGATTGTTGCTCTAATTTCAGAAACTTTGATTGAATGCGTAGGGTCAGAAGCCAAGACAGACTCAACGGCTTTGACCCCGAACCTGAGAAAACATTTCACAGGAGGTTGAGAGAAGCAAGGGATACAAACAATATATAAACACTCATTCAATTTCCTGTGAACATGGCAGAGGAGCAACACATGGCTGTTCAGGAGGTGGCGATGCCCAGCATTGCTAATGTCACCTCCAGTATCGTGAAGCCCAGAATCACTGGGCACTTTGAGCTGAAACAGAGCATGATCTAGCTACTTCATGCAAACGGGCAGTTTATGGGTCTTCCGCACGAGGATCCACAACAGCATATTCTGAACTTCTTGGAGATTAGTGACACTTATATCACTAACGGGGTCACTCCAGATTATGTGAGGCTCACACTTTTTCCATTCTATCAATTGGGCGAAGCTAAGCGATGGCTAAAGGCAGAACCAGCTAATTCCATTACATCATGGAATGATTTGGCAAGAAAATTTCTGGCAAGGTTCTTCCCTTCAGGCAAAACTGCAAAGATTAGAAGTGAGATAGTTGCCTTCAAACAGAAAGCAGGAGAATCTTTATACTCAGCTTGGGAAAGGTTCAAGGGGCTACTCAGAGACTGTCCTCATCACAATCAGACGAATGAAGTGTTAGTTCACACTTTCATAGAAGGGCTCCATCCCCAAACAAAAATTGTAGTAGATGCTGCAGCTGGAGGTCAAGTATTGGAGAAAAGCTTTGATGAAATTTATGCATTATTGAACAAATTCTCCAAAAGCAATCCGGATTGGCAAGGAGAGATGGGTAGGAATATGGTACAAAAATCACCAGGGGTTCTCGAATTAGATGTTGTCTCAGCATTGTCAGCACAGTTCTCTACGCTGACCAACCAAGTCAATCAGATGACCATGATCATTAACAAGCAACAAGCCCAGCCAGTGCAACAAGTTCAAATATTTTGTGAAGTATGTGGAGAGGGTCACATGAGCAATCTATGCCCAGCAAATCCAGAGTCTGTATATTTTGTGGGTAATGCAAATCGAGGCCAAACAAATCAGTATGGGGACACTTACAACCCCAACTGGAGGAATCACCCAAACTTCTCCTGGGGTGGAAATCAAGGCAATCAGAATCAATACCGGCCTCAAGCACCTCAACAACAATCCAGACCACCTCAGGATGAACAACAAGCTAGCCTTGAGGAGATGATGAAGAAATTGATGGCCGACCAGCAAGCCCTCAATCAGAAATTGATAGCAGATCAGCAAGCCTTCAATCAGAAATTAATAGCAGATCAACAAACTTTCAATCAGAAAATAATGGCTGATCAGCAGGCTCAAGCCACAGCACTGAGAAATTTGGAGCACCACGTGGGCCAACTTGCCAGAGCCCAAAATACCAGACCAGCAGGGGCTCTTCCTAGTGATACTGAGCCCAATCCTAAAGCTCAAGTCAATGCGGTTACCTTGAGAAATGGAAAAGCATTAAAAGATGTCCCAAAGAAAAAGAAGAATATAGCTCATCCTGAAGGAGAATTAGTTCCCAAGCCAATTGAGGGGAATGAGAAAGATGATAAAGGACTCGAGCCAGTAATTGAGACTAGACCACCACCTCCGTTTCCACAAAGACTACAGAAGCAAAAAGATGATGCTAAGTACAAGAAATTCCTAGATATTTTGAGCCAAGTGAGTGTGAATTTGCCTTTGGTGGAAATTTTGCAGGAAGTGCCTAAGTATGCAAGGTATCTCAGAGATATTGTGGCAAACAAACGAAGACATGCAGAGTTCGAAACAGTTGCACTTACTGAAGAGTGCAGTGCCAGAGTTCAGAGTAAACTTCCTCCTAAGTTGAAGGATCCTGGGAGTTTCACAATTCCTTTGTCTCTTGGAAAACAAGAAGTTGGTAGAGCCCTGTGTGATTTAGGGGCTAGTATAAATTTGATGCCATACTCTTTGTTCAAGCAACTTGGATTGGGGGCGCTCAGACCTACTACAATCACTTTACAGTTAGCAGATAGGTCACTAGTCATGCCAGAAGGAATTATTGAGGATGTGTTAGTTCGAGTGGGAAAGTTTATTCTTCCTGCTGATTTTATTGTTCTTGATTACGAGGCAGATGAGGAAGTGCCCATTATTTTGGGGCGACCATTCTTGGCTACTGGTGGAGCAATTATTGATGTGAAGGCAGGGAATTTAAAAATGAGAGTTGACGATGAGGAGGTCACTTTTAATGTGTACAAGGCACTTAAGCTCCCTAAGCATTATGAGGACTTGTGCATGATTACTGTGGTAGAATCGAAGGGGATAGAGCAGAGTCCTTATGTGAATTGTAGTGATCCAGATGGGACAACTGTGTTAGAGGAGGTAGTGTTGCAATCTGAGTGTGTAAAGACGATTGCGAAAAGAGCCAGAGATGAAAGAGGATACCTTCCGAGAGTGTGCAAAAAGGATAGACTTTATGGGAGAAAGAAGAAGAGAAAGCGCCCAGCCTGAGTAGAGTAGCAGAGTCGTGCCACGACTATAAATAAGGCGCTTGTTGGGAGGCAACCCAGCATGTATATCTTTTAGTTATTGATTATTTTTTTTAGTGTCAAGTTTTGTGTTGTTTTTATTTTGTAGAGTAGGGGAAGTCGGAGTACCAAAGGATGAAGCTGAGGAGCATGTTTGAGCTTAAGTGTGGGGTCGTCCCGACCCTTAATATTGAGGATCATGTCCGAGCTAGGCCCGAGAGGGTCTCAGGGAGTATTTCTCACCCTTGTTTTAATACTGTTCTATGTAATCATGCATCGAGGACTATGCATAATATAAGTGTGGGGTGGGGAAACTACTTTCTGAAGTGTAATTGTATAAAACTAATTTTTTTTAATTTATTTTTTCTTTTAGAACTCGTAGTAGACATAGTCTAGGTTTTAAAATAAAAAAAAAAATAAAAAAACGAAAATTAAAAAAAAAAATTTAGGAAAAGTTCGGACTTTTCCCGACGATGGATCCTTTGGACAATTTTCTTGAGGGATAAAAGTCCGATTTAAAAACACAAAAAAGATTTTTTTTTCTCTTATATTTTTTTATTTTCTATTTTTTTTAGAATAGCTAGGTAGTATTCCTTGGTTTTTCTTTAGGCACCGGTTCTTTTCCTAGGATGTAGCTCGAACCGGGCATTTTAATTTCTTTTTAGGAGTAGTTTAGGAAGAAACTGAGTCGTTCTGAGATACTCATTGACATGGTTGATGCTGGCACATTAGGCTATGACATACATTCTGTTTTCCCGTATACTTGGTTTGAATTGTGAAGCCTAAGTAAAGTAAATAGCCTATTTTGTGACGCCTTTTCTCAGCTTTTTGACTTGTAGGCTGCATAGTGCAATATTGCTTAAATTTCTTAATTATGTGTGCTTACTTGACTTGAGAGTTGAACATACCGTTTTGATTGAGTCATATGAATCGTGTGTGTGAGGATTTGTGATTTTCTATGCTATCCTGTGTAGTCTAGAACTTGCCCCGTGTGTTAATTGAAGCGAAATTGTAAGTTGTGCTAATCTAGGAGATGACGTAGGCATTTTCTTGCTTGATCATAGATGTGCTTGTCACATAGAAATAAAATTTTCCGTTGCTAGCCCCTTAGAGCCTATAGACTTTTTCTTTGGCACCCACATTACAAGCCATACCCCCATTTTGTTCTTAATTTGATATTGATTAAACCTTTACCTCCTAAGGCACTTAGTCGCTAAAAGAAGTAAGGTTAGAAGTTGGGGAGTAGCTTTTGAGTGGAACCATGGAAGAGCCCATTGGTGCACTAAAGTTGAAATTAAAGGTCACTAGCCGATGAACTTTATTGTATGGAGTGTGTGAAAAAAAAAAGAGAAAGAAAAATTTAAAGAAAAAAATGATAGTGAAAGTATGTGAAAAAATAAACACCTCCCATTCTTATTGATTTGTGCTAGTGAAAAATAGAGAAGTGCTTAATTGAAAAGAGGGCTATGTTGTATATGGCAAGTTTGGTTGAGAAGAGTATGTGCTTGAATTGTAAATGTAGTGTATTAATGTGCTTAGGAGGGTTAGCCACTATTCCTAAATGTATCCTACCCGTCCCTTAGCCTACATTACAACCTAAAAGTCCTAATTGATCCTAGATTTGGCTTGCTTAAGTTAGTAGAGATATACACTACGGGCAAGCTTATGGTACGACCATGGGATGCATATGAATTCTTTGTGAGAGTGAGTGAATTTTGTTCAATTGTGTGATGTCCTTAATCTATATTCAAAAGCATATTTGAGTGTGTGGACCAATTTATATTCATTCTTTCATTTGTTAGTGAGGGCACATGATCTCATGAATGATTGGTAATGTTGTAAACTTTCTTGTTAGGTAAGTGCATGAACTGAGGGTGCTTAGTGGTTGCAAGTCGATTGTTGAGGTTGGGTGGTGACGAATAGGTTGTTGGAATTTATTGAATTGAAATATTATACTTGGGTATGCTTAAACGGGAAGAATGTGAAGTTTCTGTGTGTTCATGCTTGTGTGCCGGTGGTGATCGTGGTCAAGGGTATAGTGTGTGGTTAAAAGTTAGGGCGCTCCTCTATGATTGAACTTTGTACGTAGTTGGAGGGTAGTAGATTGTCCCATTGCTCGAGGACGAGCAAGAGTCTAAGTGTGGGGTGTTGATGTTTAGCTTAAAGCATATATATTTCTATGTATATCGCCTCATATTTTACTTTTGTTTCGTGAATTTGGGATGTTAAATGTGTTGATTTATGTTAATTTGATGTGTTTTTATGTATAGGAATGATTCGGAAGCAATTGGGGGTGAAACGCGCGAGATTTGAGCCAAAACGAACGAAACCGGGCAATATGCGAATTTGGGCGCCACAGGCAGCGCCTGGCGCCACCAATGGCGCAGAAAACAGTAGGAATTATTTTTGGGCGCTATGGAGGGCGCCTGGCGCCGGGCTGGGCGCCAGTGACGTGAAATGTGTCCTATTTCGCCCGGGACAAGGTTATTTCGGCCCTAGACCTACTCAACACGTATAAAAGCAAGACTAAAACTATTTTTGAAGGAGGAGACGCCACTTTGGAGTAAAAACACACACGGGATCGTGAGGAAGCGGAGAATTCTCAGCTTTCTTCATCTTTTTCTAGTATTTTCAATTGATTCAACAATTATGCAATTGTTTGATTACATCATGAGTGGCTAAACACCCATCGTTCTTGGGTTGTGATTTAGCCATGAATATTGTTGTTTGATATTAACTTAACCTTGATTATAATTCACCAACATATGGGTGTTTCTTCAATTCTGTGTTTAATTGCTTAATTGTCTGGCCAGCAGTTAGGTTCAATTTACTATCTACGCTATGCTTGGGAAATCCGTGTTTAGATTAGAGAAGAATTGAAGAGAGCATGATCTTAACCCATAGGGGGAGCGGATTTGTGGTTAGGATAGGAATATACCTAGTCACCGTGCTTAATTAAATATCGTGATCTTAATGCGTTCTTAATAGATTGATTTCATAGGAATATAGGCGTTATCTATTGAGAATAGGTGAGTAGTACTTCGGGAGAAGGCTATGAGAGCATTTATCGATTAATTAGCAACCATGAGTGAATTATATGAAGGGGAGAGTTAATTAGAACACAATATGATTGGTGAATCGATCACAACCCTGGAATACTTGTCTCTACTGAATACACAACAATAAACTCGTTACTTGATAATTTAGTTATTATTTAGAATCGTAGTATCATACAATCATATTATCGGACTTTGATTTTAGCTGGACTGAATAACAATTTTAGCGATTTAGTGAGTAGTTTACACAAGTCTCTGTGGGTTCGACACTCAACTTATCATTATATTACTTGTCGACCACGTATACTTGCGTGTGCGTTTGGGAGAAACAAGTTTTTGGCGCCGTTGCCGGGGACTTGAATATAGACTACTTTCTAGTTTTTGCTTTAATTGTTTATTTCGTTTAGTTTAACGTTACTTGATTGTTGCTCTAATCTCAGAAACTTTGATTGAATGCGTAGGGTCAGAAGCCAGGACAGACTCAACGGCTTTGACCCCGAACCTGAGAAAACATTTCACAGGAGGTTGAGAGAAGCAAGGGATACAAACAATATTCAAGCACTCATTCAATTTCCTGTGAACATGGCAGAGGAGCAACACATGGCTGTTCAGGAGGTGGCGATGCCCAGCATTGCTAATGTCACCTCCAGTATCGTGAAGCCCAGAATCACTGGGCACTTTGAGCTGAAACAGAGCATGATCTAGCTACTTCATGCAAACGGGCAGTTTATGGGTCTTCCGCACGAGGATCCACAACAGCATATTCTGAACTTCTTGGAGATTAGTGACACTTATATCACTAACGGGGTCACTCCAGATTATGTGAGGCTCACACTATTTCCATTCTCTCAATTGGGCGAAGCTAAGCGATGGCTAAAGGCAGAACCAGCTAATTCCATTACATCATGGAATGATTTGGCAAGAAAATTTCTGGCAAGGTTCTTCCCTTCAGGCAAAACTGCAAAGATTAGAAGTGAGATAGTTGCCTTCAAACAGAAAGCAGGAGAATCTTTATACTCAGCTTGGGAAAGGTTCAAGGGGCTACTCAGAGACTGTCCTCTTCACAATCAGACGAATGAAGTGTTAGTTCACACTTCCATAGAAGGGCTCCATCCCCAAACAAAAATTGTAGTAGATGCTGCAGCTGGAGGTCAAGTATTGGAGAAAAGCTTTGATGAAATTTATGCATTATTGAACAAATTCTCCAAAAGCAATCCGGATTGGCAAGGAGAGATGGGTAGGAATATGGTACAAAAATCACCAGGGGTTCTCGAATTAGATGTTGTCTCAGCATTGTCAGCACAGGTCTCTACGCTGACCAACCAAGTCAATCAGATGACCATGATCATTAACAAGCAACAAGCCCAGCCAGTGCAACAAGTTCAAATATTTTGTGAAGTATGTGGAGAGGGTCACATGAGCAATCTATGCCCAGCAAATCCAGAGTCTGTATATTTTGTGGGTAATGCAAATCGAGGCCAAACAAATCAGTATGGGGACACTTACAACCCCAACTGGAGGAATCACCCAAACTTCTCCTGGGGTGGAAATCAAGGAAATCAGAATCAATACCGGCCTCAAGCACCTCAACAACAATCCAGACCACCTCAGGATGAACAACAAGCTAGCCTTGAGGAGATGATGAAGAAATTGATGGCCGACCAGCAAGCCCACAATCAGAAATTAATAGCAGATCAGCAAGCCTTCAATCAAAAATTAATAGCAGATCAACAAACAGTAGGAATTATTTTTTGGGCGCTATGGAGGGCGCCTGGCCCCGGGCTGGGCGCCGGTGACGTGAAATGTGTCCTATTTCGCCCGGTACAAGGTTATTTCGGCCCTAGACCTACTCAACACGTATAAAAGCAAGACTAAAACTATTTTTGAAGGAGGAGACACCACTTTGGAGTAAAAACACACACGGGATCATGAGGAAGCGGAGAATTCTCAGTTTTCTTCATCTTTTTCTAGTATTTTCAATTGATTCAACAATTATGCAATTGTTTGATTACATCATGAGTGGCTAAACACCCATTGTTCTGGGGTTGTGATTTAGCCATGAATATTGTTGTTTGATATTAACTTAAATTTGATTATAATTCACCAACATATGGGTGTTTCTTCAATTCTATGTTTAATTGCTCAATTGTCTGGCCAGTAGTTAGGTTCTATTTACTATCTATGCTATGCTTGGGAAAGCCGTGTTTAGATTAGAGAAGAATTGAAGAGAGCATGATCTTAACCCTTAGGGGGAGCGGATTTGTGGTTAGGATAGGAATATACCTAGTCACCGTGCTTAATTAAATATCGTGATCTTAATGCGTTCTTAATAGATTGATTTCATAGGAATATAGGCGTTAATCTATTGAGAATAGGTGAGTAGTACTTCGGGAGAAGGCTATGAGAGCATTTATCGATTAATTAGCAACCATGAGTGAATTATATGAAGGGGAGAGTTAATTAGAACACAATATGATTGGTGAATCGATCACAACCCTGGAATACTTGTCTCTACTGAATACACAACAATCAACTCGTTACTTGATAATTTAATTATTATTTAGAATCGTAGTATCATACAATCATATTATCGGACTTTGATTTTAGCTGGACTGAATAACAATTTTAGCGATTTAGTGAGTAGTTTACACAAGTCTCTGTGGGTTCGACACTCAACTTATCATTATATTACTTGTCGACCACGTATACTTGCGTGTGCGTTTGGGAGCAACAAGCTTCTTGAGACGGTAGAGTCTCGTACTGATAACGTGAAATAAAACAATAAAGAATAGGAGAATATTGCAAGGAAAAGAGAGAGGTAATTCTTATTGAATTTGAGGTGATTTACAATGGGGTAAAGCCCCTCTATTTATAGGGGAAAATGACTTAGCCACAAAGTAACAAACTCTCTAAAAGATAGATTCACTCTAAGTACATTTCTATTCATAACAAGCATAATATACTGGGGTTCGAATTTTTTTACATATGAGATTCCAGTATAATATGCTGGAATTTCATAATGTGCCGGAGTTCCAACATAATATGCTGAAAGTTTATATGCAGGAGCTCCATGATACACCATATTATGCTGGAACTTTTTGTGTGCTGGAGTTCCAACATAATATGCTGGAAGTTTATAGGCAGAAGCTCTATAATCCAGCATATTATGTTGAAACTTTCTGTGTTTCAGCAAAATAATGACTATTTTTCAGTGATTTTGCAAATGCTGACTATTTTTCAGTAACCAATTCGAAAATGCTAGCCTATACTATTTTAACATACTTGTGCCTAAAAGTGCTTAGCAGTACTGCTAAAAATACTTTTCTAATGGAGTTTGACTGGAAAAAAAAATCAAAATTTTCCATCTTTTCTGCAATAACTAAAAGTTTGGCCAAAATATTTCGCATGTTTTTTTTAGCAAAATATGTGACTTGTGCGGATCCAATCTGAATATAATTATTTTCTAAAAACAAAACAGGTTCTTCAACCTACCGTGCAGGACCTGGACATTCCACAATTTTCTATCTCTTTTACAACCAACCAGACGGGTATATCATTACCATCGTTTAATGGAATCAAAAGTATGAAAAGTTCTGTTGATTTTTGCTTGTATTTTGTTTGATTGATGGTAGTGAATAATCAATTCCAGCATAAAATTTCATATAAGATAACACAATGTTTTGTCGGTCACGTAAGAAAAAATTAATCGCCGCCATATATTGCAATAATTTGGTTAGCAATATCAGATAATATTTGCATTGATATATATACGCCTAATCGACTCGACTCTTTTCCCTGCCCCTGACCTCTGACTTATTCGTTTTTCTTTTGGACTGTCACTTGAATGAACACACCCGATCGGCCCAACTTCCCAATTGCCCCCACCGGCCCTTCTCCTTTATAGTCTGGATTTTTTGCGTTGTTTGGAGAAAGATAATTCATGACACCAAACTAATAGAGGACAGATTGACTGAAACACTAATGTGTGGCAAAAGGTCCCATTATTAGAATATTCAACATGAACCTGGAAATTTGCCATCATCTTCTTTGTCAATTTTAGACTTCCCTGAATATTAATGATGAAACAAGTGTTGGAAACTATATATAAGAAGAAGAATACTAGATGACGGCTTAAAAGTATAAATGAAGAACACAAATAATATGAGTCTTGAAACACGCATGAAACGTTTTCCTAAAAGTGACATTTGCTCCCTCTCCTCGACGAGATTGCTATGGGATTGTATGCAAATAGCTTTAGTGGATATGACACGCCTTTAAATTTCTGCACTAAGCAAATAATGAAGAAACTCGTCTAGGAAAGCAAGAACTAAAACTTGATCATTTTTGGACAAGTAAGAGAATGTAAACAACGGTAAAAATGGAGAGATAACCTTCTGGCCAAATGTAACGTTAGAACCCATTCAAAATACAAAATCAGTTGTCTTTAAATAGACAAGAGTAGTTACAATATTTGAAAGGTCTACACCCTTTCATAAAAGACTCAACTTCTAGTTTAAAATATTAATTTTATTTAAACAATTTCTAACAAGAAGTTCACAACCAATTTTATTAGTAACAATGAGGCTTGAAAGACAAACTCACAACCAATTTTCTTGGCTTGCAAAATGAGGATAAACAACAAACCTTAGAAGGAGGGCATTAATTTATATCTTTCTTAGCAAAGCAACAAGACATTACCATCTAAAGCAAGGCAAGAGAGAAAAAGAATTTAAAGGACAATAAAGTAAGGAAAGCCAACACTGTTTTAAGAATTCCCAGTTAAATATGCTAAACCATGGCCAATTATATTATATCCGAATTTGCAAAAGCCATGTTAAAAAATATACAAAAAGACACAAGAAACAAAAATAACAAGTTACATAATGATTGGACACACGTACATAATGCAAGCCTCATATTCACCAGCATTATTGGTACAGAAGAACCGAAGTCGGGCTTTTACGAGGTAATGTTGACGGGCAGATGATATGAGAATTGCCCCAACCCCTACGCCTTCTATACAAAAGGTGAGCGAACCAAGTCAGGGCGCAACATGTCCTCTCCAAAAGTGTGTACTTAATCTCATAGCTAGTGAATTTCTTGCTCAGGTAATAAATTGATTGTTCCTTCCTACCCGTGGCATCATGTTGACCCAGAATACACCCCAAGGAATTATCCATCACTAACAGATACAAGAACAAAGTTCTACTAGGTTCTGATGTAATGACCCAATAGGTCGTTTTGAGTTTTAGCAACCCCCTATGATTGCTTTCACTTAAAGAGACTGGCTTGCGCCCATAAATACTAGACTTTGTTAAAGGAATGGGGAGGCGGAGATATTTATTACTGGCATCGTAATCGTAAAAAGATAATCGAAACCTGCTACTTGAAAGCACCTATTAAAGAAGAGGGACTCGATTAAAGGACTCATACAAGACATATTCCAGACCTTATTCCTTTGCATTCTTCTAAGGCTCGAACTTGTCACTAAGTATGTGTCACGACTCGGATTTCCCACCATCGGGGGTCGTGATGGCGCCTACTACCGGAGCTAGGCAAGCCAAGCATTTAAACATTTTTCTGATAACATCCCAACAATAATAATAATACGAGTCATTTTAATAAAAGCGGAAGTCTTTAAAACATAGATAACTGAAAACCCAAAGATGCAGAAGTTTAACATTTCTCTATCCAAGACTGGTGTCGCTAACTCACGAACTACTAAAGAGTGTTAAAAACAAGTCTGAATAGAAATACATCAATGTTTGTCTCGGTAGAAGGAAAACAAACTATAACATAGAAGGGACTCCGGCCTGCGAACGTCAGCTAGGATACCTCGAAAGTCCCTGGACTGAAGTCAGCTCCCGATTAATATCCTACTGCTGTGGTCCCAAAGCTGCTCCGGTACCGTGATCTGTGCAAAATAGCACAGAAGTGTAGCATCAGCACAACCGACCCCATGTGCTGGTAAGTGCCTGGCCTAACCCCGGCGAAGTAGTGACGAGGCTAGACAGGGCTACCAAACCAACCTGTGCAGTTCAATATATATATATATATATATGCAATAAAAGGAAAGAATACAGAAATTAAACAGTTAAGAGGGAGGGGAGCATACTATGGGGGAAGTACAGTCCGGATATAAGGTCAACAATTTAAGTAAGAAATAGGGCAATAACAATAATTATAGAGAACAGGAAAATTAACAGTTGCACGGCATCAACCTTCGTGCTTTTACTCTCATTCTCACCAAAAGCAATCAAGTAAAGTGCACGGCATCGCCTTCATGCTTTCCCTCACATAAATCTCAATCATGGCACGGAATGATCCTTCGTGCAATTGTAATCAAATCAGAGCACGGAATGTTGCTTCGTGCATAAATAATCAAAACACGGCACGGAATGACCCTTCGTGCAAATATAATCAAAACATGGCACGGAATGACCCTTCGTGAAAATATAATCAAAACATGGCACGGAATGACCCTTCGTGCAAATATAATCAAAACATGGCACGGAATGACCCTTCGTGCAAATAAAATCAAACATGGCACGGAATGACCCTTCGTGCCTTATCCCTCTTCCTCACCCAAACAGTAATCACAACCAAACGGGGCGAGGGGATAAACAAATAATAAAAAATGTCCCGGCAAGAGAAATCACAAGTAAACAGCTAAATCCCGGCAAGGGAGCAACAACAATAACCTTCACATCCCGGCAAGGGAGATAATCAATATACTCAAACCATCTCGGCAAGGGATTAATCATATCTCTTTCCATTTCTTTCATTTCTTACTCAATAGTCTTTTTATCGTTCGAGCCAACGCTCCAAAGAATTCACAATTCATAATTAGTCTTCATACTCTTCACATTACGTAGAATTCATCAATTAGCATGGAAGAGTCATAACAATAATAGGACAAGTACAACAAGGATCCACGGTCATGCTAGACACCGGTGTATAGATACTCGTCACCATGCCTATATACCGTACTCAATATTTAGCAATTAGCAAACAACACTCTAATCTTATTCCCTCAAGCCAAAGTTAGATCAAACACTTACCTCGGTCCAAAGAATAGCAATCAACCCTCAAATACCGCCTTTCCTCTAGAATCCGACTCCGAACCCACGATATCCAAGTGGTCTTGAAGAATGGGGGCTTTAATGGCTTCCTAAAGCTTGGGAGAGAAGAGAGCTCGTGAGTATTTTTTGAGAAAAACCCGTATGTACTGTTCTATTTTTAATAAATATGACTGGGGGATTTTTACCCTATGCGTTCGCGACACTGTAGTCGCGTTCGCGATGAAGGGGGAAGCTGGTGCACCGCGATCGCGGAAGGTAAGTCGCGATCGCATATAAGGATAGGGGCTGGGTCCAGTTTTGGTACTATGCGAACGCGTTAAGTACCACGCGAAAGCGATGAAGGGGGTTGTATAAGCTACGCGTTCGCGAACACAGGAATGCGAACGCGAAGAGGAAATTCCTGGGGGCCTAAGTTTGACTTACGCGATCGCAACGATGGGGACGCGAACGCAAAAGAGACCAACACTGAAGCTATGCGAACGCGAAGGGACTAGTGCGAGCGCGATGAAGAAAATCTCTGTGTAAAAATTGCAGAAAATCTGCTAACTCCCTAAGTCCAAAACTACCTCGAACACCTCCGAAAATACTCCCGAGCCCTCGGGCTCCTAACCAATTCAAACACACTAACTCAACAACATCCTACGAACTTAACCGAGTGATCAAATCGCCAAAACAACATCAAAATCAACGAATCAAACCTCAAAAATCATCATTTTTCATTCTAACCTCATAAACTTCAAACTTTAGATATTTAGGTCCGAAATACGTCAAATGACGTCCGATTTCGACCAAATTTCACAGAAAGCGCTTAAACCATATATAAGACTTGTACCGGGCATCGGAACCAAAATACGAGCCCGATACCACAGTCTTTTAATCAATTTTCATTTCCATTTCCCTTAATAATTTCAGAAAAACAATTTGACAGAAAAATTCTTTTCTCGGGCTCTAGACCTCGGAATTCGACTCCGGGCACATGCCCGAGTCCCATATTTTTCTACGGACCCTCCAGGACCGTCAAATCACGGGTCCGGGTCCGTTTACCAAAAATGTTGACCAAAGTCAACTATAATTATTTTAAAGCCACATTTTAAATTTTTCACAGAATTTAACATATAATCTTTCCAGCTACGCGCCTGGACTGCGCACGCAAATCGAGGCAAGTAAAAAAAATGAGGTTTTCAGGGCCTCGAAAGTGCGGAATGAATGAGGAAACAGGTGATGACCCTTTGGGTCGTCACATCCTCCACCTCTAAAACAACTGTTCGTCCTCGAACGGACAAAAGAAAGAAGTACTTGAGTCGGGCAATAGATGAGGATAACGGCTCCGCATATCAGACTCGGACTCCCAGGTCGATGCCTCAGGGGGCTGACCTCTCCACTGGACACGCGCTGAAGGAAAACTCTTCGACCTCAACTGTCGAACCTGCCGGTCTAGAATAGCTACCGGCTCCTCCTCGTAAGACAGATCCTTGTCCAACTGGACAGTGCTGAAATCTAACACGTGGGCTGGATCGGCGTGATACCTCCGAAGCATGGACACATAAACACTGGATGCACGGCTGACAAGCTGGGCGGCAAGGCAAGTCTGTAATCCACCTCTCCCACACGATCGAGAATCTCAAATGGGCCAATGAACCTAGGGCTAAGCTTGCCCTTCTTCCCAAATCTCATCACGCCCTTCATAGGCGACACCCGGAGCATGACTCGCTCACCAACCATGAAAGCTACATCTCGAACCTTACGATTCGCATAACTCTTTTGCCGCGACTGAGCCGAACGAAGCCTGTCCTGAATGATTTTGACCTTATCTAAGGCCTCCTGAACTAAATCTGTACCCAATAACCGAGCCTCTCCCGGCTCAAACCATCCGACTGGAGACCGACATCGCCTACCATACAACGCCTCATATGGAGCCATTTGAATGCTGGACTGGTAGCTGTTAATGTAGGCGAACTCTGCTAAAGGCAAAAACTGGTCCCACGAGCCTCCAAAATCAATGACACAGGCTCTGAGCATATCCTCCAATATCTGAATAGTCCTCTCGGACTGGCCGTCCGTCTGAGGATGGAATGCTGTGCTCAACTGAACCTGGGTGCCCAACTCCTGCTGAACTGCTCTCCAAAAGCGCGAGGTGAACTGCGTACCTCGGTCCGAAATGATAGATACCGGCACCCCATGAAGGCGAACAATCTCTCGGATGTAGTTCTCAGCTAACCTCTCCGATGAATAAGTGGCTGCAACAGGAATAAAATGCGCTGACTTGGTCAGCCTATCAACAATGACCCAAATAGCATCAAACTTCTTCCGAGTCATCGAAAGTCCAGTAACAAAATCCATAGTAATCCTCTCCCACTTCCACTCGGGAAGATCAATCCTCCGAAACAAACCACCAGGCCTCTGATGCTCATACTTAACCTGCTGACAGTTCAAACATCGAGCGACATATGCAACAATATCTTTCTTCATTCTACGCCACCAATAATGCTGCCTCATGTCCTGATACATCTTCGCGGCGCCCGGGTGAATAGAATACCGAGAACTATGGGCTTCCTCTAAGATCAACTCCCGAATCCCATCAACATTGGGCACACAAACTCGCCCCTGCAATCTCAAAACACCATCATCATCTAAGGTCACCTTCGTGGCACCTCCACGCTGCACCATGTCTCTCAGGACACATAAATGGGGATCATCAAACTGCCAATCACGGATACGCTCCAATAATGAAGAACGAGCGACCGTGCTAGCTAACAATCTGCTAGGCTCAGAAATTTCCATCCTCACAAATCGATTGGCCAAGGCCTGAATATCCAAATCAAGCGGTCTCTGGCTGATCGGAATATAAGCAAGACTACCCATGCTGGCGGACTTCCTACTCAATGCATCGGCCACCACATTGGCCTTCCCCGGGTGATACAAAATAGTAACATCATAATCTTTCAACAACTCCAACCACCTTCTCTGCCTCACATTCAACTCCTTCTGCTTGAACAGGTACTGGAGACTCTTGTGATCAGTGTACACCTCACACGTCACACCATATAGGTAATGCCTCCAAATCTTCAAAGCATGAACGATGGCTGCCAACTCTAGATCGTGAACCGGATAATTCTTCTCGTGGATCTTCAATTGCCTCGAAGCATAAGCAATGACTCTGCCATCCTGCATCAATACGGCACCAAGCCCAATACGGGAAACATCACAATAAACTATATAAGGCCCTGAGCCTGTGGGCAAAACCAATATCGGTACCGTAGTCAGAGCTGTCTTGAGCTTCTGAAAGCTTGCCTCACACTCGTCTGACCACCTGAACTGGGCACCCTTCTGGGTCAATCTGGTCATCGGGGCTGCTATGGATGAAAATCCCTCCACGAACCGGCGGTAATAACCTGCTAACCCCAAGAAACTCCGAATCTCAGTAGCTGATGCTGGTCGAGGCCAGTTCTTGATTGCCTCAATCTTCTTCGGGTCCACCTAAATACCCTCTGCTGATACGATATGACCCAGAAATGCAACCGAACTCAACCAGAACTCGCACTTCGAGAACTTAGCATATAACTGACTATCCTTCAGAGTCTGAAGAACCACTCTGAGGTGCTGCTCGTGCTCCTCCTGGCTGCGGGAGTACACCAGAATATCATCAATGAAGACTATCACGAACAGGTCCAAGTAAGTTCTGAACACTCGGTTCATCAACTCCATAAATGCTGCTGGGGCATTGGTCAACCCAAATGGCATGACCAAAAACTCATAATGCCCGTACCGAGTGCGGAATGCTGTCTTAGGGACATCAGACGCCCTAATCCTCAGGTGATGGTATCCAGATCTCAAGTCTATCTTTGAAAACACCTTCGCACCCTGAAGCTGGTCAAACAAATCATCAATCCTCGGCAGTGGATACTTGTTCTTAATCGTCACTTTGTTCAATTGCCGATAATCAATGTATATCCTCATCGATCCATCCTTTTTCTTCACAAATAACACCGGCGCACCCCAAGGAGAAACACTAGGTCTGATAAAACCCTTCTCTAGAAAGTCTTGCAACCGGTCCTTTAACTCTTTCAACTTTGGCGGAATGTCATGTCAAACGTGAAAGCAGATGCGAGAAAGATGTCAAAAATCTGCTTAGGGTCAGATTAGACTTTATCTTCTTGCCCTCCTCTCCTTACAGTCAAGTGGCTTTCACTCCTTTTACTCTAAATTACTATGTGCCTATTTTCCGCTTTTTACAGTCAAAGTCAAAGGTTTGTTGGTGGCAAGATCGACATGCCTTCTAGTTGTAATTGACTTTAAGCGCACTTGAACTACCCACCGTCGTCTATTTACAGGCTTGCACTCAATAGTCAATCAACTCGTTTTTCCGCTTTCTATCGCACGCTTCAATTATTTGTTTATATAGTATGTGAATTCTAACTAATGGAAAGTGCTTACGAATTAGTTCCAAGAAAGCAGCCATTCACGTCAAACAACAATGTTTTAAACCCGAGGTGGCCTAAAAACTCAACTAGAAGTTAAGTGACTTAGAAAAGGAAGAAAGAACTCACTCACAAATTTTCAATTTTTCAGCTTACTTTGATGTTCCGCTGATGCCTTTTAACTCTTTTTTTGTTGTGTCTTTTCTTAGAGTGTAAAGATTATGTGAAGTGTGATAGATATTTTTTAAAGTGTTGAGGGATGGCAATGGGGCGGTGCGGGTGCGGGGCGGGGCAGGACGGGGTGGGTTACAACGTTTGCAGGGCGGGGCGGGTTAGAGTGTATGTAGGTGGGGTGCGGAGCGGTGCAGGTTAAAATATTTTTTTGTTAAATTTAGGCGGGTGCGGGTTGGGTCGCGAGTGGGATTCCAAATCTTACTACTTTTTGTTAAATTTGGTGTATCTCTCATTCTTTTGCAGATCGTGCTTCCACTTCCCATTCTGCTGTGCCAACTATGCCTAATATTTTAGAGAAAAATATATTCTTGGGGGCTTCTAAAAGTTAATAGAGACTACATTTGAATAGTCAATTTGTTCCAACTGTGTATATATTATTTTTGGATAATTCTTAGTTATAAACCTCAAATACAATTTTGACAAATAACTGTGGAAGAGGAAGATTTAGATTGCCAATAGTAGTGACATATATAAATATAATTGATAAAAAAAAGACAAATTGGGAAGAAAATTAAAGGGAAATTTAGCGGGGCGAGGCGGGTGGACGCGGGTATAGAAATGGGGCGGGTGGACGCGGGTCAAAATGCTATGCGTGGCGGGCCGGGGTGGGTTGAGGCAGAACTCGCCCCGCATCGCCCCATTGCCATCCCTAGGAAAGAGCAACCCTTAAGTAGGCAAAGAAAGCCACTTTTTGGATAGATTTTGGTTCACCAAAAATTTGTCCAAAAAGGACACACTTTGCGTGCTAACACTGCTCAAAGGCTGTCCAAAAGGTGAAAGGATAACCTGACACCTGTCGTGGAAGAAGCAAGGAGGAAAGGGGTCCTTTCAGCCACCCTCCTAGTACAAGTGCGCTACTAAAATACCCTATTTTATGATTAAACTCATCTACCATTCAGATTTTAACAACAGCACTAACAATGTGATTCAAACCAAACCAAGATAGAAAAACACATAACTAGACTTAGAAATTGAACTATAGATCAACTAAAGGAAACTCAAAACCTAAAAACTAGAAATCAAACAAAACAAATACATTATCCAAACTAACTAATTGAAACCATCAGCTTAACATTCACATACATACTAATTGTTTCATTAAACAACAATGATTAAACAACACACCTAAATAAATAGAAACTCATCACATTAATAAGCTAAACCGCCCTAATGACCAATAGATAAACAACTGCTACTCAAACTAATAATCAAGTGTTTACACGAAATGACTACGAACATAGATGAAACAACAACGAATTTTACACTATAACAAAAAGTAAAATCAAATTAGAAACATGGAGGAAAAGATTAGGTTTGAGTTTACCCAATTCCAAGGACATTCGAGGCCGAATCGAGCAACGAGGCAAGGCCGGGGACCTCGAGTAGCAGCTGTCTGACTCCAAAGTGCACGTTTCTTTCGAGCTGACGCTAAAACAAAAGGGGTTCGGCATCTTGCAAAAAAGAAACGAGTGTCTTTGAGTCAAAAATAGCTAAAAGAAAAGAGGTTCAGGGTGTTTGGTGGTGGTTGCCGGCAATAGGGTGGTCGAACGACAACGATGGGGCTTTTTGGTGGTGAAACTAAAGGGGAGGTGTAAACTTGCCGAATTTAAAGGTGGCGGCCGCTAGGGTTTGCAGTTTAGGGGCAGATTTGGTGAGATTGAGAGTGATTTCGGGGATTTGGGGTTTGGATCTGGATAGAGGATGAAGAGAGGAGAATATTGGTGTAATTTTTGTGGTGATTGGCGATGGCCGGCCATGGTGGCGATTTCCGGCCAGCGGATATGGCCGGCAGTGGGTGGAGCGGCAAAGAGATGAGAGAGAGAAGAGAGAAGAAGAAGAGAAGAGATAACGGGGAAAATGGGTGCAATTTTCGGCCTCCTTATGCCTTAAATAGCATAAATGAAGATTAAATGAGGGCCGTTAGATAATGTTAAGATGGGTGGCTGAGATTCAATATCAACCACTTAACCAAAACTACGTCGTTTTGGCGTCTTCCATGCCAAAGCATCCAGACCGAGTCCTGGGCTGCTAGGCTGCCGATTTTAGACCAATATTTGGGCCAATTTTGGCTTTAAAATGACAATACTCATTCCCTAACCCCCTTAACAAACTTTTTAATAATCTAATTCTAAAATCTACAAGTATATACATAATAAACCTAAAAAGAAAATATAATGTAGAGAGAAGAAAGAGCAAAAATTAGGCATTTACAACTGCCCCTCTTTGCTCGAGACATGAAGAGTTTTTTGCAAAGATAGTGAATGTCATGAATAATTTTGCTCATATATTACTCTTATGAAAGCATTTTTGAAAAAGGTGACCGGACATTGCTTCCGAAGTCACCTACATATACTTGGCTATAAAGAAGTTAGGTCAGTGTAGTTCTGGAAAAAATTTGGTAGCTGGGACTACCAGATACTGGAGTTAAGACTGTTGCTGCTGCTGTTGTTGCTGTTATTGTTACTTGCTGCTTATATCAAAATATGCCTGCAAGCGAAGAGTTACAAAATTCCTATCTATGTGCCTTCAGTCAAAACTTGATTTTTGACTTGCTCGCTTTTGTCGACCTTAGATTGGATCTTGATGCTCTTTGAAGAAAAGATTATGGCTCATTCTCGATTGCTTGCTTTCCCGATCAGAATTTGAGAAAATGAAACTTCAGAAGCTGGTTTGTCGACACATTATCAAAGCTAACTCCAACTATTTTGTGATCGAAAGTCAAACTCCAACTAGTTTGTGATCGAAAGACTTCTTTCTTTTGATGAGAAAATGAAACTGCAAGCTTTAATCGTCACTCATGCTCTACGGCGGGGCTTGCAAAGACATCAAAGACGAACAAAACGAACAAAATTTTCTACCCCAGTGTGGCACTAGAAATTTTTTGTAAGTTATTGGACAAAGCTATAAACCATATAATTTATGGAAAGGAAGACAGAGATTGTAGTATAAACTAGCTATGTGAGGATATGCAACCAGGGAGCGTAGTACCCTGTGTTACCAAAAGGAAATGGAATTAGAAGATGGTATCCTATATTACTAAAAGGAAACATAATCAGGGGTTGGCACCTGAAACGTAACCAGGGGTTGGCACCCTGTATTTCTGAAAAGGAATGTAACCAGGGGTCGGCGCCCTGTATCACTGAAAGATAAAGTAACCAGGGGTTGACGCCCTGTATCACTGAGAAAGGAATGTAACCAAGGGTTGGTACCCCGTATTACTGAGAAGGAATGTAACCAGGGTTTGGTACCCTGTATTACTGAAAGAAAATGTAACCAGGGGTTGGTACCCTGTATTATTGTATTATTGAGAGGAAATGTAGCCAGGGGTTGTCGCCCTGTATCACTAGGAAGGAATGTAACCAGGGGTTGACGCCCTATATCAAGAAAGAAAATGTAACCAGGGGTTGGCGCCTTGTATCTAGAAGAAATGTAACCAGGGGTTGGTGCCCTGTATTACTGAACGAAAATGTAACTACGGGTCAACGCCCTGTATTATTGATAGAGTACTGAATCCCTCTAGGCGAAAAGGTTCTACCTTATTTAAGCTACGTAGGACAGCATGAGCGAAAAGTACTTCTACCTGGAAATATGAGCTGGATCCCCATAGGCGAAAAGGTTCTACCCGAGTTAAGCTACGAAAACAACCTGAGTGACGAGTACTTCTACCCGGAAATATGAGCTGTATTTCCCTAGGCGAAAAGGTTCTACCCAAGTTGAGCTATGAAAACAACCCGAGGAAAGACGAAAATGGGAGATATGATCAGTAGTGATGCATGCTGAAAAATAAAAGAAAATGGAGATTTTGAGGAACTTACCTTTGGTGACATTCGTCCTTTGAGAATCACCATATTGCATCGCTTTGTTCCTGCTTCAAACAAAGAAAAATTTGTGAATTTTCAAAGCAGTGGTCGATTTGTGGCCTTGAAGCCCTAAGCAGTTTGAATACACGGCCACTCCGCTGTCGAAGAAATGGTTATGTCAGTATGGTACCCAGGTGCTCGGATACTCTGTATTGCTTTCTGGAGACTTTGGCTTTCTGATGTTGCCCCCGACTGTTTGATACCCGGATGTCTATGGTACTGCTAACCCTTGTCCCTAAAGCAAGGCAATTTTTCCCTTTAAAATCAAACTTGTTGTCTTGCACCCAGGTCCAATTTGTGTCCGTAGTGCCATCAACTTTTCCCATGAAGCAATTCTTGCTTAGGCGACCTTTTAAGTTTCTTTGAGACACTTTGTTCGGCTTATCAAAAGAGATCACAAATGAATTCGTGCCTTTGTCAATATCGTATATGCCCCAAATTGTGCTCGGTATTACGGGGAAATTGTAGCCAGTTTTTCAACCATTTCTTTGCTTCGCTTTTGATGCAAGATTAGACCGAAAGAGACTCAAAGAAAATTATGGATATAAACAGAAGAGCAATTGAAAGTGAAAAAGAACTTTGTTTAAACAAAAGGTGTCCCCTTCGGGGAAAGGAATAGAGAGACTTATCCGGAGGTATGTGCCGACTTCAATGAATCATGACATGCATTTTGGACTGGACGCATGATACGGCTGTGCTGTCTAATTCTCAAAATCTGTTGCAAATGTTCGTCTTGAAACCGAGTTCTTGGTTGTGCTCATGCCGGAGTATTGAAGTCCCTCGTTCGGCTAGTAGCGCCCTTTGTGGGTTTTCACTAATTGATCTCTCTCATTTCTCGACTCACAATCGCCTTATGGTGCCGATATGAGTTTTCACCAATAAGACTCTCTCATTTCTCTACTCACTATCGCCTTTACGATGACCATATATGTTTTCACCGATAAGACTCTCTCATTTCTTTTTCTTTTTTTTTCTTCGCCACCCTTGACTAAGATACTACTTGCGGTAGGTTGTCCAACACCCTTGGCACGGTGACTTCACCATTCTCAGAGATCGATTAAAAGGTTTTAATGGGAAAATTTGAAAAGATCCTTGAACTGAATTACAACTTTTGGAGCTGTTTCACAGAACGACCGTTAAAAATAAACAAACTTCTAGCACAGTTTTGGAATACCAGGAATGTGGATTTTTTGTTGTGGATGGGACCGAACCTAGGGTAGGGCTGCCTACGTATCCTTTCGGAATCAGGTCGAACGTAGTTCACTGACTCAGAAGATTTGTTGTTTGAATTTTTTTTACCAGTACACAGGTTCCAAAAAGAGAGAAAACAAAGAAGACAAATACGGCTCAAAAGGATTAACAAAAGGGTGACACCTATTTGGGATAGTGAGCAATGATAACCTTCGTCATCTCGATCTGAGAAAATCGTGCGTGAAAGTTCCGCAATGGGTATATATCAAGCATAATATCTTTTGACTGCATCTGCGTTAATAGTCATGCTTGGTGCCCGTCCTTCTTCATCTACCAAGTGCAAGGCCCCTTTTGGTAATACTTTCTTGATGATGTAGGGTGCTTGCCAGTTTGGGGCGAACTTTCCTTTAGCTTCTACCTGGTGCGGAAGGATGCGTTTCAAAACGAGCTAGCCTACCTCAAGTGCCTTGGGCGCACTTTCTTGTAATAAGCGCGTGCCATTCTTTGCCGGTACAACTGGCCAAAACACACTGTTGCTAGCCATTTTCATCAATCAACATTAGTTGTTCTAATCGGGTCTTGATCCACTCAGTGTCTTCAATCTCCGATTCCACAATGATTCGCAGAGAGGGAATTTTGACTTCAGCCGGTATTACAGCTTCAATTCCATATACCAGCACATAAGGAGTTTCACCCACAGATGTGCGAGCTGTCGTGGGGTATCCCAAAAGAGCAAAAGGCAAATTTTCATGCCATTGTCGGGACCCTTGGATCATCTTCCTAAGAATCTTCTTGATGTTCTTGTTTGCAACTTCAACAGCTCCATTGGCTTTTGGCCGATAAGGGGTAGAATGGAGATGCGCACTTTTTAATTATTCGCATATCTCCTTCATCAGATGACTATTGAGATTGGTTGCATTGTCGGTGATAATGGTCTTTGGTATACCAAAATGGTAGATGATGTTGAAATGAACAAAGTCTACCATTTCTTTCTCAGTGACTGCGTTGAAAGTAATGTATCCACCCACTTTGTGAAGTAATCAATGGTGCGACTACAATGTATCTACGCCCATTTGAAGCCTTTGGCTCGATTGGCCCAATAACATCCATTCCCCATGCAACGAAAGGCCATGGGGAGGACATATGGTGCAATTCCGACGGAGGCAAGTGAATCAGGTCGCCATGAATCTGGCATTGGTGATACTAGCGAACAAAACTAAAGCAATCTTGCCAATAGTACCCTGCCCATAGAATCTTCTTCGCCAAGACGTATCCATTCATGTGAGGTCCACATACCCCCGAATGCACTTCACTCATGATCTGCTCGGTTTCTGTGGTGTCTATGCATCTCAACAAGTACAAATCTGGGGTCCTTTTGTACAGGATTTCCCCATTCAGGAAGAAACCACCAGCGAGCCGCCTTATAGTTCTTTTTTGATCTTCCTTGGCATGCTCCGGGTACTCCCTTGTTTTCAAGAATCATTTTATGTCATGATACCATGGTTCACCATCTAGTTCTGCCTCAATTGTATTGCAGTAACCATGTTGATTCTGAACTCGGATTTCCAATGGATCAATATATGTGTTGCCTGGATAAGGGAGGATTGAGGCTAAGGTAGCCAAGGCATCGGCTAGCTCATTGTGAAACCTGGGAATGTACCAATAATTGGACTTGAATCTTTTGCTTAGGTCTTGCACACATTGTCTGTATGGAATAAGCTTGATGTCTCGAGTCTCCCATTAGCCTTGGGCTTGCCGGATAAGCAAGTCAGAATCTCCCATAACCAATAGTTCATGCACAAGCCTCGTATTCTGCCGTATTATTGGTATAGAAGAATTGAAGTGGTGCCGTTGCAGGGTAATGTTGTCCCATAGGTGAGATGAGGATTTCCCTGATCCTAACTCCATTGATATTGACATTCCCATCAAAATACATTTTCCATACACGGTTGTCGTCCGGAACTACTTCCTCTATTGAGTTGACCTCTTCGTCGGGGAAGTATATGCTCAGTGGCTCGTAATCATCATCGACTGGATTCTCCGCCAAATGATCTGCTAAATCCTGTGCTTTCATTTCGGTGCAAGTGACATAGAAAATATCAAATTCTGTGAGCAGAATTTGCCATTTCGCGAGCCTGCCAGTGGGCATTGGCTTTTGGAAGATGTACTTCAAAGGATCCATTCTGGCTATGAGGTAAGTAGTGTATGACAAAAGATAATGCCTCAGCTTCTAAGCAACCCAAGTCAAGGCACAACATGTACTTTCTAAAAAGGCCTACTTAACCTTATAATCTATGTTGCTCGGACTCTCCGGAAATGTTGTCGGTGCGTGTCGGATCCTCTAAAAATAAATAGTGTATTTTTGGAGGATCCGACAGAGGTGCGGCATCATTCTGGAGAGTCCGCGCAACATAGCTCATATTTGATGAACTTCTTGCTCAAATAATAGATTGCCTGTTCCTTTTTCCTGTCACATCATGTTGCCCCAAAACGCATCCAAAGGAATTATCAATAAAGGCCTACCAGGTTCAGGTGGGACCAGTACATAGGGTTTTGATAGATAATATTTGATCCTGTCAAAAGCTTTTTGGCAATCGTCCATCCACTTGATAGCAACATCCTTTTTCAGCAACTTAACGATGGGCTCACACGTGGTTGTGAGCTGAGCAATGAACCTACTGATGTAGTTCAATCTCCCAAGCAAACTCATGACTTTAGTTTTGTTCTTCGGGGGTGACAGATCTCGAATGGAATTTATCTTAGATGGATGCAATTTGATGCCTCTCCGTCTGACTATAAAACTGAGGAGCTTCCCAGACGGAACCCCAAATGCACACTTAGCTGGATTGAGCTTAAGATCGTACCTTCGCAGCCGTTCGAAGAACTTTTTCAAACTACGTACATGATCAGCCTATGTCTTTGACTTTATGATGACACCATCGACATATACTTCAATCTCTTTGTGCATCATGTCGTGAAAAATGGTGGTCATGGCCCTCATGTAAGTTGTCCCCGCATTCTTCAAACAGAATGACATGACCCTATAACAATACATACCCGATGGAGTGGTGAAAGAGGTCTTTTCTGCATTATCCTCATCCATTAGAATCTGGTAGTATTTGGCATAGCAATCCACAAAAGATTGTATCTCATGCTTTGCGCAATTATCTACAAGGATGTGGATGTTTGGTAAAGGAAAGTTATTCTTTGGACTTGCTTTGTTCAAGTCTCTGTAGTCAACACAGACTCTAATTTTTCCATCCTTCTTTGGCACATGCACAACATTTGCCACCCAGGTAGTGTATCGGACGGCTCTAACCACATTAACACCTTAATTGCTTCATAATTTCCTCTTTGATTTTATGATTCATGTCCGTCTTAAATTTTTGTTGCTTTTGTTGGACTGGTGGAAAGTCAGGATACGTGGGAAGCTTATGAACCACTAGATCAACGCTTAAAACCGGCATATCATCATAAACACATCTCTATATTCAAATAACATTTGAATCAAGGCATCTCTGATTTTTTGTTCAGTGTGACTGCTTATCTGTGTTTCTCTGATTTCTTCATGACTTCCAAGGTTAATTGGCTCAGTTTCATTGAGGTTGGGCTTAGGCTTGTTTTCAAATTGTTCCAACCCCTTTTTTATTTCCTCAACAGACTCATCTTCATCATATTCAACCTCGTAATGCATTATTTCGAAATTAGACATCTTTTTATGATCTGGGCGTGAATTCCGCATGCATGTCATGTTATTAAGGCGTATTAACAAAAATGAAATGGAAACAAAATGACAGGAATTAGGAAAAGGAAAAGATACAGAGAAAGTAACCCAAATACAGAAAAGAAGTTGCAAAAGCAAACTAATAAGACTCCTTCCTTGTGAGGGAGGAGTTGCTTCCCAGTTGTTGAGCATGGTGTCTGGGCCAATTAGCCTTCACTAGCCTGGATCATATTCATTTCAGAAAACATCTTGCTGAAGCCATGGCAAATTTCATCAATGTTTTACTGTGCCGAGGAATTTTGACCCTCTTGGAGTCGTGGCCTGACAAAAGTGTAGAAAATATGAGGGATCATTTTCTGCAAGACCTAACCATGCTTTTTACGGTGCTTGGCTTTGTCTTCATCTGCCTATGTTGTCCTGAAGCCAAAGACAAAAGTACCCTGCTAATAAAGGGAGAAATGGGTTCCGAAATTCCTTGCAATGACGCCCCCAAGCCTTTTCCTGGCTCATAACCCTGTCTCAGCATTAGTGCAGCCACCATTACAGATGTGGCGGAAAGACGAGGATGCAAAATGTGCGTTCCTTCCTCAACATGTTTCACAACAACCACTTCGAAAGTCTGATGATGGACTCGCACACTTACTTGGCCTCAATACACGGAATCAACGGGGTCTTTATAGACGGATGACTCGTCTTCTCTGTAAATAATAATTTCTTACATGTCATGTTCGAACTTGAGCATCTGATGTAAGGTGGATGGCAGAACTCGGGCCATATAGAACCATGGCCTTCCAAGAAGAAAGTTATAAGAAGTTTCCACATCCACTACTTGGAAGATAATTTCAAAATCAACCGGCCCAATTGTCATGGTGAGGTTGATCTCCCACATGGTATCTCTTGCTGAGCCATCAAAAGCCCGGATGCGAACATTGCTGGGTCAGATTCTGTCTATATTGATCTTCATACTTTGCAAGGTGGAGAGAGGACATACATCTACACTCGAGCCTCCATCAACCATGACTCGATTTACGTAGTGCCCCTCACATTTGACAGTCAGGTGCAAAGCCCTATTATGCTCGGCTCCTTCCTCGGGGAGTTCACCATCAGTAAAGGAGATTCTGTTCACCTCAAAAAATCTGTTGGCCCTCTTCTCTAACTGATTCACTATGGTGTTCTCTAAGATATGTGCCTCGTTCAGGATCTTGATTAGTGCATGGGCATGCTCTTCTAAATGTATGAGCAGAGATAGCAGAGGATTTATGCAGGAGTCATTCTCAACTGATCAATGATTGAGTAATCTTGAACTTTCATCTTTTTCAAAAACTCTTCCGCCTCTTCTTAAGTGACTGGTTTCTTTATTGGCATTTGGCCTTCTCTCATTTGCTTGGCCTTCCTCAACTATTTTGGAGAGTAACACCTACCCGACCAAGTCAAACCTCCAGTTTTCCCCACTTCTTCTATGATTTCCTTGCCTTTGTAGGTCACCACAATTTTGTTGTAGTTCCAAATGGTTTTTGTGTTTGTGACATGGGGTTGCACGACGGGTTTGATTATGATAGGCTCGGTTATTGTCACGACCCCAATTTCCCTCTGTAGGATGTCGTGATGGAACCTAGTCTCTGAGACTAGGTAAGCCTAACAACATGCGGAATAACCGAAATAATGATTTAAAGTCTCAAAACTTCAACAATTACTTAAAATAAAATCTGCCACTCAACAATGTACAACTCCCAAAAACCGGCGAAATATAAGTCACAAGCTCTATGAAGTGATACTAAATAACTTTATACAATAGTGTCAAAATAAGGACAAGGAAGTAAAATAATCCAGGTGAGGGGGACTCCGAGGCTTGCGAACGCTGGCGGTGTACCTTGAAGTCTCTACACACGGACTCTACTCACTGATGCCAGGTAACAAATCAATACCAAAATCGATATCCCTGTCGACGGTATGCCCGGAAGATCTGTCGAAAATACATCTGGATAATCCCTCTCTACCGGAACTGACTCAATGGTAGGAGTATCAACACTGACATCTCTCACATATGCAAGATACGCATCACATCCCTTTCCAACCATTCGGTGTGCCTTACAGAAATACACCACCCTACAACGAACATAATCTAAAGTACCTCCCCCTTCCAACTGCGGCAAACCTGGCATAGCCAACGTCATCGTCTTGGCGTGACAATCAAGAAAAGCATGATAGGGCAACAACCGGTCCATGCCCAAGATAACATCAAAATCTACCATACCGAGCAATAATAGATCGTCTCTGGTCTCAAAACCACTAAGAACAACTAAACACAACCGATACACATGGTAAACAACAATGGAATCTCCCACAAACGTAGACACATAGACAGGAGAACTCAAAGAATCACGGGATATACCCAAATACAGAGCAATATATGATGATACACAGGAATAAGTGAAGCTGGATCAAGTAAGACCGATGCATCTCTATGACAAACTGGAACAATACCTGTGATAACTGAGTCAGATGCAACCGCCTTCGTCCTAGCAGGAATAGCATAATATCTGGCATGGCCTCCCCCTTTAGGGTGACCTCTACCTGCCCGACCTTCATCCCTGGCTGGCTATGCAGGTGGAGTGGAAACTGGTGCGGTAACAATGGCTTGAGAAGCTTGAGGGCCTTGTGGTATATGTGGGGCCTGAGTAGTTTGTGGAGGTGCATCCCTCCTGAGTCTGGGGCAATCCCTCACCATGTGATGAGTGTCACCACACTTAAAACAAACCCTCGGAGAACGTGGCTGCTAGAACTGGCTCGAGCCTGATCGGATGGACTGACTGCTGAAAGCACCCTGTGCAGGAGGTGCACTAGACAATGGCGATGCATAATGGGGACCTAAGGCTTGGGAGTGGTCGGAATACCACTGGAAGCTGGAAATACTAAATGAACAGGGCGGCTCACACAGCCCCTACCATGACAGGCTACAGCTGGAGCAAGGGTACCACTATATGTGCCAGAATCTCGTGGCCTCTTGGTCTCCATCGCATCTCTCTCCCAGGCCCACATACCCTCCAATCTCCTAGCGATATCCACTACCTGATGGTATGGGATGTCCATCTCCAACTCTCGGGCCATGCTGAATCTGATACAAGGGTTGAGCCCCTCGATAAATCGACGTACTCGCTCTCTGACAGTAGCAACCAAGGCTGGTGCATGCCTGGAAAAATCACCGAACCGGACTGCATACTCCGATACAGTCATAGAACCCTGGCGCTACTTCTCAAACTCTACGCGCTATGCATCCCTAAGACTCCGGGAAATAAACTCCTTCAAGAACATCTCTAAACACTGATCCCAGGTGAGTAAAGCTGCCTCGATCGGGCTACCTAACTCATACGCCCGCCACCACTGATAAGCCGCTCCCTTAAGCTGGAACGTAGTGAAAGCAACCCCACTCGACTCCACAATACCATAGTACGGAGGATACGGTGGCACTTCTCAAGAAAATCCTAGGCATCCGCGGAAGCCAAGCCGCTGAAAGTAGGAGGGTGATACTTCTTATACCTCTCGAGCCTAATCTGCTCCCCCTCAAAAGCTGTTGCCCTAACCACGGGCTGAATTGTGACGACCAGCTGCACAGCTATGACCTCTGGGACATGTTCAACCTAGACCCGTTGCTCTGGGGTGCGGCAGCGGGAGTCTATGCTCCTCCCTCGGCCTGAGATGTGGCACGATCAAGTGGAATCAACCCCACCGCAGCTAAGGTGCCAAACATGCTCAGATACTGGGCGAGGGCCTCCTAAAGTGCTGGGGTAGTAACAGGCGTCTCAGGTGCCTGCTCTCCGACTGGAGCTACTGGTGGCTCCTCTGTAGAAGCTCGGGCAGGTGTTCTGGCTATACCACATACCCGTCCTTGGACTCTGCCTCGGCCTCTCACGGCTCTAGCAAGGGGCGCGGGTGTTTGATCATCAGATCAAGCTGTGCGTGTCCTCACCATCCATGAAAGAATAGAAAGATAGAGATGTAGAATTCTGAAGTCAACAAATTCGCACGATAAGGAATCAAGGAAGTGAAACTTTTCCTAACAATTCCATAGCCTCCCGAAGATAAGTACAGACGTCTCTGTACCGATCCGTGAGAATCTACTAAACTTGCTTGTGACTCATAACACCTATAAACTTAGAGCTCTGCTTTCAACTTAGGGAGACCCTCGCCCATTTTCTAAGCACATTTGGCAGCTTAGCTCAGGCGAGGTTGATTCCACTTGCTCCTGCCACATCTCAGGCCGGGGGAGGAGCACATACTCCTACCACCCACACCTCAGAGCAGCGTATCCAGGTTGGCCAGGTCCTAAAGGTCATACCCGTGTAGTCGGTCATCGCAGTTCAGCCTGAGGTTAGGGCATCAGCTTCTGAGGAGGAGCAGATCAGGCTCGAGAGGTACAAGAAGTATCACCCTCCTACTTTCAGCGGCTTGGCTTCAGAAGATGCCCAGGGTTTTTTTGAGGAGTGCCACCGTATTCTCCGTACTATGGGTATTGTGCACTCAAGTGGGGTTCTTTTTACTACGTTCCAACTTAAGGGAGTGACTTATCAGTGGTGGTGGGCGTATGAGTTGGGTAGCCCGGCCGAGGCAGCTTCACCCACCTGGGATTAGTTCTCAGAGATATTCTTAAGGGAGTTTGTTCCCCAGAGTCTTAGGGATGCATGGCGCGGATGCATGGCGCGAGAGTTTGAGCAGTTGCGCCAGGGTTCTATGACCGTATTCGAGTATGCAGTCCGATTTAGTGATTTGTCCAAGCATGCACCAGCCTTGGTTACTACTGCCAGAGAGCGAGTTCGTCGATTTATCGAGGGGCTCAACCTTGATATCAGATTCAGCATGGCCTGACAGTTGGAGATGGACATCCCATACCAGCAGGTAGTGGAGATCGCTAAGAGATTGGAGGTTATGTGGGACCGGGAGAGAGAGGAGATGGAGGCCAAGAGGCCTCAAGATTTTGGCACATATAGTGGTGCCCGTGCTCCAGTTGCAGCCCGTCATGGAAGGGGCTATGTGAGCCACCCTGTCTATGTGTCTACGCTTGTGGGAGGTTCCATTGTTGTTGACCATGTGTATCGGTCGTGTTTAGTTGTTCTTAGTAGTTCTGAGACCAGAGACGATCTATTATTGCTCAGTATGGTAGATTTTGATGTTATCTTGGGCATGGACTGGTTGTCGCCCTATCATGCTATCCTTGATTGCCACGCCAAGACGGTGATTGGACTGGAGAGGTACTTTAGATTATATTCCTAGCAGGGTGGTGTCTTTCTTTAAGGCACAACGGATGGTTGGGAAGGGACATGATGCGTATCTTACATATGTGAGAGATGCCAGTGTTGATACTCCTACTGTTAAGTCAGTTCCGCTAGTGAGGGGATTATCCAGATGTATTTCTGGTGGATCTTCTGGGAATGACACCCGACAGGGATATCGATTTTGGTATTGATTTGTTACCGGGTGTCAATGAGTAGAGTCCGTGCGTGGAGACTTCAAGGTACACCTGCCAGCGTCCGCAGGCCTCTTGTCCCCCTCCACTTAGATTATTTTACTTTCTTGTCCTTATTTTGACACTATTGTATAGAGTTATTTAGTATCACTTCATAGAGCTTGTGACTTATATTTCGCCAGGTTTTGGGAGTTGTACATTGTTGAATGGCAGATTTTATTTTATATTATTGTTGAAGTTTTGAGACTTTAAATCATTATTTCAATTATTTCGCATGTTTTTAGGCTTACCTAGTCTTAGAGACTAGTTGCCATCACGACATCATACGGAGGGTAATTGGGGTCGTGACATGTTGATTGATGAGCTCTAGGTTGATGGGTGTTATGAGTCACAAGAAAGTTTAGTAGAATCTCTCGGATCGGCACAGAGACATCTGTACTTATCTTCGGGAGGTTATGGAACTGTTAGGAAAAGTTTCACTTCCTTAATTCCTTATCGTGCATTCTTGATGACTTCGGAATTCTAAATCTCGATCTTTCTATTCTCTCACATATGGTAAGGACATGCATAGCTGGATCTAATGATTAGACACTCGCGACCCCCTGCTAGAGCCCGCGAGAGGTCGGGGCAGAGGCCGAAGACGGGCACGTGGTGCAGCCAGAGCACCTACCCAAGCTGCTACAGAGGAGCCACCAGTAGCTCCGATTCGAGAGCATGCACCTGAGACGCCTTTTACTACCCCAACACCACAGGAGACCCTTGCCCAGTTTCTGAGCATGTTCGGCACCTTAGCTCAGGCGGGGTTGATTCCACTTGCTCCTGCCATATCTCAGGCCGGGGGAGGAGCACAGACTCCCGCCGTTCATACCCCAGAGCAGCTGGTCCAGTTTGACCTAGTCCCAGAGGTCATACCAGTGCAGCCGGTCATCCCAGTTCAGCTCGATGTTAGGGTAGCAGTTTTTGAGGGGGAGCAGATCAGGCTCGAGAGGTACAAGAAGAACCACCCTCCTACTTTTAGCGGCTTGGCTTCAGAGGATGCCTAGGGTTTTCTTCAGGAGTGCCACTGTATCCTTCGTATTATGGTATCGTGGAGTCGAGTGGGGTTGCTTTAACTATGTTACACCTTAAGGGAGTAGCTTATTAGTGGTGGCGGGCGTAAGGGTTGGGTAGCCAGACCGAGGCAGTTTCACTCACCTGGGATATGTTCTCAGAGATGTTCTTTAGGGAGTTTGTTCCCCAGAGTCTTAGGGATGCATGGGGCGCAGAGTTTGAGAAGTTGCGCCAGGGTTCTGTGACTGTATCGGAGTATGCAGTCCGGTTCAGTGATTTGTTCAGGCATGCACCAGCCTTGGTTGCTACTGTCAGAGAGGGAGTTCGTCGATTTATCGAGGGGCTCAAACCTGGCATCAGATTCAGCATGGCCCTAGATTTGGAGAAAGACGTCCCACACCAGCAGGTAGTGGAGATCGCTAGGAGATTGGAGGGTATGTAGGCCCGGGAGGGAGTGGATAGGGAGGCCAAGAGGCCTTAAGATTCTGGCACACATAGTGGTACCCGTGCTCTAGTTGCAGCTCGTCATGGTAGGGGCTATGTGAGCCGCCCTATTCATTTAGCACTTCTAGCTTCAAGCGGTATTCCGGCCACTCCCAAGCCTCAGTTTCCTCATTATGCACTGCCATTGTCTAGTGCTCCTCTTACATGGGGTGCTTTCAGCGGTCAATCTAGCTGATCAGGCCCGAGCAGTTCCAGTAGCCACGTCCTCCGAGGGCTTATTTTGAGTGTTGTGACACTCGTCACATGGTGAGGGATTTACTCAGGAGGGGTGCACTTCCACAGACTACTTAGGCCCCACGTATACCACAGGGCCCTTAGGCTTCTCAGGTCGTTGTTACCGCACCAGTTGCCACTCCACCTGCACAACCAGCCAGGGGTGGAGGTCAAGCAAGTAGAGGTCGCCCTAGAGGGGGAGGCCAGGACGGGTATTATGCTCTTCCTGCTAGGACGAAGGCGGTTGCATCCGACTCAGTTATCATAGGTCAGTTCTAGTTTGTCATAGAGATGTATTAGTCTTACTTGATCCAAGCTCCACTTATTCCTATGCATCATCTTATTTTGCTCCGCATTTGGGTATATCCCGTGATTCTTTGAGTTTTCCTGTTTATGTGTCGACGCCTGTGGGAGATTCCATTGTTGTTGACTGTGTGTATTGGTCGTGTTTAGTTGTTCTTAGTGGTTTTGAGACCAGAGCCGATCTATTATTGCTCGGTATGGTAGATTTTGATGTTATCTTGGACATGGACTGGTTGTCATCCTATCATGCTATCCTTGATTGTCATACCAAGATAGTGACATTGGCTATGCCAGGGTTGCTGCGGTTGGAGTAGAGAGGTACTTTAGATTATGTTCCTAGCAGGGTGGTGTCTTTCCTTAAGGCACACCGGATGGTTGGGAAGGGATATGATGCGTATCTTGCATATTTGAGAGAAGTCAGTGTTGATACTCCTACCGTTGAGTCAGTTTCGGTAGTGAGGGATTATCCAGATGTATTTCCGGCAGATTTTCCGGGCATGCCGCCCCACAGTGATATCGATTTTGGCATTGATTTGTTACCGGACGTCACTGAGTAGAGTCCGCGCGTGGAGACTTCAAGGTACACCTGCCAGCGTCTGCAGGTCTCAGAGTCCCCCTCCACCTGGATTATTTTACTTACTTGTCCTTATTTTGACACTATTGTATAGAGTTATTTAGTATCACTTCATAGAGCTTGCGACTTATATTTCGTTGGGTTTTGGGTGTTGTACATTGTTGAGTGGCAGATTCTATTTTATATAATTGTTGAAGTTTTGAGACTTTAAATCATTATTTCAGTTATTCTGCATGTTGTTTGGCTTACCTAGTCTAGCGGGCTAGGCTTTTACATATGGTATTAGAGCCACTAAGCGTGCAACCTTGAACGGTGGTGGAGCAAACCTCAACGAGGACACTGAGTCCCTAAGGGGGTGTATGTGATACGTAGGCGAATTCCACATCGACAAAACACGAGAGAGATGCTAGTATATAAGTTAACAAGCCTTAGACTCTAGTGATGTGTTTTAAACCCGTGAGGGCCTAGGCCTAAAGCGGACAATATCACTAGCGGGCTTGTTGTTACATATGATATCAGAGCCATTCCGCGTGCAACCTTGAACGGTGGTGGGGCAATCCTCAACGAGGATGCTGAGTCCCTAAGGGGGTGTACGTGACACCCTTGGCGAATCTCACGTCGACAAAACACGGGAGGGATGCTGGGTATATAAGTTATCAAGCCTTAAACTCTACTGACGTATTTTTAACCCGTGAGAGCCTAGGCCAGAGCGGACAATATCACTAGTGGGTTGGGTTGTTACAGTTATACCTTTTGTACCACCTTGATTCTGCCTCATGACAGGGTGACCTCCCAAGACATACAACCATGGGCTTGGGACACTGGAGCGGACTTCCAACCTCGAGATTTTTGGAACAAATAAAATTGCCTTCTTTGAGATCTGGGCGCCTTTCACAATCAACGGCATATCTCGGCTTGGACTTACTTCCAGTCCTGTTCCTTCTTGAATCGTTCCCATTGTCATTTCTGCTCGACCAACCGGCTTGTATTCTTGATCTCGGCTAATCATTCCCACAAAATGAACATCATTGTGTGCTGGTAATAGGTTGTTTGTCACATTAGGAGGGTCCTCGCCATTTGTTACCACAATCAACTTTTTAGCGATGAGTCTTTATCTTTCTATGGCCCTTTTCAAAGTCCAACAGTCATCAATGATATGCCCCGAGGCACCTGAATGATATTCATATCTAGCATTTGCTTGAAATCCATGTGAATCGGGATGCATATGGTGGGGAGCGATGGGTCCAATCACGCCCATCTGCTTCAACTTTTGGAACAGACGAGAGTATGATTCAGCAAATGGAGTGAATTTTTCAACCGGCCTTTGCTTTTGATGAGTGGTGGATTTACCACTCATTCTAGTCTCTTTTCTTTAGTTTTTATGTCCTTCAACTATAATATGAGGGAGTTTATGGTGTGTATTGTTAGATTTTCAAGTAAATGATGCCATAAAGAGAGTTGAATTCAATTGAAGTGGAATTGAGCAAAAAAGGGTTGAAACAATGCAAAACTTTTCAGTGATCCCACATCTGCGGAAAACTGGTCGCAGAAGCGACCTCGCATCTGCGAGGAAATGGTCCGCATCTGGGGAACTGAGCACTTTGCCTGGGATCGCATCGGCGAGACAAGAACTGCTTATGCAAGTTGCGCATCTGCGCTTGAGAGTCCGCATCTGCGGAGCCAGAAGTTCCCTTCAATTTGCGCATCTGCGATAGGTGATCCGCATCTGCGGAGCCGCACCTACGAGGATTCTTCCACAGGTGCGGTCAACGGGCTTCAGACATGGGCAGGAATGACATTTCACATTTTCTCAAATCCCAAACCCACAAATACACGACCTACCAGATATTTTACACATCTTTGGCTTAATTTTCAGTTCTAAGACTAGAGAGAACAAGTTTGGAAACTAGGTTTCTTGCACACACACTTTGGTCTTGAAAATTTGAAGCTTTTGGTTGAGAATTTCTTACCCACTTATGTTCATTTCTTCATTTCCATGCTTTGTATTGAATATCTAAGTGTGTAGTATTTTATCCAACACTTGAATCTTGTTTATGGAAATATTCATGTTTAAAGTGTGGATTAAATATCTTGTTGTGCTTATGCATTGAGTGTGGATTAAATATCTTGTTCTTTAATATATCCAAAGGGATTAGCTAACCCTAGGACTCGTCCATTAACTTCAAATTAATTTTGGGAAATATTATTTAGGGTTGGGAAAGATTAATTAACAAGAACTACTTGTAGGGATAGGATTGAACTACTTGTAGCCATATCCGGGTGTGCTTAAACTCTTAATTGTTTTAGGGATAATTCAATTAGGAAGTCTTGTTAGTCTTCAGAAGAAGCTAATATAGAATTATCACCCGAGGCTAAGTAACATAAACTCGCTCATATTTGTAAAATCGTGAAATACATTGGATCATTACTTGAGTGTAATTCCCAATGCATCCATACTTGTAGCCATTGATCATTCTTTCTAGGTTAGTTTATATTTTCGCATTTAGATATAAATATTTTCAAAAAACCAAATCTAAGTGTTTGGCATTGCATAACAAGTGAAAATTATCTTACATTCCTAATCGCTATTATTCTCTATGGGATTCGACCCCGACTCATAGTTGGGTAAATTATATTGCATGCGACCGTCATAAAAAATTGGCGCCGTTGCCGGGGAACAATTTGGCACAATTTAGGTTGTTTGAGAAACAAGCGTAAGTGCTTTGGTCCAAACTTGTGAATATTTGTGTAATTATCTTTCTTATCTTGGTCTATATTTCTTGTTTGATTCTTGTTCATTTTCTTAGTTTTAAAGAAAAAAATGGCATCATATAATGAAAATTGGTCGAATGGTAGTTGTTCATACTTTGATGACCATTGTCCTTATTATGGATGACCACACTCGTGGCAAAATTATTTAAATTCTCTCGGGGGTGGATTGTGCGCACAATCTCAAACTCATGAATGGAGTATTTGTAATGAGTGTGGTCGTCAAAATGGTCATTGGGATAATTGTTCTTATTTGTCCTTCCCTTCCCCAAGCCCCCGCTATGATGACTCTACTTTTTGTGATGAAATTTATAGGGATATGGAGGTGGAATAAATTAAGCATGGTCAAAATGGAGAGTTCAAGCTCATGTTGGAATGCCTATTTGAAGGAGGAAACAAAGAGCAAAGTGCCTTGGAGGAGCTTTTGGAAAATACTCTCCAAAATGACCTGGTGCTTGAAAGGTTGAACTCACAAATGGGAGTTAATGATAGCCAATCCTTGGAGGTTGAAGCCGAAAATGCTTCCTTGGCATTTGATTTAAACCAAGAAGAACTCTCAAATTTTAAAAATGAGAAAATGATGCTCATGTTGGAGGCCATTCTTGAAAATGAGGAGAAGCACAACTTTGCACTCGAGGACTTGAAGCAAGCCTTGACTCAAAATGATGACAATATTCGCACTTTAGAAGATCAAATGAAAATATTGGTTGAGGCTCACTATGCCCACGAACTTGAGAGTGTGGAAAGAAGTGAGCTTTACTTTGAGGAATCAAGAATTGAACATCCGCCAACCGACTCCATGCATGCTAGTGATGCCAAGAAAAATATGGAATTAGAGTCAACCGGTGTAATTGAAAATATGGTTGAGATTGACTCTAGTCCGGGGGAAAAAGAGGATTTTAAAATCCGGAAATAATTGAAATTTGGAGGATTGATGTCACATTCCAAGCATTTTGCAACATTGGAATTGTGTGGTGATATGGGAATTGAACTACACGAGTCAATGAAGGATTACGAGGAGGAAAGGCAAAGGCCATACATCTTACAATTTGAAGGATTACGAGGAGGAAAGGCAAAGGCCATACATCTTACAATTTGAGGGAACAAGAAGGCAAAATAACATTCCTCATATGAAAGCCAAGAAATGCAAAATGAAGAAATTAAAGTTTGGCTTGATCATCAACTTACCACCCCCCATCGCTCGTGGTCACAAGCTTGATTCTAAGTTGGGTGCCCAATTCATATCGTCAAAGTGGTGAGAAAAGTGGTAAGTGATTTGTGTTGTACCACGACGTTAAATGCAGCGCTTGGTGGGAGGCAACCCATCATTTTCAAAATTTGTAGTCGCTTCTGAAATTTTCTTTCTTAGAATAGCTTAGGATATTATTTTTGACTAATCTGCCAAGTTTCAGAATTTTTGGAGTTGGATTGAGGAGTTTGAAGTGTTGGAGTGCATAAAAACAGTAAAAAAATAGAAAAAAAAATACCATAATAAAAACTACTAAAAATAAATAACAAAAGAAACTAATACTAAAGGAGCAAAAATAACATAAACTAAAAACTATTAAAGAATAAATAAAGCAGAACAACATAAGTGACTAATCTGCACATATATAACTACTCACAACTACGCTCGGAATGCGCACATGATAAGAAATAACAAAACAAGCCCGGCAAGGGCACATAATATCCATACAACAGAATAAGCCCGGCAAGGCCACAAGTCAAGTACCAATGTAAAAACAAAGTGTACTCCCTAAAGCCACCCCCAACTAACAACATTGCAGTGTTCTCACTGCACAATATCAAAATAAAAATACAAGTAGTTTATCCCTGAGGTCTGCATCAGACTAGCAGACTGCGGGAGGAAGGCTAATCACTGCCATAAAGAACTCGCGGCCTCATCATCATCGGTATCATCAACATCATCACTAACAACATTTGACATGAAAGAATACTATTCGCTATCATCGTCGTCCTCAACTGGTATCTTCCTGTTCGGTTGCCCCCATATGAAGATGGCTTTGATGCCTCTCCACATCTTGATCATAAACTTGCCCTTCTTCTTATTCTTCACCTTCTCCTTTTGGAAGTCTGACTGAAGATCTGCATGTGCCTTGGCCAAGTTGCCATAGGTTGTCTCGAGTATGCCAACACATGCTGTTATTTTCTCCTGAGACTCTGCCTGCTTTTTCTATGCATCTAAGTAGGTCTTCATGTCTTCCCTGGTGAATTATACGGGCATAGGCTGGGAGGATGAGGGCCCTTGAGGGAGCTGTGACACTAAGTCACGAATGGATGCAAGCTGGGAGTTTAGCATCCCAAATGGTCCCTTAGGTGCAGCTGCCTGTGAGGATGACACTGGTCCGGCAACAGTAATGGTGACTTTCCTCTTCTTGCTCTTTACTGCACTAACCTCGCCCGTTACTCTCAACGGATGAAAGGGTTTGTCGGCTAGCAACCAACTATCGGTGCTACGCACCTCAACCTCTGCCCGCCTGCACAATTCTGCGATCAGTGAAGGAAACATCAACCCTGCGTTGTCATCTAACAAATTCTCTCTCAGTTCCCTCAGGATATAGTGACCAACATTCATAGGAATGCCGTCTAGAATGCATGCAACGATCAAGGCTCTATTGTTGGAGACATTGAAACATTTCGACAGGGTGACACCCTGTTGCAGAGGATGTAGATCAACATTTTGGCTTCAGCTGTGAAGTTGATCGACTTCAAACCCTTTCTCTTATTGGCTATTTTGCTCTCATACTTGCAGGATAGAGTTTAGAAACAAGCCATTCTCCGTTGTCGCAATGATCCTTTTCTCGCACTGGCTCAAGTGGATGGTTAGGAATCCTGAGTATGTCATTAATCTACTCAGTCCCAAACCTCACTGTCTTATCCCTTATGGTGAGTTGTGGGTCGGCGAAGTTTCTACACTTAAGGTTCGCGTAAAATTCGCGAACCCACTCCTCATTGGCTTTGCACAGGGTAGGAATGAAGCATGACCATCCGGAAGTTTGTAGACGACCATAGAATTCTGGGAGCCGCTCGACCAATTTATCCTCGGCAATCCCTTTTTTAATCACGATCTTCTTTGTGATGAGATTGTCATAATACCGGCATTGACAATCAGCAGACATGAAGCGTGAATTATCAAATTGTTCCTCAGCCTCCTCCTTAATTTCATATTGAAGCGGAGCATTTTGTTCATGTTCGAGTCCATTTTAGCTCAAAGTACCTTAAAAAAATCAAAACAATAATAGCCAGGCAGTAGATTCATGTTAAGCAATTTACAACAATGCAATTAGGCCAAAGAATCGAGTTGAACGGGCTCGGGAAGCTCCAGTTGGAAAGCTACTGGAATTGTAGAATCTGCCCAGTTTTCACACATGCGGAAGAACCATCGCAGGTGTTGTCCTGCTTCTGCGGGTTTTCCTCCACTTCTGCAGTTTTGCCTAGTTTGCCAAAAATCGCAACTGTGGAACATGCAGGTACGAGGCCGCATCTGCGACACTTTTTCCGCTTCTGCGGTGTTCATCCAAGGGTCCAAACACCCAGAAATTTTTGACTCTTTTCACTTCTAACATGATTTTTAGCACCTAATTTATACTCAAGACTTCTATCGAAGGTGCGGTCCCGCTTCTGCGGGTTTTCCTCCACTTCCGCGGTTTTGCGTAGTTTGCCAAAAATTGCACCTGTAGAACAGTCAACGCAGGTGCGAGGCCGCATCTGCGGCACTTTTTCTGCTTCTACGATGTTCATCCAAGGGTTCAAACACCCAAAAATTTTCGACTCTTTTCATTTCTAACATGATTTTTAGCACCTAATTTATACTCAAGACTTCTATATTAGTGCACTACATGAACCTGTGACTCTATTGAGACTGATTCTATGGTACTTAGCATACAATTTTCTTTTGGACAATTTGTCAAACACATGACAAGCAGAGATGATGATATGCCTTTTCTTAATATGGTACTCAGACTTCCCAACAATTTGCTTTATCAGTAGCAGCACACACACAGACAGTCTCAACCATTTTCCCTCACTCCTAAAACTAACAGTGATTAAATAGAAAAATTTAAAAACTTGACTATAGAGTAGCCGAGATGAAGAAGAAGAAAAAGAAAAGAGAAGGTAGAAAAGAGGAGTAGATGAGAACCTTGGTACCTGTGTGGTCTTGTGCTTGAGAATTCTGAGTGTGAGCCTGTGTGGTCTTGTGCTTAAGAATTCTTAGTGTGAGCAGTTGAGAGAGAAGTGGGAGTTGTGAGGATTTGGGGAAATTAGAGTTTTACCTGACTGAGGAAGGGTTTTGGTAATTTTACCCGGTTGATCGCTTCTGCGGTGAATGCGCTTCTGCGAGAGCGTTTCTACGGCAAGACCACTGCTTCTGTGAAAATTCCGCATCTACGCTTCTCTTCAAGCTTTTGCGGGGCCGCATATGCGGTGAAGATGCCAGTATTATGACAATCTTATCACAAAGAAGATCGTGCTTGAAAAAAGGATCGCAGAGGATCAATTGGCCGAGCGGCTCCCAGAATTCTATGGCCGTCTACAAACTTCCGGATGGTCATGCTTCATTCCTACCCCGTGCAAAGCCAATGAGGAGTGGGTTCGCGAATTTTACGCGAACCTTAAGCGTACAAACTTCGCCGACGACTATAGAACCATAGAATTCTGGGAGCCGCTCGACCAATTTATCCTCGGCAATCCCTTTTTTAAGCACGATCTTCTTTTTGATAAGATTGTCATAATACCGGCGTTGACAATCAGCAAGCATGAAGCGTGAATTATCAAATTGTTCCTCAGCCTCCTCCTTAATTTCATACTGAAGTGGAGAATTTTTTTCATGTTCGAGTCCATTTTAGCTCAAAGTACCTTAAAAAAATCAAAACAATGTTAGTCAGGCAGTAGATTCATGTTAAGCAATTTAAAACAATGCAATTGGGCCAAAGAATGGAGTTGAACGGGCCCGGGAAGCTCCAGTTGCAAAGCTACTGGAATTGTAGAATCTGCCCAGTTTCACACCTACGGAAGAACCATCACAGGTGTTGTCCTGCTTCTGCGGGTTTTCCTCCACTTCTGCGGTTTTGCCCAGTTTGCCAAAAATCGCACCTGTGGAACAGTCAACGCAGGTACGAGGCCGCATCTGCGACACTTTTTCCGCTTCTGCGGTGTTCAGCAATGCCGACCAAACTCTCTCATGAGAAGCTCTTCTTTTCCACCTGCTCCCCGCAATTGGTTGCAGTATCTCTTGAGGTGGGCTATGGGATCCCATGCCCGTCATACTTTTCAAACTTCGGGGTTTTGAAACCCAAGGGTAAATGTACGTGTGGGAACATACACAGGTCAACGTAGGATACGCTCTTTTGCCCCGCTCAAACCCTGTATAGTTTTTAGACTTTGCTCCATGCTCCTCATCTTTTTGGTAATCTCCTCTTGTCCAGGGTTTTTTGTGGTTTTCTCCTGCCCCACGGTAAACTCGTACCGGGGTTGCTGAGGGTAAGCATTGGTAGTTAACTGGGTTGGTTCCATTGGGAAAGATGGTACTTGAAAGGTGAAGGATGACGGATCAAAGCTAGGCCTGGGTAGAGTGGGTTGTGCCGTAGCTGAACAAGGTGGCGCAGTGAATATGTTCGAGGCCGCACCTGAAGTTAACACCTGGGGCGAGCCTCAGAAGGTGTTCCAGCAAAGTGGGCTGAGATGGTAGGATATCCCAGTGGGGTACTTGGATAACTTATGGGGATGTTGGAAGTCCCACTTGCCCGGGGAAATAGCTCAGGGAATCCAGGTATTGCGCTTGGTGGTTTTCTGCCGTTGGCCCAGGCGTCCCACATTTCCATCATGCGGAGATGCAGAATTCTATTTTCCTCAGCAGTTGCTGACTCAGAAGTTGGGATGGCCGAGATCGGGCTATCCTCCGGAATAGAAACCGTTGGCAGATGACTTTCCGAAGACATTTCAACACTTCCTTTTAACCTCGTGAAGTACGGATGTGAAGCCAGACTACCACAAAACCAACCGCCTTAATATAGAACCTGTACTTAACAGTAGACAACAAACCAGACAGTTTGAAGCAATTAATACATAGGTAATAGCACATTGGGGTGTGATGCACCTATACAGTTAAATGTGTTTCTACATGTTTTGCTACGGTTGCATGTTTCGTCCCGACTTTGCTTATTTCCCCCTTTTCTTTCCACTTTGGCTCTTTGATGCCTCTCCTCTCATTCCCATTTTCCTTTCTCTCTTTTCTTGCTTTCTTCTTTTTTTTCTTTTGGTTCTTTTTTGGCTCTCTTTTTCTCTTTTTTCTTTTTCTTTTGGTCTTCCTTTCGGCTCTTTCCTTCCACATCCCTCTTTTATTTGAGTTATTTACAAAAATCATGACCAGATTTGATGAGAATTGCCTACGTATCACGATGCCGCGTGAATCAGATCATTATGTAGTTCAAGCAATAAGTACGAAAAAATAAGGAAACAATTTTTGGGAATTTTTAATTTTCATTAATAAAACTCTTAAACTTTTTTATTACAAAAGACTCCAACATACTCATTTCTTGGAACTTTAAAAACTACAAACAGACTCAAAACAAAATTTTAAACTAAAAACTGAATACAGACTCGATAAATGAAAAATCAAGAGTACATAAGTGCTTCGACTCCTGGGCCTATGTGCAAGATCCCCTTGAAGACGCTCCAGATCACTCATTATTTGGCAGACAAATGTCATTACTGCAGCAAAGAAAGTGGTTCGAGTCATGTCCTCACATTCGTGGCATTTCATGACGATGTAGTCGGCAATTGCTCTAACCCTCTCCCGGATAATACCCTTTTCTTGGAGCAAACGCCAGATTTGCTGATTCCGAGCTTCTAACACTTGGGTGTCATGATGGTTTTGATTCTGCAACTGTTGCATATCTTCCTCCATCTGGGAAAGTTCCTAGCCTGTTTGGCCACCTCATTTTCAAGGGTAGTTAGCTTTCTCTTCAAATTGGTGACTGTCCCCTCATATTTTCTTTTCATCTGCCGCACAAACTCTGTACCCTACTCATACTCTTCGATGCAATATACCCGACACAGTGACAAAGATGTTCTTGTATCCACAGTTGTAGTAGCAGGTTACAACCCTGGAAGAATCTTTCCCCTTCTCGGCAAATGGTTAAGGCTCGATAAATCTCAGCTAAGATCATTACAACAAGGGTGCCATTAGCTTTCTTAATCATGACATCAACCATTCCCACGAGACCCAATTATATGTTGCCGTCTTTTCTCGGACAGATTATGACACCCAAGAATGCTACCATAAAGGCCAAACCCCGTCGTGCCTCCATTTATCTTTGTTTCCTGCATGGGTCAGACCAGTATTCGGTGCTTCAAAACCGTGGGGATTGTCATAGCGCTGGTACAAGAATTGAAAAGTGCAAAATCCTTCGGACAAATTCCTATCCTGAACCTCCCGACTGATACTCAACATATCTAGAAACTTGTGAGGAGATACTGTTCTAAGATTTCCGCTAAGGCTGGCATAGCCCGCAATTTCCTCCAGCGTGGGGGTGAGCTCAAAATCAGAAAAAGTGAAACACATTATGAGTCGGATCCCAGAAAGATATCAAGGCTTCAATCACATCCAATCTCGGCTTGATCTTCAGAAGTCCCACGAGACCACCCAAAACTTTTACCACAGTCCCTCTGCTGACTTTTCCTAAGTCGTTCCACCACATATGGAGCTGTAAGGGGATTTCCTCAAGAGTTACGAAGGGTTCATTTTCATTTGTGCTCATCCTGCACATATATTAGGGTGATTCACTTAAAAAGATCATGACTCATTTTGACCCAAGAAAAAGTTATCAATTTCTTTTTTTTTTTCAAATTTTCTTTTCATTTCAAAAATAAAAACCCGGCTTTGCAAATACAGCCCTTCAACACTTCGGGAAAGAAGATTTTAGGGTTGTGTTTGCTAAACGGCCAAAAATTTAAAAAAGAGACTACATGTGGTTGTTCTTGGAAAAACAGCCTTCCGGCGTCCTTTTGGGGACATTTGGCTATTTTAGACAAGAATGGCATCACCTTACTTATTTATGACGAAACAATAATTTTTTTTTCCTTTTGGGTTATTTTGCAAAAATGAAGTTGGACCCGATGGGGGTTGCCTACGTATCCCACATCCGGTGAGAATCAAACTGGCGTAGTTTGGGAAGATTTGACATAATAAAAACAATACTAAATATATTTTATTTTTATTATTTTATTTTTAAAAAAAAAACAAAATTTCCTTCCCCTTTTTTTTCAAAATTTCGGCAGAGTTTCGGTGCTTTTTGAACATCGGGTTTTTTCAAAAACAGGTAATTATCTCTCTCAACCCTCACATTGATTTTTCTTTTTTCCCAACTTTTCTCCATCATTCATAAGCCGGTCAACATGCAAATCCGAAGCAAATAAATGCACAAGTAGCAAGTAGAATGCATCAGGATGGTCTTTTCATTTCGGGTACACCTGTCCTAGACAGACCCAACCCCTGTGTTAAGTCTCCAAAGTCAAATGCACGTGATGCAAACAAGCGTTCCTACTAGGGATCCGGCATGAGGCTTTGTTATACTAGGTTTAAAACCTGGGTGTATTGTTCTAGACCTGGCTTACCCAAGCGGACAGCGTACCGGGAATACAGAAGCTTTACCAGAAAAGAAGTCACACGAAGGGCACACTTCCCAGATGATTTAGAAGACTCAGAGAGAGGAGGGTTTCGTAGAAATTTATATACAGTCCAAACAATATCAAAGCGGTGAAAGCGGCATTTAGCACATTAGGCTCAAACATGTAAAAATCAGATAATAAATAAAGCCAAGTATAACAGTTGTTCTAAGCTCGAATTCTAAACCCTGAACCAGAGATTCTGGGTTCTTATCCCTAGCAAAGTCGCCAGAGCTGTCACACCTCATTTTTTACACCCTAGAAGGTATAAGGGAGTTTTTCCACTTTAAGTGACATTATTCGAAATGGGATTATTTCATTTAATTCAGCGTCGTCACTTGCTCTCCACCTCTAGGCGGCTGGAGCGCTGGTGCTGGAGTCATGGGCTGATGCCCCTGCTGTACTGCCTTGCCCCTAAGCCTGGGGCAGTATCTCCTCATGTGGCCTGCGTCCCCGCACTCAAAACAACGTGGTGCGGTGGCCTGCTGTCCGGATGGCTGACCCTGAATATCAGAAGGCCCACTAGAAGAAGCCTGAGTAGCCTGCGGGCGGTAAGAACTCTCCGGCATAGCACTGAAATAAGGACCGGAAGACTCCGGAGGACCTGAATACCCACTGGATGAACCCTGAATAACTGGCGGGCGATAAGAACTCTCTGGCATGGCGCTAAAATAGGAGCGTGCTGGAGCACCTCGAGCCGGTGGTGGTGCTGGAACTGGGGGCCTACTGGGCTGACCCCTCCCAAAGTGACCTCTGCCCCTGGCTGGGGTGCCTCTGAACTCTCCTGAGAATCTGGCCCTCTTATCCTGCTGCATCTGCTCTCTACCCCTCAAACGGTAACCCTCAATCCTGCGGGCAATCTCAAGTACTAGCTGATATCCAGTGCCCATCTCTACCTCCGAGCCATACCCGACCGGATAGTGGGATGTAACCCCGCAACAAACCTCCGTACTCTCTCTGCCTCTGTGGGGAGTATCATGAGTGCATGGCGAGACAACTCAAAGAACCTCGCCTCATAGTCGGTCACTGACATATGACCCTGCTCCAGATACTCAAACTGATGACGCAGCTCTTCCCTCTCAGAGGGTGGAATGTACATATCAAGGAACAACTGAGTGAACTGGCCCCAAGTGAGGGGAGAAGCCTGCTGGCCTGCTAAGTAAATAAGACTGCCACCATCTACGGGCCCTGCCCTCCAGCTGAAAAGTAGTGAAGTCGACGCCATGCGACTCCAAGATCCTCATGTTGTGCAGTCTATCCCTGCACCTGTCAATGAAATCCTGGGCATCCTCATGGAGCTCGCCCCCGAAGACTGGAGGGTGCAACCTGGTCCATCTGTCTAATAACTTCTGCGGATCGCCGTCCACAGCTGGCCTGGGCTGGGGTGCCGCTGCAGCAACTGGCTGGACCCCCTCTGCGGGTAGTGCACCCGGAGTATGATAAACTGCGGCTGCATGACCTGGAGCCTGTGCGGTAGGGGTCTGTGCTCCCCCTCCTGCCTGTGAGGTAGCTGGATCTGCTGGAAATAAACCAGCCTGAGTCATAGTGTCCATGAACCGAAGCATGCGGCCCATGACCTCCTGAAATCCCGGCGCAGTCATGAAATCCACCGGAGTAGGCACAGCTGCGGGCGCCTCGCCCTGCTCCTCAATAATGGGATCCCTCGCCGGGTCTGCTGGTGGTGCATCTGGGATAGCTCTGGGACGCCCTCGTCCCCTACCACGGGCCGGTGCCCTCCCCCGGCCTCTACCTCGGCCTCTAGCAACGGGGGGAGCAGCTCCTCCCAGATCCGGAACGTCGGCGGCACGAGTCCTCACCATCTGTGAGAGAATAGAAGAGGAAACTCAGTACACTGACCACTGCACGATGGAGAATGAATAAAGAGTAGTCTTTCCTAATACCCTATAGCCCCTCGAAGATAAATACAGACGTCTCCGTACCGATCTACAAGACTCTATCAGGTTTGCCCGTAACTTGTGAGACCTACGTGAACCTAGTGCTCTGATACCATGTTGTCACGACCAATTTTCCATAATAGGTCATGATGGCGCCCAACACCGTTGTCAGGCCAGCCGATGCGGAATGTGGTTAAGTACTCATTTTACTTTAGCCAAAGACAGTTATACTAGATTGTCGGATTTAAAGATAAGACCAGTAAAGTTCACAAAGTGCTAAAATAGCGATACAGCTCAAAAATAAATGTCTACTACTGTGTGTGCCAGAACCTGGTGTCACAAGCTACAGGCGACTAGTAGAATATACACAAAAGAATAATACACTATCCTACTGTCTGAATCAAAATTGACAGAAACAAAAAGTACAAGAAAGGACTTCTTCTGCTGTGGATCAGCATGAAAGAGAAGCAGCTCACCGTAGAAGTCCCCAAGCGTGCTCACTGATGCGCACCAGGATGATGTCCAGATCCACCTGCCTCAAATCTTGTACATTTAAGGACAGAAGCGTAGTATGAGTACATAAACCACATGTACTCAGTAAGTATCCCGTCTAATCTTAAAGAAGTAGAGACGAGAGGTCGACTTGATACTTACTAAGGTCAAGATAATATAATAATAAAGTGAGATATACAGCATGAAGAATTTCTAATAACACAAGTTTAAGAGAAGAGTCATATTCACGTTCTTGACATAATTAAACTACCAGTTTTCCCTTTTTCATATTAAACAAGTGATCACGTCATATCTAACTGTAAGCATATAAATCATGCACAATCATGCCGAGGTCGACGGCCCGCTCCAATAGAAAAATAAATTGTGCACTGCCGAGGGTCGAGCGGCACGAACCATAGATGCATCTATTATCACCGAGGCGATCGGCCCGATCCATAATCATCAAGAAAATATCAAGAAAAACACATAAGGCTCAATTACATACAAGGGAATTCCTACCAAGGCTCAACAAACTCATACGTCCACCTCTCATTTCCTCAAGTCTCTAGCAAATCAAAATGATCATATTGGCAATTTAAAATAAGAGATATTTCCCAATTAGACACAACGTGGGTCCTAAACTACCCGAACAATTATCTTTATAGTAGCTACGCACGGACTCTCGTCACCTAGTACGTACGTAGCCCCCACATTTAACAACAATTACTCATTGACAATCCTATGGGGACAATTCCCTCTTACGAGGTTAGAAAGGAGACTCACCTCGCTCCAAAGTGCACTTCCAATGTCCAAGAACGAGCCCAAGTCCTTAATTCAAAGTTGGACAATCCCAAACTAATCAAACGAAGTAAGAACTAGTAAATAAAGGCTTACAAGGTTGAATTCTAGCTATTTAAGCAATTTCCTAACCATTTACACAAGTTTCCTAAATTCCGACCCCGGGCCCACGTGCCCGGACTCCGAGATTTTTCGAAGGAAGTTGTTCTCTATCACCTAAGGATCACAAATATATGATTTCTAGTTCACTACATGGCAAATTATGTGATAAAACCTTAGTTTTCATTAAACCCTAGGTCTAGCTCAAATCCCTTGATTTTACCTAATTTTTAGTGTTAAATCTACCTAATGTTTATGTATTTGAACTAAAAATGAGTGGGGATTACTTACCTTGCAATGTTATGTTGAAACCTCCTCTTTCGAATCACCAAAATCGCCTAAGTGTTGAGAGTAATGTGGAAGAAATGAGTTTGGGTTCGTATTAATGAACCCTTCTGCCCCCAGTTATTTTTGCATCTGCGGAAGTATTTCCGCTTCTGCGAAATCCGCTTCTGCGGAATTTGGCCGCTTCTGCGGCTTTTGGGATTTGGGGCTCGACCGCTTCTGCGGTCTGGGGGCCCCATAGGCGGAATCGCTTCTGCGGTCCCTGGGCCGCTTTTGCGGTTTCCCCTGGCCTGCCCCTTCTCCGCTTCTGCGAACTATTGACCGCATCTACGGTTCCGCTTCTGCGGTCCAAGAACCGCAGATGCGGTTATGACAGAAGCAGCAAGCTTCAGTCATTTTCCAAATTCTAACTTCACTCGAGCCTCGCTCGTTTGACGCTCGAGGCTCCCGTGCCCCGCCCGAACATACCGACAAGTCTGAAATCACGAGGCGGACCTACTCGAACCCTCGAAACACTCCAAACAACGCTAAATCGGAGAATCAACCCCAAAACCAAATGAATTAAATCATTGAACTTCAAGTTCTTAATTCTCCTCCTACGGGTCAAAACGCCCTTAAACTACTCGGATTGACACCAAATTTTACGGGTAAGTCTTAACTGATATTTCGGACTTGTACCAAGTTTCAGAATCGAGATCCGAACACGATACCTAGGAAAACAATGATTTCTTAGTTTATTTAAACCTTTGAAACTTTAACTTAACAATTTCACATAAAAATTCATTACTCGGGCTAGGGACCTCGGAATTTGATTCTGGGCATACGCCCAGGTCCCATATTTTCCCACGGACCCTCGGAAATTGTCAAATCACGATTCTGGGTCCGTTTTCCCAAAATGTTGACCGAAGTCAAACTTGGCCTTTTTAAAGAAACTTAAAGAAGCAACTAGACTTATTCTTGCTCAAAACTCTTCTAACTTCCGAACCACCCATCCCCGCAAGTCATAAATTAGCATAAGCAAGTGCGGGAAGTCTTATTTAAGGGAACGGGGTTCAAAATGCAAAACGATCGGTCGGGTCGTTACACTCACCCCCACGCTGGAGGAAATTGCGGGCTATGCCGGCCTTAGCGGAAATCTTAGAAGTCGGTACCCGGTGTCACCAAGAACAGTATCTCCTCACAAGTTTCTAGATATGTTGAGTATCAGTCGGGAGGTTCAGGATAGGAATTTGTCCGAAGGGTTTTGCACTTTTCAATTCTTGTACCAGCGCTATGGCAACCCAACAGTTTTGAAGCACCGGATACTGGTCTGACCCATGCAGGAAACAAAGATAAATGGGAGGCACGGCGGGGTTTGGCCTTTATGGTAGCATTCTTGGGTGTCATAATCTGTCCGAGAAAAGACGACAACATAGAATTGGGTCTCGTGGGAATGGTTGCTGTCATGATTAAGAAAGCTAATGGCACCCTTGTTCCAATGATCTTTGCTGAGATTTACCGAGCCTTAACCATCTGCCGAGAAGGGGGAAGATTCTTCCAGGGTTGTAACCTGCTACTACAACTGTGGATACAAGAACATCTTTGTCACCGTGTCGGGTATATGAACTACGGCATGACTGGTTTGAATTGCATTGAAGAGTATGAAAATCGAGTGGCGAGTGTTGAATTTCCAGAGGGTACAGAGGCTTGGTTTGCACACTTGAGTTCTTTAACTTCGGACAAAATTGAGTGGACTTTCGGATGGCTCCCTGTCACCGAAGTCATATACATGTCGGCCGAGGTGTGCTATCTTCTCCTAATGGGTCTCCGGATCATTCAGCCATATGCTCCTCACAGGGTTTTGCGCCAACTGGGCAGATTTCAAACTATTCCCCATGACGAAGATCTGAGCCGACAAGTTGTCGAATTGGGCCCAAAGGCTGTATTCCCAAAAGGAAGAGTTCGTCAAGTTTGGAATGAGTGCAGATTTCTAGAACCTAAGACTCTGGTGCGGGATCTATCTAAAGGTGAGGTAGACCCTAATTACATGAATTGGTTCGGTAAAAGGTTTCAAATCGCTCGAGAGCCCGAAAGGCCTGCTAAAATACCTCACGTCCAGCAATTCACTGATGACTTGCGGGAGCAATGGGACTGGTTAACGAAAGAGCAAGCTATAGGGCCAAGATAAGTAAATTAGAGGGACAAATCAGGGACCTCAAATTTGACAATAGTGTCCAGGCTGCTGACAATGAAGGGGAAAAGAAGAAGCTGGCTCAGGAAAACGAAGCCCTCAAAGCTCAGATCCAGAAAATGAGAATAGCTGCTAGGAACCAGGAAAGAAGCCGAGCAGATGAAAGGCTTATAAGTGGTATGAGAAAGAAATTAATCGAGTGTCAAGATGACTTGGAAAAATTTGAGGCTAGTCTAGCAAGAGTCCGAGCACAACTGGCAAAAAATGCAGAAGGGCGGGCAGAGTTTGTGCGGCAGATGAAAAGAAAATATGAGGGGACAGTCACCAATTTGAAGAGAAAGCTAACTACCCTTGAAAATGAGGTGGCCAAACAGGCTAGGAACTTTAAAGCTGAAAGGGAACATTGCTATGCCTTGATGTCCCAGTTGGAGGAAGATATGCAACAGTTGCAGAATCAAAACCATCATGACACCCAAGTGATAGAAGGTCGGAATCAGCAAATCGGGCGTTTGCTCCACGAATGTGAGGACATGACTCGAACCACTTTCTTTGTTGCAGTAATGACATTTGTCCGCCAAATAATGTGTGATCTGGAGCGTCTTCAAGGGGATCTTGCATAGGCCCGTGGCAAGACTGAATGATGTCCCACGGGCCCCAGGAGTCGAAGCACTTATGTACTCTTGATTTTTCATTTATCGAGTCTGTATTTCAGTTTTTAGTTTAAAATTTTGTTTTGAGTATGTTTGTAGTTTTTAAGTTCCAAGAAATGAGTATGTTGGAGTCTTTTGTAATAGAAAAGTTCAGGAGTTTTATTAATGAAAATTGAAAATTCCCAAAAATTGTTTCCTTATTTTTTCGTACTTAGTGCTTGAACTACGTAATGATCTGATTCATGCGGCGTCGTGATACGTAGGCAATTCTCATCGGATCCGGTCATGATTTTTGTAAATAACTCAAATAAAAGAGGGATGCGGAAGGAAAGAGCCGAAAGGAAGACCAAAAGAAAAAAAAAGAGAGAAAAAGAGAGCCAAAAAAGAACTAAAAGAAAAAACAAAAAAGCAAGAAAAGAGAGAAAGGAAAACGGGAATGAGAGGAGAGGCATCAAAGAGCCAAAGTGGAAAGAAAAGAAAATTGGGGGAAATAAGCAAAGCCGGGACGAAACATGCAACCGTGGCAAAACATGTAGAAACACATTTAACTATATAGGTGCATCACACCCCAATGTGCGATTACCTATGTGTTAATTGCTTCAAACTGACTGGTTTGTTGTCTACTGTTAAGTACAGGTTCTATATTAAGGTGGTTGGTTTTGTGGTAGTCTGGCTTCACATCCGTACTTCATGAGGTCAAAAGGAAGTGTTGAAATGTCTTCGGAAAGTCACCTGCCAACGGTTCCTATTCCGGAGGATAGCCCGATCTCGGCTATCCCAACTTCTGAGTCAGCAACTGCTGAGGAAAATAGAATTCTGCGTCTCCGCATGATGGAAATGTGGGACGCCTGGGCCAACGACAGAGAACCACCAAGCGCGATACATGGATTCCCTGAGCTATTTCCCCGGGCAAGTGGGACTTCCAACATCCCCACAAGTTATCAAATACCCCACTGGGATATCTTACCATCTCAGCCCACTTTGCTGGAACACTTTCTGAGGCTCGCCCCCAGGTGTTAACTTCAGGTGCGGGCTCGAATATATTCACTGCGCCACCTTGTTCAACTACGGCACAACCCACTCTACCCGGGCCTAGCTTTGATCCGTCATCCTTCACCTTTCAAGCACCATCTTTCCCAATGGAACCAACCCAGTTAACTACCAATTCTTACCCTCAGCAACCCCGGTACGAGTTTACTGCGGGGCAGGAGAAAACCACAAAAAACCCTGAACAAGAGGAGATTACCAGAAAGATGAGGAGCATGGAGCAAAGTCTAAAAAATATACAGGGTTTGAGCGGGCAAAAGAGCGTATCCTACGCTGACCTGTGTATGTTCCCACATGTACATTTACCCTTGGTTTTCAAAACCCCGAAGTTTGAAAAGTATGACGGACATAGGGATCCCATAGCCCACCTCAAGAGGTACTGCAACCAATTGCGGGGAGCAGGTGGAAAAGAGGAGCTTCTCATGGCTTACTTTGGAGAGAGTTTGGTCGGCATTGCTTCTGAAAAAATCCATATATCCTTATATGGATCAGGATATATCTCGTTGGCATATTTGGGATGACTTGGCTCGGGATTTTGTCAGGCAGTTTCAATACAACATCGACATTGCCCCTGACAGGAATTCGTTGTCGAACCTCAAGAAGAAGTCCTCGGAAAGCTTCCGAGAGTATGCTGTCAAATGGCGCGAACAAGCGGCCAGAGTCAAGCCTCCAATAGATGAAACAAAGATGATTAGTGTTTTTCTTCAAGCCCAAGAGGCTGATTATTATCAGAACATGATGTCTGCGATGGAGAAACCGTTTGCCGAGGCCATCAAAATTGGTGAAATGGTTGAGAATGGTTTAAAAACAGGGCGCATCTTGAGTCAGTCTGCTATAAGGGCTATCTCCCAAGCAATTCAAGGCGGGTCTAGGGGTGTAGCAAACCGAAAGAAGAAGGAAGAAGCGGCAATGGCAACTTCAAGTGTAAGAAAACCCTGTCCACCCAGACCTTACTTCCCTGCAAGAACCCCATAATATTACTATCCTCATCAGGATGTGGCCTATGATATGGTTCCTCAGCCATACGCAGTGATGAATGCACAGCCCAACATTAGGCTACAACAATAATTCAATCAAAACCGAGCTCCATTTCCCAGAAATCAACCTCCTCACCAAGCTCAGTATAATACCCGACCCCCACAAAATAACTTTCCCTATAATGCCCGTGCCCGGGAACCACCCAGAATGGCAAACTTCACACCCATTGGTGAGTCATATTCCAGCCTTTTCCCCAAACTTGTCCAGATGGGTTTGTTGCAGCCCGTTCCCCAAACCAGGCAGAACCCAGCGTCGCCCTCCTACAGAGCCGGTACTCAATGTGCTTACCATTCGAGAGCGGAAAGGCATGATACAAACGACTGTTGGACCCTGAAGAGGGCTGTTGAAAATCATATAGAACAAAAGCGGATAGTGCTGAAGGACGAAGATGTTCCTAATGTAACCGACAATCTATTACCAAAACAAGGGGGAGAAGAAGAGTAAACCCACCCCTCAAAATACGGAAAAGAAAGTGGAAACCAAAACTGGGGCAGCGCCCTCAAAAGATGCTGTTCTCTATGTTCCCCGGGGCCACAAGAAAGAACAGATGTCATTGAGCCCTCCAAGAAGGTTTAAGCTAAACAAGGGATCTAAAATGTATGTGCCTAAAGGGACCTAAGTGGTGCGGGGGCCAGTAATTTCACCAAGGCTGAATGAGCCCGTGGTTATTGGCCACGCACCGTAGAGGCCCATGACAGATCCCACTGCCGTTCCATGGAATTACAACAAGGCGGTAGTAACTTTCAGGGGTAAAGAGATCTCGGGAGAAGCAAAAGAAAATAGCTCGGCTGAGAAATACCTCAATCTGGAGGAAGCGAATAATGCCACGAAGAAGCGTTTCCCACTCAAGAAGCCAGTTAGTGCTGAAGAAGCAGAGGAGTTCTTCCGAGAAATGAAAATGGCGGACTACGAGATAATTGACCAACTCCGGAAGTCTCCTACTCAAGTCTCTTTGTTGTCTCTGCTAATGAATTCAACTGAGCATCAAAAAGTGTTGATCAAAACTCTCAATGAAGCATATGTACCCATTGAAACCACTGTGGAACAGTTGGAGAGGATGGCAGAAAGGTTTTTTGCAGTCAATCAAATCTCTTTCAGCAAGAATGATTTGCCCCTGGAAGGGTCCGCCCACAACAAAGCCCTTCATCTGACAGTTAAATGCGAGGGATATTATGTGAAAAGGGTCATGCTGGATGGTGGTTCTGGAGTAGATATTTGCCCTCTCTCAACTCTGCAACGAATGGAGATCCGTGCTGAGAGAATCAGGCCCAACAACATCTGTGTGTGTGCCTTTGATGGCATCAAGAGAGATACCATTAGTGAGATTGATTTGATTCTGACTATTGGTCCGGTGGATTTCGAGGTGACCTTTCAGGTCCTGGATATGGATACTTCTTACAATTTCCTCTTGGAAAGACCTTTGATTCACGCAGCAGGGGCCGTACCTTCTACTCTCCACCAGATGGTGAAATTTGAACATGAAGATCAGGAGATTGTAGTCCATTGAGAGGACGAGCAGTCGATTTACCGGGACCCGTCAGTCCCATGTCTCGAAGCTAGAGAAGGAAGTGAACATATAGTCTATCAAGCTTCCGAGGTTGTGGTCGCAGACCAATGTGAAGAAGGAAACCCTTGTCCTCAACCCTTTCTCTCAAATGCGTCAATTATGGTTGCCAAGGAAATGATCAGTCATGGTTACAAACCCAGGAAGGGGCTCGGGACGTCATTACAAGGAATCATCGAACCTATCACTCTGGCTGCTAGCGAGAAATTCTTTGAGGTAGGTTTTCAACCCACGCCCACTAATGAAAAATGGGCAGATAAACGAAAGAGCAATGGTTGGGTCTTGCCTCGGCCGATTTTGCATCTTTATAGAACATTTGTCAGGCCTAGATACAATGAGGAAGAGGAAGATGAGGCCTTCACGACCGAGGAAATTGAGGAAATCTGTGGGGCTATGAGATAGATGTTGTATGAAACCCACATGGTCCAACCGGGAGAAGGCTCGAGCACCGCTGAGGTGCTGTATATGGGGCCCGATGCCAAGCTGCAAAATTGGAAGGCTACTCCGTTCCCAATCAGGCGGGAATCCCGGTAGTCCAGTCCTGCCACTTTTTCTGCATCACGAGTTATTTCAGGGTGTAACTCGGATGCTTTCTTTAGTTTCCTGTCTTTAATTTCCAGTGTAAACCCTGTTATTTTCAAGTTCAATGAAATGAAATCAATATTTCATCGTTCATCTCTCTATTCTTTTTGATTTTGTTACTTTTTTCTTATTTCTTTCAGTTCTAATAATGCAGCTTTGAATAACATGACATGCTTGTGGACTTCATGCCCAGATCCAAACACGCTGTCTAATTGTGAAATAATGAACCAAGAACCAGAATATGATGAAGAAGAGGCTTTTAGGGAAATAAATCGAGAATTGGAACAATTATAGAATAAACCTAAGCCAAACTTAAATGATACCGAGCCGGTTAATTTGGGTAGTTCTGAAGAAGTCAAAGAAACCAAGATAAGCATTCACACAGATGAAAAAACCCGAGACACATTGATCCAACTTTTGTCTGAATTCAAAGATGTGTTTGCTTGGTCATAAGATGACATACCAGGTCTAAGTGTTGATTTGATGGTTCACAAGTTGCCAACCTACCCCGATTATCCTCCTGTCCAACAAAAGCAAAGAAAGTTCAAAACTGATATCAGTGACAAGATTAAAGAAGAGGTCACAAAACAGTTGAAAGCGGGGGTGATCCGAGTGGTTCGATACACCACATGGTTAGCCAACGTAGTTCCAGTGCCAAAGAAAGACGGGAAAACTCGAGTATGTGTGGACTACAGAGATCTGAACAAAGCAAGTCCCAAGGATAATTTCCCTTTGCCAAACATCCACATCCCTGTTGATAACTGCGCCAAACATGAGATACAGTCCTTCGTGGATTGTTATGTAGGATATCACCAGGTGTTGATGGACGAAGAGGATGCAGAAAAGACAGCTTTTACCACACCCTGGGGCACCTACTGTTACAGGGTCATGCCTTTTGGTCTGAAGAACGCCGGGGCAACCTATATGAGGGCCATGACTGCCATTTTTTATGACATGATGCACCAAGAAATTGAGGTGTATGTAGACGACGTGATCATCAAATCCAGGACCCAGGACGACCATGTTCGGGACTTGAGAAAATTCTTTGAGCGGCTACGTAAATATGATTTGAAGCTAAACCCAGCCAAATGTGCATTTGGGGTTCCGTCGGGAAAACTCTTGGGATTCATAGTCAGTCGGAGGGGCATCAAGTTAGGCCCAACAAAGATAAAGTCTATTCGAGATTTGCCTCCTCCAAGAACCAAGAAAGAGGTTATGAGCCTGCTGGGAAGGTTGAACTACATTAGCCGATTCATTACTCATTTGACTTCTACATGTGAACCCATCTTCAAGCTGTTGAAGAAAGTTGCAGCAATTAAATGGACAGATGAGTGTCAAGAAGCCTTTGAAAAAATCAAAGAATATCAATCGAACCCACCATTCTTGGTCCGACCTGAACCTGGGAGGCCTTAGTTTCTGTATTTGACAGTCTTGGAGAATTCTTTTGGATGTGTCCTCGGACAACATGACGTGATCTGGAAAAGAGAGCAAGCGATCTACTATTTGAGAAAAAAGTTCACAAGTTATGAAGCCAAATATACCCTGTTGGAAAGGACTTGTTGCGCCCTAACTTAGGTCGCTCAGAAGCTTAGGCATTACCTGTTGGCCTATACCACTTACCTTATCACCAGTTTGGATCCTTTAAAGTACATATTCCAGAAGCAAATGCCCACAGGGAGGTTAGCAAAATGGCAGATCCTGCTCACTGAATTTGACATAGTCTACGTCACCCGCACGGCAATGAAAGCCCAGGCTTTAGCAGATCACTTGGCTGAAAACCCTGTTGACGATGAATACCAGCCTTTGAGCACCTACTTCTCGGATGAAGAGGTAAATTCAGTTGAGATAACATCAGAAGACACCAATGCTTGGAAAATGTTCTTTAATGGAGCTGTGAACGCAAAAGGCGTTGGAATTGGGGCAATCTTGATCTCACCCACTGGTCAGCATTATCCAGCCACAGCCCGGCTTCGATTTTTCTGCACAAACAACACTGCCGAGTATGAAGCCTGCATTATGGGTATGAACATGGCAATCAACCAAGATGTCAAAGAATTGTTAATCATGGGAAATTTAGATCTGATTATCCGACAAGCTCAGGGAGAATGGGAGACCCGGGATGTCAAGCTTATTCCCTACAGGCAACATGTGGAAGATCTTAGCAGGCGGTTCAAGTCAGTAAAGTTCAGGTAAATTCCTCGTTTTCACAATGAGTTAGCCGATGCGCTCGCTACTTTGGCCTCGATGCTGCCATACCCAGGCAATGCCCACATTGACCCATTGGAAATCCAAATCCGAGAAAGGCACGGTTACTGCAACACGGTTGAGGTAGAACCGAATGTTCAGCCATGGTATCATGATATTAAGAGATTTCTGAAAACTAAAGAATATCCCGAGCAAGCCAGTGGAGACCAAAAGAGAACCATTAGACGGCTCGCAAGCGGTTTCTTCTTGAGCGGTGAGGTCTTATACAAAAGGACTCTAGATCTCAACTTGTTAAGATGTGTTGACGCTGAAGAGGCCGGAAGAATCATGTATGAAGTGTACGTAGGAGTGTGCGGACCCCACATGAACGAGTATGTTTTGGCGAAGAAGATCCTTCGAGCAGGCTATTATTGGATGACTATGGAAAAAGACTACTTCAGGTTTGTCCAGAAATGTCATTAGTGCCAGGTGCATAGTGATCTGATTCATGCACCACCTACAGAACTGCATCCCATGTCAGCACCTTGGCCATTTGTTGCCTGGGGTATGGACGTCATTGGGCCGATTGAGCCAAAAGCTTCAAATGGGCATAGATTCATATTGGTCGCTATCGACTACTTCACAAAGTGGGTTGAAGCAATTACTCTCAAATCTGTCACCAAGAAAGCTGTGGTAGACTTCGTGCATTCCAATCTCATATGTCGTTTTGGTATCCCTGCGACTATCATTATGGATAATGTTGCAAACTTGAATAGTCATTTGATGAGGGAGATATGCGAACAATTCAAGATAACGCATCGAAACTCTACCCCTTATCGGCCCAAAGCTAATGGTGCCGTCGAAGCAGCAAACAAAAACATCAAGAAGATTCTGAGAAAGATGATCCAAAGCTCCAGGAAATGGCATGAAAAGTTGCCGTTTGCACTATTGGGATATCGCACTACTGTGCGCACATCAGTTGGAGCAACCCCGTATCTTTTGGTTTATGGCACTGAAGCCGTAATACCCGCCGAAGTTGATATCCCTTCTCTTCGGATCATTGTTGAAGCTGAAATTGAAGACAGTGAGTGGGTCAAAACCCCTCTGGAATAGTTAACCTTGATCGATGAAAAGCGAATTGCTGCAGTCTGCCACGACAGTTGTATCAACAAAGAATGGTCCGTGCCTACAACAAGAAAGTGCGGCCTAGAAACTTTGAAGTGGGGCAACTCGTTTTAAGGCGTATTCTCCCCCATCATCAGGAAGCCAAAGGAAAGTTTGCTCCTAACTGGAAAGGACCATACATTATCAGAAAATTATTGTCAAAAGGGGCATTGTACCTGGGAGACATTGAAGGAAATGACCCTGAAACAACTGTAAATGCAGATGCAGTCAAAAGGTACTATGTTTAATCCTTCTGCAGCAATAACATTATCCGATTAGGATGACGAAGGCTTTCATTCTCGCTACCCCAAACACTCAAATCCTTTGCTAACCCTTTGAGCCGGTTACCTTTCTTTCATTACCCTCTTTGGAACTCTAAGATGTAAAAAAAAACAAAGCAAAATGTTTCCCTGAACTACATTCGACTTGATTCCGAAAGGATACGTAGGCAGCCTCTCTCTGGGATTCAGTCACACCAAAACAAAAATCCAATTTCCCCCAAAAAGTGAAACTGGGTCAGATGTTATAATGGTTCGGCGATGATCTCGCCTGAGCGGTTCCAAAGTTGTAATTCGATCCAAGTTCTTTTACCCAAACCTTGTTCAAGTCCTTCCGATCAATCGGTGAAAGGTTTTCAAAATCAGAGAACGCATTTGTTTGGATCTGATGCAATCAAAGATGAGAGAAATAAAATGAGAGTCTTATTGGTGAAAACCCGCGGGCACCATAAGTCGATGGTGAGCAGAGAAATTGAAAATGAGAGAGTCTTGTTAGTGAAAACTCGTAAAGAGCACTATAAGGCGACGGTGAGAAGAGAAATAAGAGAGGTCGATTGGCGAAAACCCGCAAAGGGCGTTATTGATCGAAAAGAAGAAACCCTTCACCACCATTGGTACTGAAAGAGTCCTGGCAAGGTTCTCGGTTTTAAAACACGGATCGCAATGGGTTTATGAGAGGCTGGATAGTTGTGCAGATCAGGTATCCAGTCCAAGAAGCATGTCATGTCTATTGAAGTCTGCAAGCACTCCAGATAAGTCCTTCTTTCTTCCCCGAAAGGGACTCTTCTCCTTAAATTCACTTTCTTGTCCTTTGTTTACTTTGCTTTGAATAACCTCCGGTCTAACTCTGTTCCGAAACTAATACAAAGAAAAGGCGGCAAGATTGGTTTTACATGGTTCTGCTTTAATAAAAAGCCAAGTCCAAAGAAAAGTACCCAGCCTCAGCGGGTGCATCAAGTCGATCCCGACTGGCCGTGATGGCCGATGCTCTGAAATCAAAGGTATTGAAAATAAAACGAAATCCAAAGTCAAAAGCCCCTAGAGGCAGAATAAGGTGAAAGGACCAAAGCCCCACATGGGTGAACCGTCATCTGAAAAGTTTGGAAAGTTGAGTTCCTCGGTTTTAGGAGAGAGATCAATCTTCAGAGAAGCCAGCAAGCAGCAGAGGTTCTCACCAAAAGAGTTGGGCCGAGATCAAGTGATCAAAAGCAATCAAGGCCATAAAACCAACCACCGTTTCAAACTAACAATTGTTCTTTGTTTGAAAATTTGAAACATGTGCAATCCAAAGCAACCGTGCAAGAAGCAGGTGCAACCAAAAAAGAAAACAAATGCGCAAGTGCTAGAAACAGCTTTGCAGCAACAATCCATAGAAAGGGAAGTCCCCTCCAATTTTTCTTTCCCGCATTTACTCATTCCTTGAAATAAAAAAAGAAGAGAAAGGAAAACAAAACGAAAAAAAAAATAAGAAGAAAATTCAAAAAAAATATGGTAGTTTAGAATCCCCAATCTCAATCTTTTACGTTTCTCCAACATAGGTTCTCCAATCCCTAGTTGAGATTGTTTTAGACATAGGGTCTCCACTCTATAGTCGTCTTTTGCCAACATAGGGTCTCCAATCCCTAGTTGAGATTTTTAGACATAGGGTCTCCATCCCCTAGTCGCCTTTTGCCAACATAGGGTCTCCAATCCCTAGTTGAGATTATTTTTAGACATAGGGTCTCCATCCCCTAGTCGCCTTTTGCCAACATAAGGTCTCCAATCCCTAGTTGAGATTATTTTTAGACCTAGGTCTCCATCCCCTAGTCGCCTTTTGCCAACATAGGGTCTCCAATCCCTAGTTGAGATTTTAGACATAGGGTCTCCACTCCCTATTCGCCTTTTGCCAACATAGGTTCTCCAATCCCTAGTTGAGATTTTAGACATAGGGTCTCCACTCCCTAGTTGAGATTTTTGACATAGGGTCTCCATCCCCTAGTCGCCTTTTGCCAGCATAGGGTCTCCAATCCCTAGTTGAGATTTTAGACATAGGGTCTCTACTCCCTAGTCGCCTTTTGCCAACATAGGGTCTCCACTCCCTAGTTGAGATTTTAGACATAGGGTCTCCATTCCCTAGCCGCCTTTTCCAACACAGGGTATCCACTCCCTGGTTGAGTTTTTATAGATATAGGGCTCCACTCCCTAATCTCTTTCTCCTAAAGACACACGATCCTTATTTTGTTGCATTCAGTAGAGAAATAGTATAGGTTTTGTTACAATAACTCACAAAATTTTTCTAGGGAAAACTGGGGCATTAAAATTTTGTTCGTTTGTTTGTTTTGGTGTTGAGCAGGTTTTACCTCGGGGCAAAGGGTTCAAGACGACCAAAAGAATGAGTCTCAATCCAAAATAAAGAAAAGAAGAAAAAAAAGAGCAAAAGAAGTGAACTCAAAGTGCTGAAGCGGAGAAAGATGCGGACTGCTCAAGATTTGATTGAAGTCAGAGGTTTCGCGTGTCCCGCCTTGATTCAAAGCTGAAGAATGAACCAACGATTACAGCTGACGAGCATCAAGATTCAGATTGGAGTCTGCAGCAAGAACCAAGACTCAAGATCAAGCTTCAGAAGATTTATAGATAGGAATCTTGTAACTCGTAGTTGATAAGGCTTAACTAGTTAGCTTTTTATTTTTCATGTTGGTGTAATAAGGAGTTCAGCAAGCAGTAGTAGCAGCAGCAACAGTGAAATCACAGCTCCCCGGTAGTCCCAGCTACCAAAACTTCCAGAACTACACTGACCTGATTCCTTTTATAGCCAAGGATATGTAGGCAAACTCTAAGCAAGGTTCAGTCAGACTCTTTCAAAAAATGCTTCCCATGGAGTTTCAAATGGGCAAAAATCCCTCATAATTGCTCATTTTATCTTTGCCCGAAAACCCTTCGTGTCTCCGAGCAAAGAGGGGCAGCTGTGAGCACGTGATTTTTGCCTCACATGAATTACTCCTACAAAATCCCAAAGAATTAGATTTTTTTTAATTGTTTGTTATTTTAGTAATTGTTGTAGAATTTTTTTTTTAATTATTTATATTTTTCTGTGCATGTTTAATTTTATTTAATTCATGAAAAATACAAAAAATACATTGCATTTGCATTTAGGATTTAATTTTATATTTTTAGATTAATTAGTAAATTAGTTGTTTTACAAAAATGAAAAAATCACAAAAATAGCTCATTTTTGCATTTTAACTCTTTAATTTTTGAATTTTATAGCTTTTCTTTTAATTTAGGAGTTATTTAATTTTTGTGAATACTTTGTTGAGTAATGAATTTAATCTGATAAATTAATTTAGGTTCTTATTTTTAATTTGAAAAGAAAAAGGAATTTGAAATTAAATAAAAGAAAAGAGGGCTGAGTTTGGGCTGTTTCAATTTAATCTCCCCGGCCCAATTAAATTTCCCAGGACCCGTCTGAAATTTGGCCCAAGTCATACCCATACCCGGTCCGCCCATTCAAGTGACCACACGACCCCGTTTTCTAGCTTTTAATCTGAGCCGTTGATCTCACTTGATCGAACGGTCCAGAACTGATTCACCTAAATATATTTAACTGTCCGAATGTTTTACCCCCCCCCCCCCCCAATTCATTTCTCTCATTCACCTCACCTTCAGAGACACCTCAAGAACCCTAGAGCGCCGCCCCAAAACACCAACCCTCTCCGGTGGTGGCACCGCCTCAAATCACCCCTGAAATTACACCATATAACAACCAACTTGTCACGACCCGGATTTTCCCACCCTCGGGGGTCGTGATGGCGCCTACTCGTAGAAGCTAGGCAAGCCACAAAACATAAACTCCTACCTATTTCATTTTAAATCCTTTTATCTATCATAACGACAAGCGTTAAATATTTAAATGACAGCGGAATGTGAAATTAAAGCGGAAGACTTAAATTAAATAAGCTGAACAATAATGCAGAATGCAGCATGTGCCTCTACCCAAGAACTGGTGTTACATCATCCACGGACTACTAAGAGTACTAAATACAATCGTTTGAAAGAAATTTAACATTGTTCGTCTCGAAAACATGAGATAACAGCCCCTCCTCTTCCTAAATCCTGAAGCAATTGCCCTCAAATCCTTCTCCGCCGTTTCGAATTTTAGATCTTAGGTCAAGAGCCCAAACCCTAAATTCCCAAAACTCCCAAATCATCAAATTTCAGTGAAGGATTAGGGTCGAAATTGATGTTATTCGTGTGTTCCCAATGAGAACACATGATTAATGTCAATCTTGGTCAAAACTCGAAAGATCTTGAAGACAATTCATGCCCGCTGTCCATCCGCCTATGTCTAGGTATTCTTTCCGGCCATCATTTCTTTTTTCCTTCATCTCATTTTGTTCTCATTAATCTCTTCTGTTTTCTTTCTTTTCTTTTTGTTTTCTTTCCCATTCATCGAACCCTTCTGTTATGCATGATAATTTTAAGTTTGCTGTAGTCCACATTTTTGTTTCCTCTTATGTCTTTCTCCTTCTTTTGTTAGTTCAAGTTGACCCTTTGTTTGCATGTTTAGAATTAGGTCATATTAATTTGTTGTTTGTTAGCATAGTAGTGCAATTCATGGCCTCTTTAATGCTTTTAGCCTCATGTTCTACTTTTGTTTTGTTTTCATTCTTTCTTGTTTTTTTTGTTTTTTATTTTTACTTTTTAAAATTCTGATACCTTGTATTCTGAATTCTTTTGGGATTAATTGTTTGTGGTCTGTGGACCATAATTGGGGTTCCATAACTCAGAAGCCCAAAGAAAAAGGGGAAAGGCTCAGATTTGCTAGGGTCCAGCCCAGTTAATGGCATTTCCGGAAGGGTAAATACTGAGAATTTAAAGGGTATTTTGGGGAGTTTAGACAAAAGAATCTTGTGTAACTGATTTAGGAAACTTCCTGGAAGGTGAAAAAGGGACTGACTTAGCAAACAAGTTAAAAATTCAGGGATTAACTAGCAAAAACGAAAATTAAAAAAGGAGGAATAGGTAAAATCTAAACCATTTTCTGCTGCCCTAAGAAGCCTTTATAAAATGCATGTTTCTTCATTCTCAAGGGAGATTTTCAGGTTGAGTTTTAATAACCTTGAAAGAACACTGAAATTCTCTGCCCTTCTTTGATTGAAATGGCTTTGATTCTGCTCTTAAACCTCATAGTCAGTTAGAATTTTTAAAAACTCCAAAGATCAGTGCTTATCTGGGTTCTATACTGTGTTGAAAGAAGTTGATTTGGTTTGAATTGCTTGAGTTGACCTGTTGCTACTGCTAATCCCTCATTCTCCTTATTTTTCTTTGACTTCCAGATATCTTTTGGAACTATGGACAATATGTGAAATGTAAATCTGCAATTTGAATGCGAAACATGATTGAATACAAGCTGTTATTGAGTTTTTTATTTTCCTGTTTCCTCCATTTCTTTAGCATTTTGTAATAGTTTAATCTTAAGTATGTTATATTAGCTTTTCTCATGTTGTAAAAATAATATAAGTTGAATTACTGATGTTCCTTTGTTTTGAGTTTGCTGAGGGTTTGATGTAGTTTCTTATAGTACCTTTGCCCGGCTTGTACTCCAGCACATAATCAAACTCGGCCAAAAAACCTGCCACCTAGCCTGTTTTGGTGTGAGCTTCTTCTGTGTCTGGAAGTAACTTGTAGCCACATTGTCGGTCTTGACCCTGAACTTCGACCCGAGCAGATAATGTCGCCATGTACGAAGGCAATGCACAATGGCAATCATTTATTTCTCTTGCACCGTGTAACGCCGCTCCGTCTCATTTAACTTGCGGCTCTCAAACGCTATGGGATGCTTATCCTGCATCAGGACACCCCCAATGGCAAAGTCTGAGGCATGTGTGTGCACCTTAAATGTCTTGGCAAAGTCAGGTAACGCATAAAGTGGCTCCTCTGTTACAGTTGTCTTAAGGCCTTTAAACGTCTTTTGACAATGCTCTGTCCAAACCCATGGCTTGTACTTCTTTAGTAGCTTAGTCAATGGTGCGTCCTTTGCTGAGTAGCCACTGATGAACCGACAATAGTAGTTAACTAGGACACGGAAGGATCTCAACTCCGTTACCTTTGTAGGTGCCTCCCACTCTTGGATAGCACGTACCTTAGCCTCGTCCATGCATAGCTTACCATTTCTAATGACATGGCCCAAGAAATGCACCTTTGATTGTGCGAACTCATATTTCTCCCTCTTGATGTACAGCTCATTCTCCCGCAAGACTTGAAAAACCTTCCTTAAGTGCTCTCCATGTGCTCTATGGGATTTTGCTACTGTTTTGCATTAGAGAAAGGTTCAGTTGAGGTTCAAGTTCCATAATCCTAAGTCGGATGAGGAAATCTTCTTGCTCGTTTCTGTTCACATGTATTCAAGTTGGTATTGACTGTAAAGCTACAGTTAATTATTATTTGGTCTTTACTATTTCTTTCTTTGGATTTTGGTTTGGTATTCGAACATGTTCAGCAATATGATGATGTATGTTGACCTCCGGTTTGAATGTTTAGAGTAAGCATCATTGTGTATGAAATCATGACATTAATTCCAGTGTATTCCCATTTTCTGCATAATTGCAATTTAATTAGATAATGCATTTCATGTTTATTTTGCCAAAACTGTGTAAGTTTAATGAGGCTTGAGCCATTGAAGGGGCAATTTAGAGCCAAAGGCTTTTGTGATCCGAATGTCCCTTTGTTCTGAAGGGGACTCGATCTTGGGTCCTGTTCCTTTCCGCGTTCCTCTCCTCACCAAGTTTGGGCTCATTTTGGGCCTGGACTTGAGGCCATCCGTAAATAGGAGCCGCATGTCCTATGGTGTTTGGGCCATGTTGTTTGGGCACAATATCTCTTTTAATTGCTGTCAGTCCAGGCCTCTTCAGCCGAGTGCTGGATAGCCTTTAATGTTAGCCCATTAGTTTTAAATTGGTTTGAACATTAGCTTTAAAAAATAATAATTCAAATCCCTTTAGGCTTTCGTTAATTAATTAGCTCCTTTTAAAATTAGATTGGAGGCGTGCCATATTAAGCAAGATATAATTTGTGGCCCTCAAAAGATTAGTTCGAACATCCTTTAAAATTAGACTCGAGGTGTGCCATAGTGAAAAATTAGATAACTCATGACCCTCGGATAATTAATACGAACTCTTTAAATCGAGGTGTGCCATTAATTGAATTTCCCATGGCCCTCGCAAATCTTGTTTTAAACTTGAAATTTCGTAGTTGCTTGAGGCGCGCTATTTTAAATTAATTTCCTTTATTTTTTTAAATTCGGGTATGCATTTCATGTGACCCAACTCCAATTCTCAACAACGTTAAATAAAATGCGTCGTGGACCACGAGTGCATTTCATGTGGCGTGGTTCAAGGCATGTTTTAAATAACGTTGAATCTTCCTAAAATAATTAAAAGTGGTTTAATAAATTAAAATATACCATAGGCTAAAACATGTATTAAAATCAGATAATAGGCCGATTATAATAGTTTAAGCGACCGTGCTAGAACCACGGAACCCGGGAATGCCTAACACCTTCTCCCGGGTTAACAAAATTCCTTACATAGAATTTCTGGTTCGCAGACTTCAAAAGGAAAGTCGATTTTTCCTCAATTTGGGATTTTAAAATAAACCGGTGACTTGGGACACCAATTAAAATACTCCAAGTGGAGACTCTAAAAATCAAATAAATAATCCCATTTCGAATAATGTCACTTAAAGTGGAAAAACTCCCTTATATCCCCTTCGGGTGTGTAAAAAGGAGGTGTGACAATAATCTTTGTTGGAACTTTTAGGATCTATTTTTAGCTCTTTGATTCATTATTTAGTCTTTTAGGCTATATGTAACTTTTTGAGTTTTTTTGTATCAATTGGACCTTGAATATATATTTTACTTGAGCTTTCGATATGCCATGAGTGGTAAGGATTTTTGTGAGTTTTTTTGTTTCATTTGTGATCTATCACTTGCCCTAAGTGTGTTTTAAGGCAAAATCCTAGGTTGCACTTGGTTTGAAAAATAATTTTAGGCTTTTCTTGGATCGTTTGAGCTTTTTAATTGCTGGTGCATACGTATTCCTTAGTTAACCCCTTTGAACCTTTAGCCTTTTTTTTGGTAACCATATTACAAGCCATTTCCTGTTTGTTTTTATCCTCGTTTTATGCTCCTACCACCTTCTCAAGCACTTGAAGCTGTAACTTAAGCTAAAAACATAAGTTTTGGGGGAAGAGATGGGGAAATTGTGATGTGGGAGTTAATAAAGTTTTATGCCCCCATTTATTGGAATAAATTAACTAATTATGCTTCAAAAGGTGTATATTCAAGACATAAAGTGTTGAGAAAGATGAGAGATTGAAAGGCAGAATGGCCTAAATGGCACCTATACTTGTGTCATTTTGTCATGCCGGTCCCCAAACTTAACAATTTGCCAATTGAACCCTTACATTCCTTCAAACCGTATATAATAAACGCTTATGACAGGAGGCTGTCCGTGCGTGTGATACAATCTCCTCCACGTTGGCTGCCACGTCAGAAAATAATAATTTGTAGATGCCATGTCACATGGTAGATTAAAAATAATTAAAATAAAAAATAAAAATAAAATTCAAACATAAAAATCATCATGCTTTTCCCGTTTCCTCCGACCACCGGGAATTCTCGCCGGTGAGTTCTTTCTCGTCTCCAATTACCCTGTACCTTCTCTCACCTGTGTATGCCCCAATCTAGAAATTGATTACAAAGAGAGAAACAAAATAGAATTTTGATTACAATTACTTAGGGAACAAAAACTAGAAATTGGGGTTTGGGGAATTCGAGGAGTGAAATTTAAGGAGTGATTATACAAATATGTGTTATTTATATACAGAGAGAAATAAAATCGAATTTTGACCTAATATTACAGAGAAAAGGGGTTGTACCATTCCATACCTTAGCCTTTCTCTCACCTTCCCCTCTTTTCTTCATCTTCTGCCACATCTCCTCTTCTTCTTCCCTTTTCCTCTTTCTTTGTTTCTTTGCATACAAAATTCTTCTTCCTCTTTCTAATTTTCTGCTCCTAATTGCTATGAGAAAAACAAAACAATAAAAAAAAAAAAGATCAAATGGGTCGAGGTAAGAACTGGGCTTCCTAAGTGGTTTCTTGTAAGTTATTTTTAGTGATCAAATTGATATGTTGGTCCTGTTGGATGTTAGTTGTGGGAATTACAGCAATGATTTGCACTAAGGAATTTGATTTAAAATTTGATTAAATCTCAGATCAGTGTTAAATCAAATTCACTGTTTACACTCGCTTTATACGCGTGTATTTCACACATTTTGTCCAACTCAGCAGATTCAATGCCACATAAGCTTGGTCAATGGTCATAAGCGTTTATTATATACGGTTTGAAGGAGTGTAAGTGTTCAATTAGCAAATTGTTAAATTTGGGGACCGGCACAACAAAGTGGCACAAATATAGGTGCCATTTAGGCCATTCTGCCGAGATTGAAAAGCACCAAATAAGAAGCCATGAAAAGTGAAGAAGCAAAGGCCAGACCCTATAGCAAGCAACGCAGGGCTGGCGTAGCTACGCTACGGAGGAAGCAAGATGTGAGCACTAGCCACTAGGTGATCAAATAAAGGTTAATTATTAACTAGATGCTAATCCTAAATATTTAAAACCACAAAATAAGTAATTAGCAGGAAAATGCAAGATGCGAATTTCCTAAGGCATAAAGGAGCAAGTAGGCATGTAAACAAGTAGCAAGTCACATAAGCAGATAAAAAATATAAATGAGCAAGATTGAGACGACTAACCTCCACCCTAGAATCAAAATAAAATCTCACTATTTCTTTATAGGTTTGATGTACCTCATGCGAATAATAGAGAAATGCACAAGACAATCTTCATTGTCCTTGGGTTGTGTGCTTTATCGAACTCCATTGAAGGTATCTCACAAGAAAAAAAGAAAATTGGTTAGTATAAATGTGTGCCCTTCAATGGAGTTCGATAAAGTACACAACCCAAGGACAATGAAGATTGTCTTGTGCATTTCTCTATTATTCGCATGAGGTATCTCACAAGAAAAAAAGAAAATTGGTTAGTATAGATGTGTGCCCCCTTAGAGGTGTGGCTTTGTGACAATTTTAGTTGCATGTCGTTAATCTTAGTGCATGATTATGATACAAGTTGAGATATGAATTGAGCTTAAAGAAAGATGTGAGGATTCATATTGCCTATCCATTACCCTCGCTTGCAAACTAACGTGAGGTCAAAATTTAGCATATAGGCAAATAACGTGCATAGTTTGACTAGCCTGTCAAAGTAAAATTCAAGACTTCTAACCGTGATAAGTAATGAAAAAAGTTAAATGGCATTATATCAGGAACTCCATCTCACTTGAACACTATCGTGAATTTTCCAGTTTCTTATAGTTAAACCAAAAAGGATTCAAATATAGCATGACTTGTAATCTTAAAATGGAGGAACCAGACTTAATTGATTCTTAGTTCTAGGAAAGAAAAGCTTCAGATTCCTCAATATTTCCAATGCCACATTAAAAAAAAGGGTTAAACTAGCAAAGGAGAAGGGCTTATTCAGATGTAGCCAATGACAACTAACATGAGAAGATACACGTCATTAACATGGGGAATAGATTCACAAGTACCCAACATCTTCTAGAAAAAAAATTTAATTTTATAATAAGTGTTCAAAGACATGAAGACCGGCTAGTTGTTTGTGAAACAGGGTTTGATATTAATATAAGGACTAGACCTTAAAGCCCTCAAGTTCTCACAAGTCATTACATATCTAGAGGAGGATTCCCACGTACAAACAAATCATATATATGTAGGTAGTATTCAATAAAAAAAAAAAAATTAACTACATTTTACAGCTAAAGAATATTTACGTCATCATACTTTGAGCTAAAATACAGCTTATAAGCATTTAAGATTCCGATTCTAGTTTGAGCATTACAAGTGAACTATGTCATATCAATTTATGCAAAATACTGTAGACAAGTTTGAACAGGTCCTCTCTTAAGGCATGCTTGGGTCGTGACAAAAAATCATGCTCAGGGAAAGAAATGATCCACATAGCTATACGCTAAGTTAATTCAACAAATCACATTGCATTGCATTTTCGTTTAGCAAAGAGTTGGACTGACAATGCTATGATTCTATATGTAAAAGCTACATACCAGAGATAAAACAGACACGTGTTAGCAAATTACTGAATTTCAAATGCTCAACTAAAGGGCAGACACTAAGGGTCCGAAACTTAATTAATAATATTTTAGACACAAAATACGTTTTTAATGTTTTAAAAAAAAAAGTTACAAAAATGAGTACTTCGCAGTATTATACTGCGAATTGGGTTAACGGAAATTTTGCTGTTAACCCAATTCACAGTATAATACTGCGAAGTATTTTTTAATTTAAGAGTTGGGCCCATCCTTATTTAATTAAGGCTATTCGTAGTATAGCAGTGCGAATTGCCTTAATTAAATAAGGCTTCTTCTTCCTTGGAGACAGAACTTCGAAGTCTCCATTAAAATACAACAGCGAAAGTTTTCTGGTACCCCCCCCCCCCCCCCCCCGTATTATTTAAAAAAAAAAAAATTTGGGCCCACCCGTCCCATAAAGAGCAAGGTATGTAGGTCCCACATACAAAAAAAGCTTTGGATTCCGTGTTTCGGGTGCAAAAATTCGATTTCAACAATATTCAAAAAACTCACATCGAGGTATTTCAATTTAGTTTATACCGAAACTCGTATAGTCATGCATATTAGTATTGTTTAGTATGTTTCCATGTGAATTTATGTTATGTTTGTGTTAATTTTGTATCTTTTATATACCCGGATTGATTTATTTGATACCCGAATTTATGGTATGTTTGTGACCAAAAATGCTACCAGATTGGTAGTGTTATATTTGATTTATATACCCGAATTTATGTGATGTTTGTGACCAAAAATGCTACCGGATTATTTGTGTTATATTTGATTTATATACCCGAATTTATGTTATGTTTGTGACCAAAAATGCTTAAAATTTGATAAATAATTTTTATTCTTATATAATTTGTGTTAAAATTTAATAAATAATTTGTATTGTTAAATAATATTATTTATTTTGTTTATTTGTATTGTTAATGTTATTTGTAGAGCCTTATAGCGTAGTAAAATATAGTGTATTTTAGCGAAGTAAAATATAGAGCCTTTTAGCGTAGTAAAATGCAGAACCTTTTAGCGTAGAGTCTCAGTAGCTAACAAAATTCTAAAAATATTGAAATTAAAACATTAAAAACGTATTTTGTGTCTAAAAAATCATTAATTAAGTTTCGGACTCCAGACACTAATTGCAATCGTCAAGCTTAATACACAGAACTTGTATTCAAATCATGCTTCAAACAGAGGTTGTATTTTTTCATTACTTAGGCATGCTTCTGTTAGAATACTCCAAACACATGGTTCGAAGCTAAGAATAGATTCAACAGGCTCGAGAAGAATGATAATTTCAGGAACCAAACAGTAGTCACAAATGTTCTAACACCCAAGAACATAACACAGACATAGCATCACGTCCTGAATCTTGAATAGTGTAGTATAACGAAGTGTGAGAAGAAAGGAAAAAAAAATACCCTTTTGTGGCGTGAGTCGAGTATCGCATATTGAAGCCAAAATCAGGTCGGCCATGGCTGCAAAACCGCTTGCATGATATCATCGGCCATCCAAGTTGCCTCGACAAGATGCGACTCTATTAGTTTTCTCATTCCACTATTTTTTTAAGAGATAATACATAAATTACCCATCAAACTTGTCCGGAAAAATCATTTACACACCTTAACTTTAGTGGCGACCTATGTCCCCCTATTCGTTTACTTCTTTTTTTCTTATTTTTTTCTCTTTTTGTTTTCTCTCTCCACCTTTTCTTCTTCCTCTCACAATTGCAAAAATCATTTTTTTTAACAAAATATTTTTTTGTAAAAACTGATTTTTTTTTTTTTTTTGTAAAAAACAGAAATTTTTTTTTTCAGCTTTTAATAAAATATTCGGTTTTTTAAAAACCTGAAAAAAGATATTTTCAACAAATTATTTTCGCTTTTGAAAAAAGTTTTTTTTCTTCATTTTTTCAGGTTTTTAAAGATTTTTTTTTTTGCAAAAAATGGAAAAACAAACTTGTAAAAAACTAATTTTTTTTTTGTTTTGAAAAAAACTGAAAAAAAAATCGTTTTTTAACAAAATATCTTTGTTTTTTAAAAACTGAAAAAATTATTTTCAACAAAATATTTTCGTTTTTGAAAAATATTATTTTTATTTTTTCAGTTTTTTAAAAGAATTTTATTTTGTAAAAACTGGAAAAACAAATTTGTAAAAACTATTTTTTTTTTTTTTGAAAAAACTGAAAAAAAATCATTTTTAACAAAATATTTTTGTTTTTTAAAAACTGAAAAAATTATTTTCAACAAAATATTTTCATTTTTGAAAAATATTATTTTTATTTTTTCACTTTTTTAAAAGAATTTTATTTTGTAAAAACTGGAAAAACAAATTTGTAAAAACTATTTTTTTTTGTAAAAACAGAAAAAAATCGTTTTTGAGCAGATATTGACACGTGGCGCGCGTGTACTACACACCCCACCACAAGACTGACTAAGTGTTACCAATGGGGTATTAAATTCACCCCAAACAAGAATAGGGGAGACATAGGTCGCCCGTAAAGTTAAGATGTGTAAATGATTTTTCCGGACAAATTTGATGGGTAATTTATGTATTATCTCTTTGTTTAAAAATAAAATTATCATCATCACCCAAGATTTTCAGGGTGAAGGTTTTAGGGATAAAAGGGGACAGTGGCCTTGCTTTCTCCGAACAACAAGCTCTTTTTTAGGCTCCATGGATAGGCTGTGCCTCACAAAAGAAAAGAAATTGTTAGTAAAAAATTATGCCAGATTAGAGGTGTGGCATTACGACACTTGTTAATTGCATAATCACATAAAGCTCATTTCAAGTGAGCTAAAACACATAAAGAAAATAAATTCCATCCCAACAGCCCCAAAAAATAAGAGATTTCCACTATTCTTTAGTGTTTGGGTACAACAGCAGAAAACTAAGGAAAGAAATGTGGCAGCTCCATGGCTTGCAAAAAACTTGCACAAAACTCCAATATTATTCAAATGTTCGCGTGCAAGACAAAGAAATTAAAATAAAAGGGTAGGCGGTCAAGATATATGTAATAGAACGCATTTACACATTTACAGATAAGAAGCAATTCAAGCAAACAAGTGGAAAGACATGCCGACAATTAACACATACGTTCACATAGCAGAAAAGTATCTCATAAATGGAAAGATTTAAAACAAAGACCGGCTAGCTATTTTCAGCACAAAGTTTTATATTAATACCTCAAAATCCTTACTTTTCTTGAACACTAATTAGTATAGAAACAAACACAACAAGAAACAAACAATATTCAAGCAGCTTAATTTATAATGCAAGCTCTCTATAGTCTTAAACCTACAGCATCAAATGCAAAATTTAGTAGATTTAAATGCCTTTTGTTGTGAACAGACCCTTTACTGATTATATTATTGGGCTAGAAGCTAAGGTATTTGGGCCAGTTGTTAAAACGAGGAAATACCAACACATGATGTGGGATGCAGGTTGAGAAAAGCTATTAAAACACTGGTCTGTAATAGCAGGTCGGAACCTCCCTTTTCTTATTTTTCATTTTTGTTCCCTGTTTTATTCTTAGTGTCACTAAAGATTGAGACACAATCAGTTGTAATTCCTCCGTTTGATCGAAAATCAGATTATCTTTACATTTGGTAAATATGGATCCATTAGTAGGTGCTTTCATTCCTCAGTTTGTCCTTCGTCGCTAATAAGGAAGTTGCAGTTACAGTACATGTCTACTCAGACATGACTGCAGACCTGATGTTCGACGAAATGCCTTACTGCCTCTCCAAGGTGTTTGTTTTGCTCAACAACCCAACCGCAGCAAAACTGAAAAGATTAACACTTTTCACCATGGGATTGCCATTAAAACTGCCACAAGGATCTACAAAATACACTACACACATTCGCAGTTGAATTATATTTAACAATAACAGCGAGCTTCATGCTAGAAACCATATGTATTCTAGCATATGGCTTGGCATAGTCATATGCAACACAGAAATAACAAAGAAATAGCATACAAGAAAGATGAAAAACTTTATTCAGAACATGTGCTTATACCCATACTAATTAATGCGACAACAAGCACTGACCCGAAGGAAAACTTAGCAAAAAAATACTTGAATTCGGATCCGAAAAAGTCACTGCAAACACGAACGCAGTAGGATGGTGGCACACGATCTTATTTGAGGAAGATGGTCTGAAGGTATTCTGTGTTTGTGCGGAAGGAGCGTTTCAGTCCGATTCCTTTCACAAAAGGTCAGATATATATGTCAAAAGGGAAAGAGCCGTTGGAAAGTGTTTTGGGCTCTACTATTTTAATTTAAAATTATCATAATAATAATTAAATAAAAATCATATTTCAAATGCTGAATATGCTCGAAATAAATTGCAACGGGAATGAATGAAGTTGCAAATTAGCATCAAAATATTTTTGATAAATGATGATGCAATAATTAAAGGAAATAAAAATGCTAAGATAATTGATATTATAGTACAAATGATGTGATTTAAAATATAAAAAATGCTGAAAATTATAATAAAATATTATTATGACGGTGTATATGCAATAGAAGCCCAAAAAATAAATTAGGATAAAATAATAATAAAATTGGGTTTCAACAACATGGAAACTCATCAAGCTAGTAAAGTTGCAATATCATATTCTCATCGGCCAAATCCATATCAAGATTTCAGCTGGAAACTGAGAAGCTTTCCTATAAACCAACTTATATTATGATGAGGCTCCAGTAGGAGTTTCGTATGCCGTACAATATGCCCATAGAGCCTCGTCAAGCTTGACGATGTAATCGTTCCTACTTATACTTATTGTTTTCTCTAAAATCTGCTTCACTTTCTTGTTCAACAAGTCAATTTATCCATTAATCTTGTACTTATAAAAGCTCATGAGGTTTCATATCGTATAAAATTTTAAAATTCACCACAACCTTTTTGTTGTTAGCAGGGAGAGCAACAACCTCTGCCCACTTAGACACATAGCCAACTGCAAATAAAATATACTTGAGTCAACTGCTGATAAAATACGAAAAAGGTCCAAAAATATCCCTAAACTATGGTATATAGCTCACTTTTGTCCTTCGTTAGTAAACTGGGCCAAAAATATCCTTCCCGTTAGCACAGTGGGTCACTAATGTCCTTCAACCTAACAGCCCTCCACACAAGCCATTTTAATCCTACGTGGCATTCACGTAGCTGTGACATGACAGCCACATAAGCAGGCAGCCTTCTAAACCCGCTCCGAAACCCATTTCCATCGATGGCCTGAAACTCAACCATTTTTCAGCCATGAAAATGCAACTTTGAAGCACCATTTTCCTCACTTTAGCGCCTCCATTTTCACCACCGTACCAAAGCAGCCCTCTTCTCTGTCCAAAAACGATCCCCAAAATAGCCGTCGAAACATCTGTGTTGTTGCTGAATAAACCAGCCATGAAAGCCACCATTTTCTCCTCCAAAAAGCTACTCACCTCTAGCCCGTTTCAGCCATGAATTTGTGCACTTTTAGTTCTAAAAACTCTGGTGAAAACGCAGCAAACTTCAGTCAACATCACCAAATTCAGCAGCGAAATAGGCACGAAACACCCCAAAAAATGCAGCAAAACAAGCTGCGAAATTAGCACCATTAAAGCACTAAAAACACCACAAAATGACCCGAAATGGCAGCTAAGAAACGCTGCTCAATCCCATTCCAAAACTACCAGAAACCAGCCGTAAAACCTCACTTAAAAGTTAAAACCACCCAAAAACGCGAAGAAAATAACATCCTTTTCTCGCGCAAAAATACCAACTCCAAAGGTTGAGTTTCAGGCCATCGTTGGAAATGGGTTTCGGAGCGGGTTTAGAAGGCTGCCTGCTTATGTGGCTGCCTTGTCACAGCTACGTGGATGCCACTTAGGATTAAAATGGCTTGTGTGGAGGGATGTTAGGTTGAAGGATATTAGTGGCCCATTGTGTTAATGGGAAGGATATTTTTGGCCCAGTTTACTAACAGAGGACAAAAGTGAGCTATATATCATAGTTTAGGGATATTTTTGAACCTTTTCCGGATATAATATAATTGTTGCCCGGCAAATATGGGAATGGTTCCATAAAATTAATTCTCCGTACATCAAAAAAAATTCTACCACATGAATACCTTGCAACGGCATTCACATTTCCTTGTAATTGTCCTGGGTCTCTGGCTTCTATCACATTTTTTTACAAATATGTGTGCGGCATTGAACCATTTTAGCCAATAAAAATTCGATTTGCAACACCTTTGCAGGTGTTTAAATGCCACCATGATGGCTACCATATGGTGATGCACGTCAGTCATGCAAAATATCTTCCATCTTCATACATTAGTGGTGTTTGACTCAAAAGTTGTTACAGTTCGAACGAGGTCGAACCTGTCGTTCTTTGATGGCGAAGGCCTTAGCCTTAGTCCCAGTTCGAACGAGGTCGAACCTGTCGATCTTTGATGGCAAAGACACTTAGCCTTAATCCCAGTTCGAGCGGGGTCGAATTGTTAATCTTTGATGGCGAAGGCACATAGCCTGAGTCCCTGTTCGAGCGAGGTTGAACTGTTAATCTTTGACGGGGAAGGCACATAGCCTGAATCCCAGTTCGAACGAGGTCGAACTGTCAAACTTTGATGTCGAAGGCACTTAGCCTTAATCCCAGTTCGAGCGAGGTCGAACTGTTAAACTTTGATGGCGAAGGCACTTAGCCTTAATCCCAGTTCGAGCAGGGTCGAACTGTCAAACTTTGATGGCGAAGGCACTTAGCCTGAGTTCCAGTTCGAGCGAGGTCGAACTGTTAATCTTTGATGGCGAAGGCACATAGCCTGAGTCCCAGTTCGAGCGAGGTCGAAATGTTAATCTTTGATGGAGAAGGCACATAGCCTGAGTCCCAGTTCGAATGAGGTCGAACTGTCAAACTTTGATGGCGAACGCACTTAGCCTTAATCCTAGTTCGAACGAGGTCGAACTTGTCGATCTTTGATGGCGAAGGCCTTAACCTTAATGGGTTCCCTGGGGGAGTCCCAATTTGCTTAATTTTGCTTGCATTGAAGAATACGATGTATTTCCTGTTCGTGTATCTGAGAGAATGCTCCTGCTTCTATTCAATTTAGAAAACACAGTTAGTTAAACCAAATGAAATCGTTCGTTACCTCGATTTGATCAGTCGGCGAGTGGAGAGGAGTGGCCACGTTCACTGCTCTGGTAATGCTTTTAGTGGCCGCTACCAGTTTGGCAAGAAAGATGATACGACACAGAGCCGATTGGATTATAGGGTGCTCTGCATTTCCGCTGGAAAATGTCGGTCTGACAATTTAAAAAATGACAACGAGGATGACGATCCACCGAGCTTCGATAAAAGTGCTTCCCTTTAGATTGAAGCTAAAACTGTCCTCTCTGTGGTTTTCTTATCATTTTTCTGAAGCCCTTTTTTCAAAAACTGATGAGTGGGGAAGTGGTACTCACAAAATTAAATACAGAGTCAGATTTGAAAAGTCTTGTGGCTGCACCAATTTACTTGACCAGCTTTATCAAAAAGGTGATTTTCCTGTATTTTACTTTGGTGGCGTTTAGAGAGTGAATATTGGGAGAACTTATGTAGCCTTGTTGAATCAAAATAATAATAATAAGAATAATAATAATTCGGACGCTAATAATTTCCTTTTCCGTATTGATTAATTTCCCCTTAGTGGTGCTAAAATTAGCAATGCAAATCTTATAACTGATTAAGTAGATCTCATCTTGTAGGTGAATGGGTTTCATGTTCCACAGGTGGCAACTTTTTGTACTTAAAGAAAGGGATAGAAGTTCTGAGCTTTCTCCGCAAGGGTCGATTTGGTATATAGGCAAATAATAAGAAATGATAAAGGAAAACGAAGATGAGTGAAACTTTGTGCCGTTGTGTTATTTGGCGACCTGGATTAGCAAGTTTACCTGCATTTGATTAACGAGGATGAAAGTCATACGACACGTACATGACATGTCGCATTCCGGATCCCAGGAAGTAGGTGTTCTACTTATGAATTGAATTTGGATCTAGAGGAAACTAAAATTTTAACTAGAAAATCCCCACAGACGACGCCAAATTGTTTGACTCAAAAGTTGTTACACTTTTTGAGCAAATCAATCAATATAGATGAAGGGGTAAATCCTAGTTAAAGATAATTAACTCTAGATCCGAGATGAGTAATATGAATAGAAAAACATAGTTGAGTATAAATATTGGGCGTGATTATAGCCAGATTTAATAGCATAAAGATAGATGCATTAAGTAACATTAAGTGGCAATAAAATATAAATAAAGGAAAAGATTCAGCCGATCTTGGGTGAGTTGGATCTTCTTTCATTTGATGAAGATGAATGATAGATAAAATACAAGAACCATTGGACCCTTTTTGGATCTGATGAAAGTATGGGATCACAGATCCTCTCATCTCTTTGGAGAGCTGTGTTTACATATTTTTCTAGAGAGAGGGAGAGGGAGATAGAGAGAGAGCCCCCCTTTTGGGAAGTTCTCCCTTCCTATTTATAAGGGGGGAGGAAGGGG
>NC_031989.1:94912549-95001143 GCF_001879085.1 Nicotiana attenuata | reverse complement strand
TACCTCGTAAGTTAGGGAGGGAGAACGGGGGGGGGGGGTATCCACAGGAAATCCTACAAAAAGGTACAATTAGAGGGAATATTCAGTAGAATATTCCTTTTGAGGATTCCAAAGCAGACTAGTTGTTTCATCACGACCTCGGCCTGTCCAACCTTGGCATGTCTGACCTTAGCCTTGTTGATGACGGTCCGACCTCGGCCTGTCCGACCTTGGCCCGTCCGACCTTAGCCTTGTTGATGACAGTCCGACCTTGGCCTGTCTGACCACGACCTTATGTCTCCTCGTGCCGAATTTCTCTGATCTAATTTTGACCCATACAAGTGGCATTCTCTAATTAGCCATTTCTAAACACATACAAAATCATCCATAAAATTCTCAATAAACTCTCTACCATAGCAGTAAAAATAACCATCATACACTTTTAATTTAAAATGTTGCAGGTACATTATATTATCCGAATGACATTCTCTTAAATGCATAAGTGCCATAAGGACAATTGAAGGTCGTTTTTTCTTGGTTTGCGGGAGCAACAAAAATCTAGTTATAACTAGAAAAGCCACCAAGGAAACTGTAATATTCCTGTCCAACTAACCTGTCCAACATTTGATCAATAAGGGAAAGAAGAAAATGATCTTTTTGTATAGCATTATTTAGTTTTCTATAATTTATACATATTCTCCAGCCAATTACAGTAGGAACTAATTCGTTATTTTCATTTATTACCACTCATAACTTGTGGAGATATAAGTTTGGCATTTGTTTTGAAGTTGTCAAATTGAGGTTGCAAACCCAATTCTGAAGTTTTTCCTATTAATCTGTATTACAATTATTTTTGCAAAAAAAAGTTGGTTTTCCAAAAATATTTAAAATCTTTGAAATTTTCAGCAACCCAAAATTAATACTCCCTTCGTTCCAATTTATGTGAACCTCTTTGACTAGGCACGGAGTTTAAGAAAAAATGAAGACTTTTGGAATTTGTGGTCCTAAACAAGTCAAAAAGGGGCCCAGAGTATTTGTGTGATTATAAAAGCTCTCATTAAGGGTAAAATTGTAACTTTAAGCTAAATTGTTACCAAATTTAGAAAGGGTTCATTCTTTTTGGAACGAACCAAAAAGGAAATAGGTTCAAACAAAATAAAACAGAGGGAGTAGTGTTTTAAAAACTATTTTAAAAAAAAAAAAACCACCTAACATAAGCCTCCATTTAGAACTTCAATGAGGCTCTTTGTCACAGTTATTTTTGGAATTTTTATTAGGTGGATATGATGCAATTACCCATTTTGATTGTCACACTTGTTAATTTCACTCTCAACCAATACGTATGGAAATAATCTTTTCCAGGTATCTCAGAAGTAAAGAAGAAGATTTTAAAGGGGTTTTGGATGAGTCGGGTGGGTTAAATTAAAATGAACCGGGTTCTAAAATTAACCCAGGCCAGTGATGTGTCTTTTTTAAGGAGAGACCCGATCATTTGATGGGTGAGAAAAAAATATGATTTAAAGTATAACGACAGAAATGTAATAGGGATAATAAACCTCAAAGTTGAATGGGACAACTAAATGTGGCATTTGGAAGGAAAAATGGGTGAAAAGTTTGTGGCAATTTTTTTAAAATTCTGAAGTTGTATTTGTTACGTAATTTTTGTAACAATAAAATAAATAAATAAAGAGTTACAAATATTTTTCGAAACTTTGAAACTCTTTTACAAGTTTTTGGTAAACTTGATAAACTGGTTGACAAAGCCTTCTAACTTTTCTTTCTTGCAAAACTTTGGAGAAGGAAAATAGAGAAATTTTCATCAAGCACTATCTTTTAGTGGTAATTAGCTATCTATAGATACCATTGACTATATTACAGATTGTAGATACATTTTCTGTTGTTATAAGATGTATTTGATGTATTTAAGCTACTGTATTCATGAATACAGTAGCAAAAGTCGGCGCGAAACATGGGCTACAGCTGGATAGACGAAAGTATGTGGGTGTATGTAACTGTATTCGACTGTATGTCGTAACGTAAACTGCGCAATTTCAGGTCTATTCAGATTTTTTTTAACGGAAAGTGTATAAATTAACATAATAGACTCCTAATGTAACTCAACTAACCCAATTACATCACCGATAATCTTTTTTTACGCGAATAATCTGCATTTTTTTCCTAAAATGTTATATACATCAAAACATAGCATTCGCCGATAGTGTGTTTCTTCCTTTTTTTTTCCGTGTGTGCTTCTGTGTCAACAAATAAAATAGAGAATTGATACATTCATATACAGAAATCGGTCAATCAATGATACATGTTGGCTTTTTTTCGCGAATATATTCTGGATATATTTAGTGTTATTTATCTGTATTGCTGTAAGTAAATAAAACAGTAATCTTTCTGAAAAATAAAACAGAAAGTTAGTAGAAACAATTCTGAAAAATAATATTCGAACTTCAAAATAATTTTTGAAACGTTGAAGGAACAAATCGAGCCCACTAAATACACAGTGTGTCTTTAAGGAAACTATTCCCCTCAAGTACCCGAGGTTATGGAATATATCCTCCCAGGATAGAACGATTTAACTCACCGGAGTGTTGGTACCAAAAACGCCGATGATCAGCGAACCACTCGATGGCAGCAAAACACACTGGAATATTTTATGCAGAAGAAGAAGAAGATTCAGAAAATTTAGTAAGTAAATATTCTGGGATTTGAAGGTCTATTTATTGCCAACTTGGTGATGTTTCTGAAGAGGTTTGCAACCTTTTAGAATAGTCATGACTGTTGGAACAAGTGTGACCCTCTGAAGAGGTTTGCAACCTTTCAGAACAGTCATGGCTGTTGGAACAGGTGTGACCCTCTGAAGAGGTTTGCAACACCATTTTCCATTCACACCTTAAATAACAAACCCAACAATCCCCCACATGAATGAGGAATGGCTATAAACTTAAAGGAATGCACGGACGTGTGTGTGTTTTACAAAAAAGAATTGATTGCATCTGGATAAGTAGGTTTCCCTTTAAACTTTCCATAGTGAACTTATATCGGATATACTCGGTCAATCGGTAGATTTGATATCTTTGAACCGTCGAGCTTTATTGTATACCTAGACAACATAAGTCACACAATCAATCCTTAACCATCTATGGTTCTCACGGTTGTGTTCGTTTCAGCCATGAACACCGCCTGGTTTCATGAGTGCTTAGAGAATGGGCCTTTACTCATTCTCCTTGAAGCGGCTTACACTTCACACTCACATAGGTGATTCCTAAACGTGTAATCCTAAAGACACACTATCTGGTAATTTCCTGACAGACTTAGCAAATCATTAAAAAGCTTTAAGCTTTATTGACTCATCAAAAAGCCTTAATGCTTTACCTCGTTTTTTAACATTGTCTTCATCACGAGAATGGGTTGAGTTAGTTGACAATGTTGAACCGTCATTCATAACTTTGTTTGATCTCTTTGAACCTAGCTCTTGGGATCTCCAGTCTTCTAGGTAGAGTTACCGCCATGATGACTTGTCCTAGGCCTTTAACCCCATTCCCTTTGATGATCTTTCAACCGCCTCTCTAGATAGGCCTTTTGTAAGTGGATCCGACACGTTATCTCTTGACTTTACGTAGTCAATTGTGATAACACCACTAGAGAGTAGTTGTCTAACGGTATTGTGTCTCTGTCGAATATGACGAGATTTTTCGTTATACATAACGCTCCCTGCCCTACCTATTGCCGCTTGACTATCACAATGTATACATATAGGTGCCAAAGGTTTGGTCCAAAATGGAATATCTTCCAAGAAATTCCGGAGCCATTCAGCTTCTTCACCGGCCTTGTCTAGGGCTATAAACTCAGCCTCCACTGTAGAGCGGTCAATGCACATTTGTCTGGACGATTTCCAAGACATCGCTCATCCACCGACTGTTTAGAATCGGTTGAACCGGTGATCTAATTTGCATCACTATACCCCTCTATTATCGTGGGATACTTATTGTAGTGCAAAGCATAATTTGGAGTATATTTCAAATGAACGTTCAATGCAAACTTCCTTATGTTGTAGACTAATACGTCTCGATTTTCGATTGCATATCAGATTATTGACTACACTTAATGTAGTAATTATAACAACAGCTGGAATGATTGGCATCAATTGTGGCCACAACCTTTTAATATATAACACATTTCGTAATCATTCCGCCATTTTCAAGCATTTGTATTCTATTCATTCATATGTCTATATGATATGCAAATTATAGCACCTCCATTCATGAAACAAATCCAACTTGCAATGGATTTTGGTCATGTTCATCGGTTAGTTCACCTCATTATAGACCAACGTATTAATATATTCGTTCATGAACAGTCATGTCCATACTAAAACGTACAGACGTATCTTTCTATGAAAAGTCACAACCTTCAAAGTGACATTATTTCATAAAAGAACTAAACAATATAAATTTTCAATAAAGAAAATGACCTTTCGAGAAAGGCATGTGACCAACTTCCGAATTAGTAGTTTCATCAACTAGTCTTTATTAAGACTAAACAACTGATGATTTTACCAACTACTATATCAATGGAGTTCAAAAATTATATAATTTAGACATTACGTCTAACATTGGCTTTTGTCATGCATAAGCTAAAAGCCCCCACATTTTAAATATTTCATCAACATATCATATATAATCAAATAATGACTATATGATTTGAAGTATTCTTAACGTAAACACATTTGTTTACACTCATTAATTTTTGAAACCATTTGACAATATTATTTGGTCAAATCTCGCATGTCATTGTTTACCAAACAATTTATCCAAACGTTACGACTTTCCCGATTTCTCGGCCGGAGGAACAGCAGTGCAGCTTGACGAGGCTATCGTCGTTTGCACCAACAGTCGCAGAAGGAATTCCATTCTCATTTGCCATTTCTTACAGTGAACAACAGAAGAGATCAATTAATGGCAAAACCAAAACAGTAAATAATACTGTAATTAATAAACAGTACGTAATAAGAACAACTAATGTTTTTATATACTGTTTTACAGAAAAACGATGAAGTTTTATGTTCTTCAAATCGTTTTCTGAATTTGAATACCCTGATGAAGTTTTTATATCTTCAAATCAGAATAGTAAAATTCAGACAGAATACAGAATATAATAAATATAATTTCCTTAAGATTGTTATTTATCTGTATTGCTGTAAGTAAATAAAACAGTAATCTTTCTGAAAAATAAAACAGAAAGTTAGTAGAAACAATTCTGAAAAAAAATATTCGAACTTCAAAATAATTTTTGAAACGTTGAAGGCACAAATCGAGCCCACTGAATACACAGTGTGTCCTTAAGGAAATTATTCCCCTCAAGTACCCGAGGTTATGGAATATATCCTCCCAGGATAGAACGATTTAACTCACCGGAGTGTTGGTACCAAAAACGCCGATGATCAGCGAACCACTCGATGGCAGCAAAACACAATGGAATATTTTATGCAGAAGAAGAAGAAGATTCAGAAAATTTAATAAGTAAATATTCTGGGATTTGAAGGTCTATTTATAGCCAACTTGGTGATGTTTCTGAAGAGGTTTGCAACCTTTCAGAATAGTCATGACTGTTGGAACAGGTGTGACCCTCTGAAGAGGTTTCCAACCTTTCAGAACAGTCATGGCTGTTGGAACAGGTGTGACCCTCTGAAGAGGTTTGCAACACCATTTTCCATTCACACCTCTTTTGTTATTACTTATTAAATAACAAACCCAACATTTAGTTGGTGTGTTAAATCTGAATACATAATTACAATACAACTATTATATTAATTCATGATCTCTGAATACAGATGAATAAAATCTGAATACATAGTTGGTATATGATCTCTGAATATTAAATATATGTATTCGAATACATCTTAATACAATCTGTTATATACATACGATATGATTGTATTGTAAAAAGATGTAATATTTCATTCATTAGAACTGATCTTTTTTCTGAATACATATAAATACAAAACGACTTTTCTATCGGGGATTGCATATGATCTCTTAATATTAAATACATGTATTCAATACTCCTAAATACATATTAATACAATCTGTTATACACATATGAAGGTCTAAATATGTATTGTATAAAGGTCTCATAGACTCCTAATATATGTAAATACATCTAAATATATATGAAGACAACCTGTAAAATACATATGAATAAAACCTGTGAAAAATATGTGAATATAACCTGGTGAATACAGATAAATACAACCTAATGAATATAGACAAATACAACCTGTTGAAATACAGATGAATACAACCTGTTAAATTAATATTAATGCAACCTGTTGAATCCATATGAATGCAAGATGTTGAATACAGATTAATACAATATGTTGAATACATATGAATACAACCTGATGTAACCATACAAACACAACCTGTTGATTACAGATGAATTCAGATGCACAAAAACTGAATACAACGACTGAATAATTGAAATGATCATATATAAACACTGTTAATACATTGAATAAAATGAAAAAGTCTCTGTTTGAAAAGCTGAATTTTTCAACTGTTTGGTGGAAGCAAAAATCTTGAATAGCCGATCCTAACTAATTTTGAATTGAGGTTTAGTTTGTTTGTAGGAGCAGAAAAGGTTGAAGCTTTGTAGGGTTTAAGCAATTGGGGCTGGCAGGAAAAAAAAGATGAATGCAAATTGGGAACTTAGGGATTATTGTAACCGTGATCAAAAGATCTTTCTTGCTACCATTGGTCTCTTCACCATCGTCATTCTAGTCGTTCGTCTCTCTTTCTATACGTTTTTTTGGTTTTTACGGGGAAGAGAATTGCATGTATCAAAGTAGATAGAGAAAGAAAATAGTGTAACTGAATAGCGTATTTAGTGACTTAGGGTTAGGAGGTAACCAAAATTAGATATTTTGCTATAAACATTAAAAGGTATCTATAGAATATAACGTTTTTAAATGGTATTTATTTAAAATAAATAAGGTGTTAACTTTTGCTATAGGAGGTGAAAATTCCAAGAAAATATGACACCAAAAGAAGATAGATAAATAGAAACAATAATGTGGTAGAGAAAATGGCCCAATATTCTATGTACTACTATATATAAGAAGTGCAGGTGATGCTGACACCTTTCCGTTGACATGTCAGCTACATTGGAAATATTTGTCCATATTTTGCGAGAAGTTTTATTTTGTGTCTCATACAACTGACACTAGTTGTATGAGGCTCTTTTTTGTCTCACAAAATTGTGGACCCCAATCTTACACTTCTGGGTCCATAAAACTGTGAGACAAAAAGTTGCCTCATACAACTAGTGTAAGTTGTATGAGACACAAAATAAAATTTTCCATATTTTGCGTATTGTTACGTGAATTACCATCACACGATTTAGTAAATAAAGAAAAATTTTGGTAAAAATAGCACGGTCTAGCCAGTTTTCGGACCGGTCATTCAAAAATAGCTAGCGTTTACCAAGTCAATGAAAAATAACCACTATTTTGCTGCAATAGAGACAGGTCCAGCATAATATACTGGAGTTCGGTGCACCTGTATATGAACTTCCAGCGTATTATGCTGGAACTCCAATACACGGAAAGTTCCAGTATAATATACTGGAGATTCGAGCACTTGTGCATGAACTTCCAGCATATTATACTGGACCGGTATACTTTGCTGGAACTGCAATATATTATGCTGGAGTTCTAGTGTACTTATGCTGGAACTCCATCATATTATGCTGGAGTTCCAGCATACTTATCCTGGAACTCCAGTATAATATGTTGGAGTTCAAGTATACTTATACTGGAGTTGAACTCCAGCATAATATACTAGCGTATTTTCTGATTTTGAACAGTGTTTTCGCTCAGATTTATCTTTACCTGAAAAGTGGCTAGATTTCGCTTACTTTTGAAATTGGGCTATTTTTGAACGACCACTTGTAAATCTGGCTATTTTCGAATTTCTCCAAGGTATTTTCAGGCCATGTCTAGATGTGATGACCTGATTGGTCATCTAGAGTTTTAGAATCTAATTATGTATTTTGAAGCCTCCAATAGCTTCTTTAAGCCTTCCTCAATTTGCCTGCACAGTTCGGTATTTTTTCGGAAGGCTTTTATGTTAAAAAACTGATAAAATATGAAATTTTGCCTTAAAAATCTATTGGAGTTGACTTTGATCGACGTTTTAAGCTAACGAACCCGGATCTGTGTTTTGACGGTCCTAGTGGGTCCGTATCGTGATTTGGGACCTGGGCGTACGGCCAAAATCGAATTCGGAGGTACCTAACTCGAGTTATTGATTTTTGTTGAAAATTGAAAGTTTAAAGGTTTGATGATTTTAAAGAACTGACCGATATTTGACTTTATTGATACCGGGTCCGTATTTTGATTTCGCAACCCGGTATAGGTCCATTACTATATTTATGGCTTGTCTGTCAAATTTGGTGAGAAACGGAGTTGGTTTGGCGTGATTCGGACGTCCGGTTGTTAAAAAAGAAGTTTTAAAGTTTTCTTGAAAAATTCATTTGATTTGGTATCTGATTTGTAGTTCTAGGTGTTATTTTGGTGTTTTGATCACGCGAGCGAGTTTGTATGATATTTTTTGACTTGTGTGCATAATTGGTTTGGAACCCCGAGGGCTCGGGTGAATTTCAGATAGGCTACAGAAGATTTGAAACTTAGAAAATCTGGTTTTTGAGCTTCAGCTGTCATCTGGTGCGTTGTGTTTCGTGATCGCAAGCCATTCTCGCGATCGTGAAGGGGATCTGGGCTGGGGGAGGATTTTATACTACACAAATGCAAGACCTTGGTCTCGAACGCGGAGCATTGAGGGCCCTGCTCTGCGCGAACGCAGCCAGTCATACACGAACGCGTAGCGTTAGCTAGGATGGGTTGAGGATTTGAGGTTATACTACGCGAATGCGGGCCCTGTCTCGCGAACGCGGAGGTTAGGAGGGCTAAACCTTCGCGAACGCGTGTAACCTCTCACGATCGCGCAAGCCAGTGAGGCTTTGCTCTTCGCGAACGCGTCAGGGTTCACGCGAACGCGTTCACCTGCCGCCGAGTGATTAAAAATAGACCAAAAACGGGATTTTCCTCATTCTTTCAAAATTTCAAGACTAGAGATCCTAGAGGCGATTTTTCCAAGAGTTTTTCTTCCTTAATTTATTGGTAAGTGATTCTAACCTACTTTCTTTCAATTACCCATTACATTTTATAAGATTTCCACCTAAAATCTAGGATTTTCATGGTAAAAATTGGGGGTTTGGGTAGAATAAGAAATTTTTGTAAAATTAGAATTTAAACCTCAAACTGAGCTCGAATTTCGAAACAAATTAAATAACGGGATGGGGGTGAATGGGTAATTGGATTTTGACCCGAATTTTGGGTTTTGACCAAGCGGGCCCGAAGTCGATTTTGACTTTTTGGGGATGTTGATACCCAATTTTGCCCTCATATTTTTCCAAACATATATATACTTTCCAAATGTCATTTTGCATCATTACTTAGTCAACAAGAGTCATATGTGCATTTTCTATAATTTTTCATAATTTTCAGAGCTTTAAAATTAAGTTTCTTGCATTTAATTTTCTTGAATATATACTAACTATTCCTTTAAATTATTTTGTGATGATCTAATCATTCGAAAACTATATCTTGCATCCACGTACATGTTTCACATATTTTTTTACTTCATTTTATATAATTAATGGTCTAGTGCTTTTAACCCTTGCAGTATTAAATATTTTTTCTCTTGCATACCTATATGTGTTTGAATTCTGTGAGCATGATTTAGTTGTGAATCCCTGATATTGCACTATTATGATATCGTTCAATCCTCCCCTGCCATTCTATGTTCTTTGATAGTTGAATGCATTTTAGTACATGAGATAGTTTCCTGTTTGTTCTTAGTTTATGTTAGGCTAATATGTGTTCTTCACTATATCCTACACTTCTATATGGGTTTTCCTTGTTTTCCTCTGAAATCAGTTCCATACCTCTGTGTTTCCTTAGTATCTGAACATTCGAGCTTTGAGTTCCAATGCATGCCTATTGGATGTGCTCTCCTAATGAAACTGACTACTTGTTCTTAGTTATAGAATCCTTTTCATGCTTTGCTTTGGATACTATATTAAAACTCTTATGAAACCATTGCTCTGCTTTGAATGAGTTGCTTTTGTGCTGAGTCTTGTGTTCCTTGCAAACTGGTCATAACTATATGGATCTCCTACTGCCTTAAGATCTAGCCTAAACATGTTTCCTTGCTACTTGTAATCCTAATCTTTAGCATCATCTAAGACTTTGGGGTAAATGTCACATTTTTCTCTCTTATGGTCAACTGACATGATAATGAGTAGCTAATCTACCCCTTTTCATGCCATAAGTTTCTGTACTATGATCTATTCCCCATCATGTTAAGTTTTCATGATATTGGCAAAGCTGTATTATCAGTATGTTGATATGCTACCTGGAACTTTATTAGAACTGTCATGCTAGAACTTTCATTGTACTAGGCCGACATTTGAAATCCTTTATGTTAATATTCTGTTCTGAATTTGTGTGGCATTGTGCACCCTTATATGTAGATCCTAATTTCAGAAAACTTGATTCCCCTAACTCTCGTAATATGCTTTTTATGCTATCTCTTGCTAAGTGTTTGAACTTGTAATATCAACTTGCCCTCTAAGTCTTGTTGATTCTCTTGACTTGCATGTTCCTTGTTTAATCAACCTTGCTACATCTGCTTCTAAAATATGAAATGCATCTCTTCAAATTCTATCTTTTAGTCACTGTTAAGTAGGTTGATTCTTTGCGTAGTTTGGTAATTGGTTTGGTTAAGTTGTGCATCTACTGTTGCTGGTTAAGAAGGTCTTCCCTTTGGGCATAGGGTGGATCCAAGTGTGAATTTAAATTGAGCAATTGATATACTCTGAGGTTTGAGGTGTATTTGGACCTGGATTTGCTGCACGTATGAGGGAAGAGCCTGCTGAAGGCCCAGACTTTACTGGGTTATGGTTGTTTGGGCCTGCTATGTATACCAATCCTGTAAAATTTTAATATGTGGAATTCGCACTTGTATTCATTAATTTCGGGTCTGTAACAATTTTGTAATTGAACAGATGGGGAGATTAGTAAAAAGGGTAGGGTATTTTAATTTTCGCACGATGGGTAGAAAGCATGCCTATAGGACCTATGTGCTCTACTTGTTGTTTTGGCTCTCATGCGTTGCACACTAGTAGAAACCATGCCTATAGTAATCACACACTCACTCAACCTATTTATTATCAAAGCATGAGCTTAAGTACTTTATTTTTTCCCATGTCTACTGCAATGTGTTACCAGACAGCATGCCTATAGGAAATAAATGTCAGTAATTGTTCATCGAAATTGCACAACTGCAGAATATTTTCTAGATAATGTGCCTATAGGATTACACTAACTTATATTCTCCTAGATACCATGCCTATAGGATTACACTAATGCTCACCTAGATATAATGTCTATAGGGCCTTAATTGACTAATTAGCTACTGTTATTGTTCATATTGCTCGCCTTGAAAACATGAACATACAGGCAAAGTGTTATAGAATCAGTTTCAATTGCCAACTCTTAAAAATCCTGCCTATAAGATACTGTTACATGCTTAGAAAAGTATGCCTATAAAATCAAACGAGGGTATTTTTTAAGTTTTCAAACGGTTTATCTGCATCCTTGCGCAAACAACTTAGAGATCATGCCTATAGGATTTGTAATACTTATAATCTGCAAATTCGTTGCTCTAAATCAACAACACTGCCTATATGCTTGAAATCGAAATCACATAGAAGCCATGTCTATAGGACTTTATTACTCTTATTTGCCTCAGTTCTAAAACCGTCTACTGCGTAATGTAAGAATCTGCCCGCGTGCATTTGTTGCTTATATGTGGAGGCTAACTTGGGCCTTTAATTGTCTTTACATGAAGTCCTACTTGGTTTGAATATCGATTAATTTTGTCATTTTGAGCAATCTAAGTAAAGTCTAGAACCACCCAAATAGAGGTCCAATGCCTCCTGGACCATAGGCATGGGACAGGTAGTGCACGCATAGGGTACGACTTAGAATTGAATTAGAGCGCCTTTAGGTAAATAACTCTAACATAGTAATTGGGTATCAGGAGATAATAGTCTGTGCCCGCTGAATAATATGAGTAACTCCATATCTTAAGGGAGTTGCGAAGTATAATTTATATTGCACGGGGTGATTCTTTAGGCTAAAAAACTAAGGACCCCCTCCCCCCCCCCCCCTTTTCCTTTATACACTTAGTCATCTAATATAGACCATTATAGTTATATCCTTGTAGTCCTTAAGATTTGTGTCAATTCTCATTGTGTTATAATAAAACTCTCCGACCTTTTTTATCCTCTTTGTTTATTTGATCACCTCGCCTAATTAATTCACATAGTCTTAAGTTCGGTCGTGGCCCACAGTTGTGGATCTTGAGGAGTGCCTAACACCTTTTCTTTGAGGTAATTTGAGCCCTTACCCGATCTTTGGTGGCGTTGACTAGTCAAATAGAGTTATCTGCATCATAGGTGCCCAAACGCACCTTAAAACCGTTAGGTGGCGACTCTTATTTTAACACTTTATCTTCCATTCAAAAGAGTTGTCATACGTCGAAACCCGCTTTCGCGAGAAAAAGGGGTGCGACAGCATGGCGACTCTACCGGAGAGACTTAGGCTCTTACCATAATGAACTTATTCTATGTGGATTACTTTCTTTCTTCACCTTTATTTGTTTAAATCTGCTATTACATGCACATCCCTTTTCCCTATTCACCTTTGTTGTTTTAAATCTGTTATGACATGCACATCTATTTCCCTATTCATATGTGTTTGTTTAAACCTGCTATTACATGAACACCCCTTTCCCTATTCACCTTTGTTTGTTTAAATCCGTTATGACATGCACATCCCTTCCCCATTCACCTCTATTTGCTATGACCGCTCTTCATTGCTCTTTATTTTTGTCTAAGACTGCCATAGCATGCCTCTCCCAATCCCTACTCTCTTACTTGCTTTATTACATTCTTGCATATATTCCACGAACTAAACTGACTTCTTCCTTTTGTCTTTCTTTTCTATGTTTTAAATGTTTACCTTACTACCGTATTTACTGCTTTTACATATATCATGCAAAAACTTGGCAACGTGTTATTATCTCTGCATAAAGCATGCTCCACATCATACTCCACTCGTACCAATTATCAACATAGCGGCATTTGATGAGTGTCCGCGCTCTTCGAAAATTACCCTTTTTAAATTGGAAAGGCTTATTTGTGGTAGACTAGTCGATCAACGGTGCAGTTGGCGGTCTCGTGCCTTCCCCTCTCAAGTTGTCCACTTGAGAGTACCAGTCTAAGACCATTCTAGAAACCTTACTCCAATATCAAATGTACATGCATTATGTTAAACCTAGTACGGGTTAGAATGTTGTTAATGTAATAGCCCGCTAAGATAAGCCTTGTCCAAATGGTCTGACAGGATTTCCACAATCCCAATGGATACTATCATGTTATGTGCCTTACTTGGAGAAAATGTGCCCATATGTTGATCATTATTGTGTAAGCGGTCGAATCTGGAGGGGGAAGGGGCTAACTTTATTTGTTTGCAGAAAATGAAGCACGAAGTTCCCAGGTTCGGCATGGTCCAAAACATCCCACCCCTACTACTTAATTGGTGGCAAGACCTTGCGCCTTGCGACAAGAATCATGTTAGAAGGGTACTAGGTGACTTGCCATCTTTGCTTAACATCCGACCAAATAGGGCACTGATTGAGGCCACTACCATGTTCTGGGATGAGAAAAGGGTCGTCTTCCGTTTTGGTGACATAGAAATGATTCCTCTCCTAGAAGAAATAGGAGGCTTCGCTAAGTTGTCGTGACATAGTCCAGGATTACTAGTGCCAGAGAATCGCACCCCTCGCGGTTTTTCTAAAGATGCTAGGTTTTAAGAAAAATGATGAGTTGCTTTGTTTAAAGAAATCATATATCCTATTTGAATTTCTTTATGAACGTTACGGGCACAGTAGGTTATATCTCCTTCATCATGATGAACTCGCCATTACTTCTTTGGGTTGAACGCATCGCCGGGTGTATGTGTTCATTGTCTGCTTCTTGGGGTTGTTTGATATTTCCAATGAAAGGGGGAAGGATTCATACCCATTTAGCTATGGTTGCCAGAACTTTGATGGAAGGCATCGAGGGACAAACTTATACTATCATCCCCATGATCTTAGCTGAAATGTACCGCGCTCTAGATCGGTGCAAGCTGGGATTCGGATACTTCGAAGGTTGTAATCTGTTACTGCAAGTCTGGCTGTTGGAACACTTTCGGAGGGGAGAATATTGCCAAGAGCTTCTGCGTCAACCATTGAATGACTACATAGCTTACCATCACCAAAAGAGAATGACATTTATCCCAGACAGGTTTGCACAACCTGGAAATGCTGTAAGTTGGGTGCGTTTCTTCAACAGTCTAACAGATGAGCAGGTACATTGGATGTTCGAATGGTTTCCTAGCAGTGAGTTTATCATCAGGTCAAGAGAGACTACTCATCTGGTACTGATGGGGTTGAGGGGAATCTATCCTTATGCTCTTATAAGGGTAATGAGACAAGCGGGAAGAAAACATGTCATACCTCGGGTTTCCAACATGGTCCAATACAAAGCAGATTTCAAAGGGGACGTCATTCCATTCAAGTTCGAGGCACAACATATGTGGAACCAGAAGATCATTGTGGAAAAGGAAACTATTGAGCCAGACAAGTATCGTGCCAGTCATGTGTACTTCTACCCATCATGGTTGGTAGATGATATAGCAGGATACGTCAAGTCGGGAGTCAATCTGAAAAACAGGATCATAGATGATGCAGCTAAGGCACAAATCAAATATAGGAGGCTACGCAAAAGGGTTTTTGAGTCTGAAGCTAGACATGTGGAACAACATAAAGTGGAAATGGAGGCAATTAATGAATCTAAGGAAATCGCCACTAAGTCCACCGAGAGATTGGAATATCTGGAACAGGGATTGATAAAGCTTGAGGGAAAGATGAGAAAGAGGCTTGCAGATTGTCAATACACGGATGGCAGTGAAGGAGTGCATATAGCAAAGGCTTATTTATTATTGGATATGCGCGACTTGGGGAAATTGATTGATGGAGTCAAGAGAGCTAAGCACGGAGAAGGTCCTTCTGGGAAGAAGTAGACTAGCAAATAATATTCTTTATTGTTTTCAAGATTAGTTTTAGATTTCAATTGTAATAAGGCTAAATGCCATTAGTAACTTTATTATTATTGTCAATTTAGTGAAGGCTTGGCTCATTTTCACATTGATGAAATGATGCAATTATTGGCATCAATTTTTCTTCAAGTCTATGTGTCGCTTAGGCCTACCTCGGCCACAACGAGGTCCCCAAATTAGGACGCGAATTATTACATGATTTTGCAAAACATGTTTAATTTTGCAAGCATTCTTTCAATACCCATTACTAATTTGGTTACCTTTTGTTTTCTTTCTTTCTTTTGATTATCCCCACTCCCCAAGGTTGGTTCGTGCATACTGGCATCGTCAGCATATCACACTAGATCCAGAGCTCCTCCATCTCCTCCTCCACCAAGTAATCCTAAATGCAAAAGCAAAGGGAAAGGGAAAATGGACGATTTGAGTGGTATCAGGAAGGACAACACTACTATAGCAGAGAATATCGAAACTTCAGATGGCCGAAGTACTCCGGCACAAAATGAATTGGTCTTACGTCTGGAACAGAAGATCTTGGAATTACAAGGAGAACTTGAGCAGGTTCGAAACTTGGCAAATCTCTCTCTCACCTTAAATGTCCCTGATATTAACCAACAAAATCCAAATACCCAGAACCAAATGCCACTACAAAACACAAAAAAACAAAACCCGCTACCGAATCCTCTTACACCACACCAGTACCCCCACACCTCCTCAAAACCTTTACCCTCCACCAGTACCTACTCCTCAACAACACCACCATCATCCGACTCAATACCCGCAAACCACTACTTATCACACTCCCCAGAATGCACCAAAACCTACTCCTGATCCCCAAAACTCAACCAATGACCACCCTTATGCCCAAATTCCCGGAGTTTATCAAAGAAATCCCATATATGTTGAAACTTTACCCCACACCCTGCAACAAACCCTATACATACCTGAATAAACCGGGAAAGACCTGCTTATTAAGAACATGTCGGAAGAACTCAAGAAGCTCACTGGCAGAGTTCAAAGTGTTGAAGGTGGTAAAGGCATTGAAGGTTTAAACTATGAGGACTTGTGCATTCAGCCAGATGCGGAACTGCCGGAGGGTTACAAACCTCCCAAGTTCGAAATGTTTGATGGAGCTGATGATCCAAAAGTGCATCTGAGGACATATTGTGACAAACTAGTAGGAGTGGGCAAAGATGAACGAATCCGCATGAAACTGTTCATGCAAAGCCTCACAGGAGATGCGTTGTCTTTGTATATCAGTCAGAACCCGAAGAAGTGGGTTAATTGGGTGAGCATGGCGTCAGATTTCATGGACAGATTCAGGTTCAACAAAGAAAACGCACCAGAAGTTTTCTGCATTCAAAACCTCAAGAGAAACCAACAGAACCGCAAGTATGGTACTCGTTGGAGATCTGAAGCCGTGAAAGTAAGGTCGGCACTTGAAGAAGAACAAATGAATAAGTTCTTCGTTAGAGCTCAAGACCCGCAATACTATGAAAGTCTTATGGTTATTGAGAACCACAAATTCTCCGACGTCATCAAGCTAGGAGAAAGAATAGAAGAAGGGATTAAGAGTGGGATGTTGACAAATTTCGAGGCACTGCAGGCCACGAATAAAGCATTGCGATCGGGAGGTATTTTGAAGAAGAAAGAAGTGGGTGCCGTAATGGTGGCCCAGGGTCCTAAGTCTCCTCTCACATACCAAACACCTCCACCTACATACCAAACGCCTCCACCCAAATACCAGCCTTCACCCACCAGATACCAACAACTTGCTACCACCTACCACACCTATAACACTCAACCCTCATATTATCACTCACCACCACCCTCCCACCAAAACTACCAAAAACCATAACCAAACTTCGACCGGCGACCACCTAGACAATACACCCGGATTGCTGAACCCATAGACCAACTATACGATAGACTGAAGTCTGCTGGTTATGTCACTCACATTCCTGCCATTGCTATGGAAAATTATTCTTATTGGGTTAACCCCAACAAAACATGTGCCTATCATTCAGGCATGAAGGGTCAAACCATTGATGAGTGTCGCACACTGAAAGACAAGATTCAGACACTAAACGACACTAAGGTCATACAAGTAAAGAAAGTTGCACCAAATGTTCGTAACAATCTTCTCCCGGATCACAGAGGTGAAGGAGTGAATGTGATAGAGACTGACGAGGAATGGTATCCAGAGTGGTCAATCGGACTCATTCGGGAGGGGGATGATCCTAAAACATCTCCAGTCACCCTCTCACCCGTTGTGGTACAAACCCAAGCACCGTTTGAAGTTGAGGTAACCACACCCTTTACTGTAATGGTAGCTCCCATGCCATCTTACAAATCTAATGCTATCCCATGGGATTATGTTGCAGAAGCACGGAGAAAAGGGAAAGAAAAAATTGAGGAAACAGGTGCGGCGCAAGGCATGACTAGAACTGGCAGAGTTTATACACCTGAGCACCTGGGAGGAGCAAGAAAAGTAGTTGCATCTAAGCCGCCCGTTGTTGAGACTGGCCTTGATGATCTTTAGAGGAAAGTGAAAGCGAGAGAATCTTCTGTTGTTGACCATTTGAACAAAACTCCTGCTCAGATATCCATCTTGTCACTACTACAAAACTCAGAGACACACAGGAATGCCTTGATGAAAGTGCTGAGTGAAGCTTATGTACCTACCAACATCACTAGTGGGGAGATGGACAACATGGTCAGGCAGGTATTGGAGAGCCACAAAATCACCTTTCATGAAGATGAGTTACCACCAGAGGGACTAAGTCACAACAGGGAACTACACATCAGAGTGCAATTTGAGGATAAGTTCATTGCCAGAGTCCTGATAGATGGGGGTTCAAGTCTCAATATACGCCCATTGACTACTCTAAAGAGGTTGGGTAAAGGTCTGCACGAGATACGGATATGAAGTGTGAATGTAAAGGCATTTTATAGATCCCAAAGAGCCACAATCGGAGAAATCAACCTCAACCTACAGATGGGCCCAACCTGGTTTGATGTTGAGTTTCAAGTGCTGGATATATCTTCCACCTATAATCTATTGTTGGGACAACCCTGGATACATACCGTTGGGGCAGTGGCTTCTACTCTGCATCAGGCTGTGAAGTTTGAATGGAACCATCAGGAGGTGATTATCCATAGAGATGGAAGTAACCCCATCTACACCAATCAGACCATTCCAGTCATCGTGAATAGGAAGAAGCTGGGTGGAGAAACGTACCATTGCATTGAGCGAGTCAACGCAATTGAAAAATATCGATGGTGGAGTAACAAGATAAAAAGCATATTGCTATGGACAGGGTATGAACCTGGCAAGGGTCTCGTCAAAAACCTCCAAGGGATCACCAAACCAGTACAACTAATGCGTCATGGTACAAATTTCAGGATTGGATATGAATATACTTGGCAAGAGTATCAGGATTGGTCGCCACTATGGCGTGGTCCTTATTATCCGCTGGAACAACCGGTACCACCCTTGCATCAGACATTCAACAAGCAGACATAATGTTGGGATCTGAGGAAGCTGTAGTCTTAGCTGGCATGAGGAAATTGTTTCTGGATGAAGAAGATTTGGATTGCAGTGCGATAGTTGAGGAGGAGGAAGAAGACCTTACCATTCAGACCGTTGAAAAGGGAGTTGTTCACAAGAACTGGACTGCTGCACCATCCCGGGTCTGTCGAATTCCTAGGTAGCCTGGCAAATGAGCATAAATTATTTTAAAATAATTTGAGCATTTAAGACATTTTTTAGTATTTTATTTTGAAATAATTGCTCGAGTCATCGAGCCATACTTGTTGATGTTTTCAAGATATTATTAATGCATTGCTATTTTTCGTATTTATTATTATTCTTTACATTTTTCTTTACAACATTATTATTACCTATCCCGATGAACTTACGACTGTGACATGTAATGAGATAACATAACATAGGGATAATGATTCAGAGGATCTGGAAGATGATATAATACTTAAGGAAATTGTTAGAGAAGTGGAAAACTTTGAAAACAAACCAAAGTCTAATTTTGACGAAACTAAGACAGTTAACTCAGGGGATTCCGAAACGGTAAAGGAAACACGCATAAGCATTCACCTATCACCGTTAGAGAAGGAAGAGTACGTTAGATTCCTAAAAGAGTATGAATATATCTTTGCATGGTCCTATGACGGTATGACTGGTTTGAGCACATCCATTGTGGCTCACAAGCTACCTACCAATCACATGTGTCCACCGATAAAGCAAAAGCTTAGAAAGTTCAAGCCGGATATGAGTTTAAAGATAAAAGAGGAGGTCACCAAGCAAATCAAAGCCAATGTTCTCCGAGTGGTTGAATATCTGACTTGGTTGGCCAACATCGTGCCAGTTTGGAAGAAGGATGGGAAAGTCAGAGTATGTGTCGATTACTGAGATCTAAACAGGGCGAGTCCCAAAGATGATTTCCCGTTGCCTAATATACACATACTGATCTACAACTGTGCCAAGCATGAACGCCAATCCTTTGTGGATTGCTTCGTGGGATATCATCAGATCTGGATGGATGAAGGGGATGCCGAAAAGACAGTCTTATGACACCATGGGGAATGTACTGCTACAAAATGATGCCGTTTGGATTGAAGAATGCTGGAGCCACCTACATGAGATCCATGACAACCATCTTCCACAACACGATACACAAGGAAAGAGAGGTGTACGTAGATGGCATCATCATCGAATATAGAAGGAGTACAGATCACATAGCAGAATTGAGGAAATTCTTTGATCGGCTTCAAAGGTAAAATTTGAAACTAAATCCTGCAAAGTGTGCCTTCGGAGTCCCTGTCGGAAAATTGCTAGGATTCATCGTCAGTCGCCGAGGGATTGAGTTAGACCCGTCAAAGGTCAAAGCTATCTAGGACTTGCCACCTCCGAAGAATAAAAAAGATGTGATGAGCTTTTTAGGGTGTCTGAATCACATCAGCCGTTTCATAGCACATATCAACTATGATATATGAACCAATCTTCAGGATGTTGAGGAAAGATGCTGCAACAAGCTGGACTGAATAATGCCAGAAGGCCTTCGACAAACTCAAGGAGTATTTATCTAAACCACCCATTATGGTCCCTCCAAAAACAGGAAGACCTCTGCTGCTTTATTTGTCCGTATTAGACGGGGCTTTTGGCTATGTTTTGGGACAACATGATGAGACTGGAAGAAAGGAGCAGGCGATATATTATCTGAGCAAGAAATTCACACCTTACGAAGCCCGATACTCTTTGTTGGAATGCACCTACTGTGCTTTGACATGGATAACTCAGAAGTTGAGGCATTATTTCTGTGCATACACCACAATATCTCATATAAAGGATGAACCCGTTAAAATACATCTTTCAGAAACCCATGCCTACGGGTAAGTTAGCAAAGTGGCAGATATTGCTGAGTAAGTTCGACATCATCTATGTAACTCAGAAGGCAGTCAAAGGGAAAGCATTGGCAGATCATCTGGCAGAAAATCCCGTAAACGGAGAATAAGAACCATTCCCCGATAAAGAGGTATCATTTGTAGGAGAAGATATCACCGAAGCATATGATGGTTTGGAGAATGTTCTTTGACGGAGCATCAAACTTCAAAGGAATAGGCATCAGAGCTATCTTGGTATCAGAAACTGGCCAGCACTATCCGGTATCCGCAAAACTCAGGTTTCCATGCACCAACAATATGACAGAATATGAGGCTTGCATCTTGGGACTCAGGTTGGCCATTGACATGAATGATCAGGAGCTGCTGGTAATTGGAGATTCCAATCTTTTGGTGCACTAGGTATTAGGAGAATGGGCTAAAAGAACACCAAAATATTGCCATATTTGTACTGTGTACAAGAGCTGATCAAGAGGTTCACGAAGATAGAATTCAAATATGTTCTGAGGGTTCAGAACGAGTTTGCAGATGCATTGCCCACTTTGTCTTCCATGATACAACATCCAAACAAGAATTTCATTGATCCTATTCCAATAGGAATTCATAATCAGCCGGCTTATTGTGCTCATGTTGAAGAAGAGAGTGATGGAAATTCGTGGTTCCACGACATTAGGGAATATTTGGCAAAAGGAGAGTATCCAGAACATGCAACCCATACTCAGAAGCGCACACTCCGAAGGTTGGCCAACCATTTCTTTCAAAGAGGGGGAACTCTGTATAGAAGGACTCCAAACTTGGAATTACTACGGTATCGATGCCAAGGATTCATCCAGATTGCTTAAGGAGATACTTGTTGGAACTTGCGGACCGCACATGAATGACTTCCTCTTAGCCAAGAAAATACTAAGAGCAGGATATTTCTGGATGACTATGGAAATAGATTGCATCAAGTATGTTCAGAAGTGTCACCAATGCCAGATACATGCTGATATGATACGAGTACCACCCAATGAACTCAACGCAACAAGTGCACCCTGGCCTTTCTGCGCTTAGGGCATGGATGTTATTTGTCCATTCGAACCCGCTGCTTCAAATGGGTGTAGGTTCATTCTACTGACCATAGACTATTTCAAAAAATGGGTTGAAGCCACATCTTACAAAACTGTGACTAAGAAGCTCGTCGCAGACTTTGTTCGGGATCACATTGTTTGTCGGTTCGGAGTACCAGAGTCAATCATCACCGATAACGCTGTCAATCTCAACGGTGATCTGATGAAAGCCATGTATGAAACCTTCAAGATAAAGCATAAGAATTCCACAGCATACATGCCGCAAATGAACGGAGCCGTAGAAGCCGCCAACAAGAACATCAAGAAGATAATGAGGAAAATTGTAGATAATTACAAACAATGGCACGAGAAGCTGCCATTTGCTCTGCTCGGGCATCATACCACGATTCGCACATCAACTGGGGCAACTCCCTACCTATTGGTTTATGGTACTGAAGCGGTTATTCCTACCGAAGTAGAGATCGCTTCTTTAAGAATTATTCAAGAAGTTAAACTCAACGATGTAGAATGGGTACAGATCCAATACGAGCAACTAACTCTCATTGATGGAAAGAGAATGAATGCGGTATGTCACGGTCAACTCTAATAGAATGGCAAGAGATTTCAACAAAAAGGTCAGACAAGGCAATTCACGCCGGGGCAATTGGTGCTAAAGCAGATCTTCCCACATCAAGATGAAGCCAAGGGGAAGATTTCACCCAATTGGCAGGGTTCCTATATAGTTCATCGAGTACGAACAGGAGGAGCACTTATACTTGCAGAAATGGACGGAGAGATTTGGCCAAAACCTATCAACACAGACGCAGTCAAGAGATACTATGTTTAGGATTGTTTACATTTCTTCATTTGATGTAACTGAACTACGCTTGACCTGATTCTCATTTAAGAGGGGATACGTAGGCAGCCCTGTGGGTTCGGTCACTTCTTAATAAAATCTTCATTTTCCCAGGATCAGAACTAGGGCAATCTCGAGTTTGCCCATTTTCATAATATTTGGAACAACTAAGGAATGTGTTGTCGGAAGTATGCACTTAAACTGGGGCAGAATTTTGAGGAGGACCCTCAAAATTCTAAGGCAAGGAGGTTGCAATGTCTCTAGATGTGTCACAGTCACCGGTTCATCTAAATTATTTGATATCACATACTACAATACATTTCAAATAACTATATTTTTGCAAATAATTTGTCGAATGCATACATATTTTTCGAAAAAAGAACTTTGTTTCTATAACGGCCAGATGTTACCCAGGGTAACTCAATTAGGTTCTTAAGACAAGAGTGAAGGCAAAGCAAGGAGTCAAGAGCACGAATCGACCTCCCCCCCCCCCTCCCGCAAAACTCACTATTTTTCTTTGAATGCAGGTACGATAAGACAATAATATTCGCAAATACATCAAATCACTACCTTCATGATGACAAGTTACCAAACGCAAACACCTCCTGCTAAGAAATACTTCACACTCTCACTGTCACTCATTGATGCAATGCCTTTCCTTTGCACGAGACAAAGCACTATCTCCCTTCTTTGCATGAGACTAAGCACTGTCTCAATTTCCTGCATGAGGCTAAGCATTGCCTCCGTGATTGCATAAGGCTAAGCACTACCTTTCCTTGCATGAGACTAAGTGATGTCTCCCTTCCTTGCATGAGACTAAGCACCGTCTATCTTCATTGCATAAGGCTAATTATTGCCTTTCTTCACATGAGACTAAGCATTGTCTCCATTTCTTGCATGAGGCTAAGCATTGCCTCCGTAATTGCATAAGACTAAGCGCCGTCTCTCTCCCTGCATGAGGGTAAGAATTGCCTCCATAATTGCATAAGGCTAAGCATTGCCTTTCTTCACATGAGACTAAGCATTGTCTCCATTTCTTGCATGAGGCTAAGCATTGCCTCTGTAATTGCATAAGACTAAGCACTGGGTCTTTCCCTTGCATGAGGCTAAGCATTGCCTCATAATTGCATAAGGCTAAGCATTGCCTTCCCTTACATGAGGCTAAGTGTTGCCTCAGTAATTGCATAGGGCTAAGCATTGCCTTTCCTTGCATGAGGCTAAGCATTGCCTCCATAATTGCATAAGGCTAAGGATTGCCTTTCTTTGCATGAGGCTAAGCATTTCCTCCATAATTGCATAAGGCTAAGCATTGCCTTTCTTTGCATGAGGCTAAGAATTGCTTCCGTAATTGCATAAGGCTAAGTACTGCCTTTTCTTTGCTTAAGACTAAAATACTATCTCCACTATACTACCTAAGACCAAGCACTATCCCCTTTATTTATCTAGGGCTAAGCACTGCCCTCATCTCACACAAGACTAAGCCTTGTCTTGACTCATCCTCGCATATGACTAAGCATCATATCTTTGCATTTCATAGGTTGAAATATCGCCATTTTGTCCGAAGGCGTCATAGTCCGAAGTCATCATCCTCATATCCGGGAGACACCATTCCATGTCCTGAAGATCTCTTAAAATTGCACATTATTATTCAAAGGCGTCATAGCACAGGGGAACCATCTTCATGGCCCGAGGACACCATTTCATGGCCTGTGAATCCCTTATCATACCTTCGTGGCCCAGGACGTCATGGTCTAAGGATATCATCCTCGTCGTCCAAAGACAACCTTCAGGTCCAAAGGGAATTTGCATCACATTTAACTTTTCGTAATAACCCATATATATTCGCATGCACCGTGTTATAAGTTTTACAGGTAATCCAGGAGGTAACCGTTTTGCAAACATGAGCAATCTTCGCTCCGGTTTCCATTCACAACGTTCACATCCTTTGACTACCTTAAACGTAACTGACATTGCTTACCTTTTACTCTATGACCGTTCAAATACCTGCTTCATAATACGCCCATAATGTTCATTTTGCATTCATTACTCCGCCTATGATAATACCCTACCCAAAGAAATCTCTTCAAATTTACGACCACTTTTACAACGACTCCATCGGTTTCGTTCTCCGTTGGATCCAGAACTACAGACGACCTGATTCCCGTAACACCAGGGATATGTAGGCAACTCAGGAACCATGGTTCGGCCCCTATTTTTAAAATCACATCATTCCCATTCAACTCGGCCAAAATTGGTCATTATTTCTTTACCCGACAACTCTTTCTTCATTCCAAGGTAAAGATGGGCAGCTGTTGATACCCAATTTTGCCCTCATATTTTTTCAAAAAGTATATATACATTTTGCATCATTACTTAGTCTACAAGAGTCATATGAGCATTTTCTATAATTTTTTATAATTTTCCGAGCTTTAAAATTAATGTTCTTGCATTTAATTTACTTGAATATTTACTAATTATTCCTTTAAATTATTTTTTGATGACCTAATCATTCAAAAACTATATCTTGCATCGACATACATGCTTCAAATATTTTTTACTTTATTTTATATAATTATATTTGTATCTCTAAGCTATTTAAACAATCTTGCAATAATGGTCTATATTTTGCAATTTATTGCATTTGTCATTTTATTCAGGGTCCAAATAATTTTTTACATTTTTATAATCTTCTACTATTATTTTAAAGTACTAATTTTGCATAAATAGCATTTTTATATTTTTATTTAACTATTTTTATTAAATTATTTTCCCTTTAATCTCTTATTTTTAAAATCTGGCCCAAAATTAGGCTAATTTCGGACCAATTATGATCCAAATGAACCAGCCCACTCTGATTAAACCCCAGAAGCCCAACCCCAAGCGACCCAATAGGTGTGCCCAGTCCAAAACCCAACCCAGCTCCCTTTAAATCTCAGTCGTTGATTAAAAGCGATCAATGCCTCACAACACCCCCACTCCCTTTCCTTATATCCCCCATAACCTAACCCTAATCCCCATTTCCTAAAGACAACCGCCTCTATTCTCTTTGCTCCTTTCTTACCCTTCACAAACCCTAGCCGCCACACCCTCTAATTCTCTCCGATTCCGACCCCGATATGTAATCCTTTTACGATTTGCCTTCCATATATGCTCCATCTCCCTGTTTCTTACACGATTTTGGTATCACTTAGTACTTGCCTATTTTTGGCAAGTACCAGGCCTAGAATCATGTGAAAACCATCTTCAATCTTCAAGATCTAGACGGTATTCTTTCTATATACATTCATGGCAAGGCGATATGAAGCCGATTCACCAAAATTTTGGTCGATCGCTGATTTCTATCGAACTAGGGTTTGTAGTTTTATACTTTTCCTTTTACCCGTTCCATTACTGATTGCATGTGGGATTTTCTTCCCATATTTATGTTGGACTGATTTTTTTCCTTGTTTGTTTGTTCGATTCCTACCACTATATAAACCCCTCCCCAATTCCCTTTTTAAAAAACCTAAGTTATCACTACTATTACACCCAATACATCTCTGTCACCCGTTCATCTTCTCTGAAATACTTGGCTCTTTGGCCTACTGAAAGCCAAGGCCATAATATTATCAACCTCCTCCGATGCAAGCACTGCTCTATAGGACCTTAATTGACTAATTAGCTACTATTATTGTTCATATTGCACGCCTAGAAAACCATGCCTATAGGGTAGAAGTGTTATAGAATCTGTTTCAATTGCCAACTATTAGAAATCCTGCCTATAAGATACTGTTACACGCCTAGAAACGAGGGTATTTTTTAATTTTTCAAAAGGTTTATCTACCTCCTTGCGCAAACAACTTAGAGATCATGCCTATAGGATCTGTAATACTTATAATCTGCAAATTTGTTGCTCTAAAACAACAACACTGCCTGTACGCTTGAAATCAAAATCACATAGAAGCCATGTCTATAGGGATTTATGACTTTAATTTGCCTCAGTTATGATACTGGCTACTGCCTACAATAAGAATCTGCCCGTGTGCATTTGTTGCTTATATGTGGAGGCTAACTTGGGCCTTTAATTGTCTTTACATGAAGTCCTACTTGGTTTGAATATCGATTAATTTTGTCATTTTGAGCAACCTAAGTAAAGTCTAGAACCACCCAAATAGAGGTCCAATGCCTCCTGGACAATAGGCATGGGACGGGTAGTGCACGCATAGGGTACGACTTAGAGTTGAATTAGAGCGTCTTTAGGTAAACAACTTTAACATAGTAATTTGGTAGTAGGAGATGATAGTTTGTGCCCTCTGAATAATATGGGTAACTCCCTATCTTAAGGGAGCTGCGAAGTACTATTTATGTTGCACAAGGTGATCCTTTAAGCTAAAAACTTAGGACCCCCTCCCCCCTTTTCCTTTATACACTTAGTCATCCAATATAGACCGTTATAGTTATATCCTTGTAGTCCTTAAGATTTGTATCAATTCTCATTGTATTATAATAAAACTCTCCGGCCTTTTTTTTATCCTCTTTGTTTATTTGATCACCTTGCCTAATTATAATCGACATAGTCTTAACTTCGGTCGGGACCCACAGTTGTGGACCTCGAGGAGTGCCTAACACCTTCTCTTTGAGGTAATTTGCGCCCTTAACCGATCTTTGGTGGCATTGACTAGTCAAACAGAGTTATCTGTATCATAGATGCCCTAACGCACCTTAAAATCATTAGGTGGAGACTCTTCTTTTAACACTCTATCTTCCATTCAAAAGTGTTGTCACGCGTCGAAACCCGCTTTCGCGAGAAAAAGCGGCGCGACAGGGGAAAAGTTTGGGAATTCTAAATATATGCATTGTAATTGATTCCTTTAACAATATTTAATATTATTGTGTCAATTGTGGCTAGATACGAGTGGTTTGGAGGTGGAGTTTAGGGGAAAGGCCCCTGTAGAGCTTTGAGTTGACTGCGGAGTGAGGTAAGTGTGGAGTTTAAATTTGATTTGAGGGAATTAGGAACCCTCAGACTATGTGCTATGTGAATTTCATGTATTGCGGTGTATGCAAAGTGATGAGTGCTTATACATCGCGGAATTACTAGTTTTCCCCAATTTCCGCTTTTGCTTAATGATCTCCTTCCATGTCTCAAATGCTATATGCTCTAAATGTCTTCCATGTTTATTTGATACCTGTTAATTAGTGTTTTCTTCTGTCAATGATGTTAGATCGTTCCATATTTTCATGATTTGCTGCTACTTGACTTAACTGACTTACTTGCACCTTCTAGTTGTCATTTATCGGACCGGTCTTGCTGTATAGTATTACTTATGTGAATTCCCATGTTGTACAAGGTTTTCTTTTTGGTTCAGCTTGGTATTCATTGATCGTAAAGGTTCTTGTGATTTGAATAATTGATTTGACTGTGCTCATTGAGTATTTGGTACTCATATGGTGGGATCGGGTTGCACGCCGCAACAGCTGAAATAAGGATGGATTGATGTGGAGGAACAAGGATGAATTAGTAGTGATACGGTGGGATCGGATTGCATGTCGCAATAGGTGAAATAAGGGTGGATTGATATGGTGAAATACAGGTTAATGTGATACTGATATTGTTATATGGTGGGATCGGGTTGCGCGCCGCAATATTTATTTATTTTGATTGTTGATATTGTTACGGTGGAATAAGGGAGGATTATAGTGTATGGAGGGATTGGGTTGCACGCCGTACAAACCATGTGTTTCTACTGCCTTGAGCTGTGTTGGTTTTCGGTATTTTCACTTGAAACTCTAAGGATTGGTAATTTTGATCGTCACTGGCATATTTCTTGAGGCTGTAGCTATTATGTTCAGTTAATTGTCTTATTTTGTTCCATATTTCCTTTTCTGTCTTTATTATATGCTACACACAGGTTGTAGTGTAAGTGACCGGCCTTAGCCTCATCACTACTTCATCGAGGTTAGGCTCGGCACTTACAGAGTACATGGGATCAGTTGTATTCATACTACACTCTGCACTTCTTGTGTAGATTTTGGAGTCGGTCCCAACGGCCGCTATTAGTGTGCTCGGATTGGACATCTTGTGGAGACTTGAAGTACTTCCCCTTCCCTTTTTATTTGTATGTGTACTTTCTTTTCAAACAACTTTATGTTATTTCAAACCCTTGTTTGTACTATTCTAGTAGCTCGTGCACTTGTGACACCGGATCCAGGGTTGTATTAGACATTTGGCTATCTTAGCTTCCGCATTATTACTTTGGATTATTGCAGTTATTTTAGTTTTTATCATTAATTAACTTAAACTGTTAAGAAGATGGATAAATTATTTTAACATTGGCTTGCCTAAGAAGTGAAATGTTAGGCGCCATCATGGTCCCGACGGTGGGAATTCTGGGTCGTGACAAGTTGGTATTAGAGCACTAGGTTACATAGGTCTCACGGGTCACGAGCAAGCTTAGTAGAGTCTGTAGGATCGGTACGGAGACGTCTGTACTTATCTTCTAGAAGCTATGGAGTTCAGGAACAATTTACCACTATTCTTCTTTGTCGTGTGATTTTATTCTGTCATTGATGATTGAACCCTTCTATTCTTGTTCTCTCGCAGATGGCAAGAACATGCACTGCATCTTCAGCTGGACAGTAGCCGGAGCCCCCAGTGGCAGCTCCTACTAGGGGCAGAGGTCGAGGCAGAGGTTGCGCCAGAGGCCGAGGCCGAGGCAGAGGCAGAGGCAGAGCTCAGTCTAGAGCTCGAGTAGTAGAACCAGCAGTGGTGCCTCAGGTAGATTTTGATGAGGAGGTTCCAGCTCAGACTGCACCTGTTGGACCAGCTCAGGTCCCGGAGGAGTTCATGGCCACCCTAGTGCTTCAGGACGCTCTAGTCCGTTTAGAGGGCCTTATTGGGAGTGTGGCGTAGGCCGGTACATTTCCTATGGCACCACCCGTCTCTTAGGTTGGGGGAGGAGAACATACTCTCGCTACTCAGACTCAGGAGCAGATGGATCCCCAATATCAGGCTCTAGCAACCCTGCCAATTGGGGTGGTCCAGCCAGTTGTTGCAGTACAGGCCGATGATGGACATGCCATGTCTTCTGAGGGCTTATTTAGATTGGAAAAGTTTGCCAAGATCTTCCCAGATCACTTTAGTGGTGCACCTTCTGAGGACCCACAGGATTATCTTGACCACTGCCATGAGGTGCTGCGGAACATGGGTATAGTTGAGACCAATGGGGTTGATTTTGCTGTGTTTCAGATGACGGGTTCCGCCTAGAGGTGGTGGAGAAATTATATGTTGACTAGACCAGCCGGGTCGCCTGCTCTTACTTTGGACCAGTTCACTCAGCTATTTCTCGAGAAGTTCCTTCCTATCATACTGAGAGAGAGTTACCACAGGCAGTTTGAGCATCTCCACCAGGGCAGTATGTCAGTCACTCAGTATGAGACCCGTTTTGTGGATCTAGCCCGTCATGCTATTGTTCTGCTTCCTATCGAGAGAGAGAGAGGGTGAAGAGGTTTGTTGAGGGACTCGCCCACCCTATCAAGCTATAGATGGCCAAGGAGACCGGGGGTGAGATTTCTCTTCAGACGGCTGCTAATGTCGCCAAGCGGATCAAGGATGTTTATGCACAGGAGAGAGGATAGGGGTCTGATAAGAGGCCTCATCATTATGGTGGTTTTAGTGGTGCCTCATCTGGAGACCGGGGTACTTTTGGTAGGTCCATCCTCCCAGCCCATTTCAGTAAGTGCTTCAGGTATCCCATAGTGCTTCAGGGAGTCGTGGTCCTTATGTTCCTCATTCTGGGCAGCTAGCCTACAGTGCACCATCAGCTCCTATCAGTGCACCTCCTATTTAGAGTTACCACGTAGTTATCCGGCCTATTTGGGACATTCTCAATTTCAGTAGCCAAGTAACTGGATGGATGTTTTAAGTGTGGTGGTTGTCAGCATGCCACAATAGAGTTCTCGTGCCATGATTCCGGCACCGGTTGCACTACCGCCTTCTCAGCCAGCTAGAAACAGGGGTCAGGCAGCCAGAGGTGGAGGTCAGGGCGTTAGAGGTGGAGGTCAGGCCGCTAGAGGTGGAGGTCAGGCTGCTAGAGTTGGAGGACAACCAACTAGAGGCCGTCCTAGGGATGTAATTCAGAGTGGTGGGGCCCAGCCCGGTGTTATGCTTTCCCATCCAGGCTTGAGGCTGAGTCATCGGACGCTGTTGTCACAGGTATTGTTCCAGTTTTCCATAGAGATGCTTCAGTTCTATTTGATCGGGGATTTACTTATTCCTACGTGTCATCCTATTTTTCTTCATATTTGGTTGTGCCTCGTGATTCTTTGAGTGCTCCTGTGTATGTGTCCACACCTGTGGGAGATTTTATTGTTGTAGATCGTGTCTATTTTTCATGTGTGGTTACTATTGGGAGTCTTGGGACTAGCGTAGATCTTCTACTTCTTGATATAGTTGATTTTGATGTCATTTTGGGTATGGATTAGCTATCACCTTATCATGCTATATTGGATTGTCACGCCAAGCCGGTGACCTTAGTCTTGCCGGGGTTGCCTTGATTAGAGTGGAGAGGGACTCCTGGCCCTTCTACGAGTAGGGTTTCTCGTATGTGAAGGCTCGACATATGGCCGAGAAGGGGTGTCTTGCTTATTTGGCTTATGTCTGGGATTCTAGTGCGGAGGATCCTTCCATGGATTCAGTACCGATTGTTCGTGAGTTTCCAGAGGCATTACCTGCAGATCTGCTGGGGATGCCACCCGACAGAGACATTGACTTCTGTATTGATTTGGCTTCGGGCACTCATCCCATTTCTATTCTTCCATACCGTATGGCCCCGCCAGAGTTGAAAGAATTGAAAGACCAGCTGCAAAATTTGCTTGATTAGGGCTTTATTAGACCTAGTGTCTTTCCCTGGGGTGCGCCCGTGTTGTTCGTGAAGGAGAAGGATGGATCGATGAGGATGTGCATAGATAATCGATAGTTGAACAAAGTCACCATAAAAAACAAGTATCCAGTGCCGAGGATTGATGGCTTATTTAATCAGCCTCAAGGTGCCAAAGTGTTTTATAAGATTTATTTGAGGTCTGGCTACCATCAGTTGAGGATTAGGGCATCCGATGTCCTTAAGACAGCTCTTCGGACTCGATATGGGCATTATGAGTTTCTAGTGATGTCATTTGGGCTGACAAATCCCCAGCAGCATTTATGGATTTGATGAACCGAGTGTTCAAACTCTATTTGGATTCCTTTGTGGTTATGTTTATTAATGATATCTTGATCTACTCCCGTAGCCGAGAGGAGCATGAGGAGCATCTTCGGATCATACTTCAGACTCTGAGAGACAACCAGTTATATGCTAAGTTTTAAAATACGAGTTTTGGTTGGACTTGGTCGCTTTCTTGGGGCACATAGTATCGGTATAGGGCATTCAGGTGGATTCTAAGAAGAGGGAGGCAGTTCAGAACTGGCCAGACCAACTTCAGCTACGGAGATCCGGAGCTTTTTGGGTTTGGCGGGTTATTACCGTCGGTTTGTGGAGGGGTTTTCATCTATAGCATCCCATTGACCAGGTTGACCCAGAAGGGTGCCCTGTTCAGATGGTCAGACGGGTGTGAGGCGAGCTTTCAGAAACTCAAGACTGCTTTGACTACAGCGCCAGTGCAGGTTTTCCCACAGGTTGAGGATCTTACACAGTATATTGTGATGTATCTCGTATTGGACTTGGTGCGGTATTGACACAGGATAATAAGATGATTGCATGTGCATCACGATAGTTGAAGGTTCATGAGAAGAATTACCCTGTTCATGACTTAGAGTTGGCAGCCATTGTTTATTCACTGAAAATTTGGAGGCACTATCTTTACGGCGTGCCGTGAGGTTTTCACGGATCATCGGAGCTTGTAGTATTTTTTTCAAACAAAAGGATATTAATTTGAGATAGAGGAGGCTGTTGGAGCTATTGAAAGACTATGATATCACCATCTTGTATCATCCCGGGAAGGCCAATGTAGTGGCCGATGCCTCGAGTAGAAAGTAAGTGAGTATGGGCAACCTTGCATACATTCCAGTCGGTGAGAGGCTGCTTGCATCAGATGTTCAGGCCTTGGCCAATCAGTTTGTGAGGCTGGATGTTTCAAAGCCCAGTCGTGTTCTAGCTTGTACAGTCGTGCGGTCTTCATTGTCTGAGTATCAGGGAGCGGTAGTATGATGACCCTCATTTTCTTGTCCTTAGAGACATAGTGTAGCACGGTGGTGCCAAGCAGGTTATTGTTGGAGATGATGGAGTTTTGAGGATGCAGGGTCGTGTTTGTGTTCCCAATGTAGATGGACTTCATGATTTGATTCTTGAGGAGGGTCACAGTTCTCGGTATTTTATTCACCCAGGTGCCGCCAAGATGTATCAGGACTTGCGGCATCATTATTGGTGGAGAAGGATGAAGAAGGATATAGTTGCATATGTATATCGGTGTCTAAATTGTCAGCAAGTAAAGTATGAGCATTAGAGACCTGGTGGTTTGCTTCAGAAGATAGACATTCCTCATCATTATGGACTTTGTTGTTGGACTCCCACAGACTCCGAGAAAGTTCGACGCGGTATGGGTTTAATGTGGACGGGCTGACCAAGTCAGCGCATTTCATTCCTGTGGCAATTACCTATTCTTCAGAGCTGAGATTTACATTCGAGAGGTCATTCATCTTCACGGTGTGCCCGTGTCTATCATTTCTAATCGAGGTATGCAGTTCACCATGCATTTCTAGAGGGCAGTACAGTGTGAGTTAGGCACACAGGTTGAGTTGACCACAACATTTCATCCTCAGACGAACGGACAGTCCGAGCGCACGATTCAGATATTGGAGGATATGCTCCGCGCTTGTGTTATAGACTTCGGCGGTTCTTGGGATCAGTTCTTGACAATTGCGGAGTTTGCTTACTACAACATCTAACAGTCGAGCATTCAGATGGCTCCGTATGAGGCATTGTACGGTAGGTGGTATCGATCGCCAGTTGAATGGTTCGTCCGGAGGGAGGCTCAGTTGTTGAGTACAGATTTGGTACAGGATGCCTTGGATAAGGTCTAGGTTATTCAGGATCAACTTCGCACGGCTCAATCCAGACAGAAGAGTTATGCCGACCGTAGAGTTCTTGACGTTGCATTCATGGTCGGAGAGAGGGTATTGCTCTGGGTTTCACCCATGAAGGGTGTGATGAGGTTCGGAAAGAAGGGCAAGTTGAGCCCTAGGTATATCGGTTCTTTTTAGATTCTTCAGAGAGTGGGTAAGGTGGCTTATAGGCTCGTATTGCCACCTAGTTTGTCAGCAAATAATCTTGTATTCCACGTGTCCATGCTTCGGAAGTATCATGGTAATCCGTCCCACGTGTTAGATTTTAACTCAGTCTTGTTAGACAAGGATTTGACTTATGAGGAGGAGCCGGTGGCAATTCTAGCCCGAGAGGTTCGACAGTTGAGATGAAAGAGTTATCCTTCAGTTCGAGTGCAGTTGAGAGGCTAGGGGGGCGAGGTAGGTACTTGGGATCTGAGTCAGACATGCAGAGTAGATATCCACACCTTTTCACCAGCTCTGGTACTTTTCTATGTGCGTTCGAGGACGAACAGTTGTTTTAGAGTTGGAGAATATGATGACCCGATAGGTCATCTAGAGTTTTAGAACCTAGTTTTGTGTTTCGAAGCCTCCAATAGCTTCTTTATGCCTTTCTCGATTTGCGTGCGTAGTTCGAATATTTTTCCGGAAGGCTTTTATATTATAAAACTGATAAAATATGAAATTTTTCCTTACAAATCTATTTGAGTTGACTTCGGTCAATGTTTTGAGGAAGTGGACCCGAATCAATGTTTTGACAGTCCCGGTAGGTCCGTATCGTGATTTGGAACCTGGGCGTACAGCCGGAATCGAATTCGGAGGTCCATAGCTCGAGCTATTGATTTTTGTCGAAAATTGAAAGTTTAAAAGTTTGATGATTTTAAAGAATTAACCGATGTTTGACTTTATTGATACCAGGTCCGTATTTTTGTTCTGGAATTTGGTATAGGTCCATTACTAATTTTATGGCTTGTCTGTCAAATTTGGTGAGAAACTGAGTTGGTTTGACATGATTCAGATGTCTAGTTGTTAAAATAGAAGTTTTAAAGTTTTCTTGAAAAATTTATTTAATTTGGTGTTTGATTTGTAGTACTAGGCGTTATTTTGGTGTTTTGATCGCGCGAGCGAGTTCGTATGATGTTTTGGACTTGTGTGCATAATTGGTTTGGAGTCCCGAGGGCTTGGGTGATAGTTTACTGATGATTTGAAACTCAGAAAATCTGGTTTTGGAGCTTCAGCTGTCATCTGGAGCGTTATGCTTTGTGATCGCGAAGCCGTTCTTGCGATCGCGAAGGGGATCTAGGTTGGGGGAGGATTTTATACTACGCGAACGGGAGACCTTGGTCGCGAATGCGGAGCATTGGGGGGCCTGATCTACGCGAACGCGGCTAGTCATACACGAACGCGTAGCGTTACCTAGGCTAGGCTGAGGATTTGAGGTTACACAAGGCGAACGCGGGCCTTGTCTCGCTAACACGGAGGTTAGGAGGGATAAACCTTCACGAATGCGTGTAACCTCTCGCGATCGCATAAGCCAGTGAGGCTTTGCTCTTCGCGAAAGCGTCTGAGTTCATGTGAACGCGATGAACACCTGACACCTAGTGATTAAAAACAGACCAAAAACAGGATTTTCCTCATTCATTTAAAATTATAAAACTAGAGAACCCTAGAGCGATTTTCCCAAGAGTTTTTCTTCCCCAATTTATTGGTAAGTGATTGTAATCTACTTTCTTTCAATTACCCATTATATTTCATAAGATTTCCACCTAAAATATAGGATTTTCATGGTAGAAATTGGGGATTTGGGTAGAATTAGGAATTTTCGTAAAATTGGAATTTAGACCTCAAATTGAGGTCGAATTTTGAAACAGATTAGATAATCGGGCTCGGGGGGTGAATGGGTAATCGGGTTTTGGTCCGAATTTCGGGTTTTGACAAAGTGGGCTCGGGGTCGATTTTTGACTTTTTGGGGGAAAGTTTGGGAATTCTAAATTTATGCATTGTAATTGATTCCTTTAGCAATTTTTGATATTATTGAGTCAATTGTGGCTAGATACGAGTGGTTTGGAGGTGGATTCTAGAGGAAAGACCCTGGTAGAGCTCTGAGTTGACTGCGGAGTGAGGTAAGTTTTGAGTTTAACCTTGATTTGAGGGAATTAGGAACCCTCAGACTATTTGCTATATGAATTTCATGTGTTGTTACGTATCTGCGAGGTGACAAGTGCTTATACACCACCGAATTACATGTTTTCTCTGGTTTCCACTTTTCCTTAATTATCTCCTTCCCTGTCTCAAATGTTATATGTTCTAAAGGCCTTCCATGTTTATTCGCTACCTGTTAATCAGTGTTTTCTTCTGTCAATGATGTTAGATCATTCCATATTTTCATGATTCGCTGCTACTTGCCTTAACTGACTTACTTGTACCTTCTAGTTGTCATTTACCGGACTGGTCTTGCTGTATAGTATTACTTATGTGAATTCCCATGTTGTACAAGGTTTCCTTTTTAGTTTAGCTTGGTATTCATTGATCGTAAAAGTTCTTGTGATTTGAATTATTGATTTGACTGTGCTCATTGAGTATTTGGTACTGATATGGTGGGATCGGGTTGCACGCTGTAATAGGCGAAATAACAGTGGATTGATGCGGAGGAATAAGGGTGAATTTATACTGATACGGTGGGATCGGGTTGCACGCCGCAACAGGTGAAATAAGGGTGGATTGATACAGTGAAGTAAGGGTGAAATGTGGTACTGATATTGTTATATGGTGGGATTGGGTTGCACGCCGCAACATTTATTTATTTTGATTATTGATATTCTTACGGTAGAATAAGGGAGGATTGTGTTGTACGGTGGGATCGAGTTGCACGCCGCAACAACCTATGTGTTTCTATTCTCTTGAGCTGTGTTGCTTTTGGTACTTTCACTTGAAACTCTAAGGATTGGTAATTCTTATCGTCACTGGCTTATTTCTTAAGGCTATAGCTATTATCTTCAGTTGACTGTCTTATTTTGTTCCGTATTTCCTTTTCTGTCTTTATTATTTATTGTGTACAGGTTGCAGTGTAAGTGACATGCCTTAGCCTCGTCACTACTTCGTCGAGGTTAGGCTCGGCACTTACAGAGTACATGGGGTCGGTTGTACTCATACTACACTTTGCACTTCTTGTGCAGATTTTGGAGTCGGTCCCAACGACGGTTATTAGCGTGCTCGGATTGGACAACTTGTGGAGACTTGAGATACGGCTGCTCAGCGCCCACAGCTCTTGGAGTCCCCTTCCCTTTTTATTTGGTTGTGTACTTTCTTTTCAGACAGCTTTATGTTATTTCAGACCCTTGTTTGTACTATTCTAGTAGCTCGTGCACTTGTGACACCGGGTCCAGGGTTGTATTAGATGTTTGGCTATTTAGCTTTCGCATTTTTACTTTGGATTATTATAGTTATTTCAGTTCTTTCTCATTAATTAACTTTAACTGTTAAAAAAATGGATAACTTGTTTTAACATTGGCTTGCCTAGCAAGTAAAATATTAGGTGCCATCACGGTCCCAACGGTGGAAATTCCAGATCGTGACACTAGAGCTTCTGGTCACTGTCAATTTACGGGAAGACCATGAAAATTTGGATACATTACTTTAATTAAACACCAGACCTGTGTTCAAATTGTGTCTATTAAACTCTTCACTAGCAATCGGTCAAAATAATTAATAGCGTATAATTCACGCACGATCGATGTGGACAAATAAAAAAAATGTAATGAAGACATGTGGCGTTTGGGCTCAAATAGTTATAAAAATAGATTTTGAGCCATAAAAAAATAAAGAAATCTATTTTCACATAAATCTACGGTATAGGAATTGAGAACTATTTGCTATGTGGAAATGATCGGTCCATTTTTTGGGTTTATACAATCCTCTCATCTCACACTGTACAACAGTTTTATGGCGAAATACATAAAGCGCCCCTTCAAGTTGTCCTTAACGATCAATTGAACACCTCAACTGAGACCATTTCTAGCTAGACACTTCAAGTGACTGTTAAGTAAATCAAATAGACACCCCAGTGCAGCATACCAGATGCGTGAGTTACACTTGCCAAATGAGCCAATCAATGAACGACACGTGTAATTCGTAATTAAAACTTAATACAAATTAACCAAAAAAATAAAAATGAGTTTAAAGAAGAAACAACCATTTTCCAGCCGTTCCTACCCCCCCCCCCCCCTCCAACTTCATCTTCTTCTTCCAAACCAACATACCTCATTATCATTATCTGCCATAGGAATGTATGGAATACTTGGTATTTCTGCCTGCATTTCACCCTTTTGATTTCAAATCATTTCCCTAAAACGGAGATAGCGATTTGCTGTCTTGCTTAAACGATCTCATTTTTAGCTTTGCTAGATTTTGTCTCTGCGGTTGATTTGCTGACTAATCTGCTGCTACAGCAGTTGATTCGCACAAATAGCCGATTTTATGACCTCCTGTATTTCGCTACTTCTTCTTTTCTTCACCATTTTCTGTCGAAATGGTTGTTGTGTCTGATAATTGGATGGATGAAAGAGAAATTTGTTGAAAAATTTGGTATGAAAAATTTATTGAATTTGATGTGATGATATATTTGGTAATTTTGTTCTTTTGTAATGGAGGCAAATGTGATTTAGGGTAGAGGAGGGTGTTGAATGGTGGAGGAGAGAATTGGAGGAGAAAGGGGTGTGAAAATTAAGTGGGGTCCACATTATTTTAGTAAAAAAGAAAGAAAAAACCTAATTTTAGGTTGGCAACTCGCGTCCCAGAGAGTGGATTTCACGCAATGGGGGCTGACATGGTCGGGTGTTTAGTTGATCTTCTTTTGTGAATAAATAAAGGGTCTAATTGAAAATAGGCTCACTTGAGGTGTTCAGCTGGTCGTTGAGGATAACTTGAAGGGGCTGTTTATGTATTTCGCCTAGTTTTATTGTAAAAGTTTCGAACTTCTGAACTTTTGCTGAAGTTTTTTCATGTTTTAATTGAGGATATTTTTATCTAAATTTTATTTGGCACTGAAAATAACTACTCTTTTATTACACCTTAGACGACGGCTAAACTTTAACAAAGTGGCTAGCCCACTCAATTTTTACAGCACCATAGGGACCTACACCGCAATATAATGTCATAAGTATTCATTTAATCCGATATTTATACTAAACAAACAACTTAATCTTAATAGTTGAAAAATTAAAGTAAAAATACAATTATAGCCATAATTAAGTGATTAGATTCGAGATAAACAAAACAGCGGAATATAAAAATAATAATAATTAAAGCAAAACTAATGATAGGTTTGATTAAGATAATCAAAAGTAGCCTGAATAAGGAAATATAGAAGAAACTCTAGAACCCTAAGTGAACATCTTAAGCAACAATCAAAAAACTATCTGATCGCCTCCCAAGAACGACAAATTAGAACCCTAGATATAAAGAAAGGAGAAGAAGATTACCCTCAAGAACCCTAGTCTTGAAAACAGGTAATCCAAAGTCGAACTCGAACCAAGAAGATCTAAATCTCTCTAAAGAGTTATCTTATGTCAAAATATGCTAAATTTCTAATGAAATAACCTTAGACTGTCATAAATACCCAATGGGTAACAATGGTACTAAAACCCTTAACAATTTCCTATAGAAACTAGTGAGACCATGAAACTCCTAACCTCTAACACAGTCTTTGGAAGAGGTCACTCTCTAATGGCTTTCACTTTTCTCATCAACCTCTATACTCTTCCCACTCACAACAGACCCCAAAAGAAGCACCCTATCAACACAAAAATCACATTTTGTAGGATTTGCAAATAGTTTCTCTTTCTTAAGTACATCAAGCACACTTTTAACATGCAAAAGATGATCGTCCAAAGAATGACTTTAAATAAGTATATCATCAAAATAGACAATAATAAATTTACATCTAAATGGCTTTAAAACTTGATCCATCAAGCGCATAAATGTACTACGTGCATTAGTTACCCAAAAGGTATAACTACCATTCATACAAATCATTTTTAGTTTTAAAGGTTGTTTTCCATTCATCAATAGGATTCATCCTAATCTGATGATATCCACTTCACAAAGCACTTTTTGAAAACACCTTTGCACCATGCAACTCATCCAACATATCATCCAATCTAGGAATGGGATAGCGATGCTTTATTGTGATTTTGTTGATAGCTCTTTAGTCAACAAACATACGCCAAGACCTATCCTTCTTTGGTATCAAAATGACTGGTACAACAAAGGACTCATGCTCTCTCTCACGAACTCCTTATTTAGCAACTCATCTACTTGCCTTTGATGCTCCTTAGCCTCTTCTGGTTTCTCTTATACGTCGGTTTAAACACTTGAACACCTAAAAGAAAATTTTTATTGGCCCTACATGAGGAGAGATGTAGGTAGAGTTTGTGGTAGATGTATCAAGTTTCTTCAGGCCAAGTCTAAGGTTAAGCCACATGCATTATATACTCCATTTCCTGTTCCCAAGGGTCCTTGGTTAGATATTTCTATGGATTTTTCTTTGGGCTTACCAACGACTAGGAAGGGATATGATTGCATATCTGTTGTGGTTGACCGTTTTCCTAAGATGAAATATTTTATTCCTTGTCACAAAAAAGATGGTGCGCCTTACGTAGCTACATTATTTCAGAGAGAGGTTTTGAGGTTACATGGGGTGCCTAGGTCCATTGTTAATGATAGGGATACTATGTTTGTTAGCCAATTTTGGAGAACTTTGTAGTCTGAGTTGGAAACTAAGCTATTGTATTCTACTACTTGTCATCCCCAAATAGATGGTCAGACTTAGGTAGTCAATAGGACTTTGGGTAGTACATTGCGAGCTGCACTTAGGGGTAAGTACACTTCTTTGGAGGAGCGTATACAATTGATTGAGTTTGCTTATAATAGATCTATTCACTCTTCCATGGGTAAGTCTCCCTTTAAGGTTGTATATGGCTTTAATCCGCTAACACCTTTGGATTTAATTCATTTACCTACGAATGTAGATGGTAATATCAGGGCTGAAGCATTGAAGATGGTTCATCAGCAAGTGCGGTTGCAATTAGAGAAGACATATGAGAAGGTTGCCAATAGAGCTCATATAGGAAGAGAACGGGTTATTTTCAAACATGGTGGTTGGGTTTGGGTTCACTTGAGGAAGGAACGGTTTTCGTTTCCTGAAAAATGCAAGTCCAAGTTACATCCTTGTGGAGATGGACCATACCAAGTTCTTGAGAAGATTGGCGACAATGCGTACAAGTTGGATCTCCCAGGTCAGTTTGAGATAAGTGCGACATTTAATGTTTCTGACTTCTCTCCTTTTGGTGCAGGTATGTCGGATTCATGGACGAATCCTTTTCAAGAGGGAGGTATTGATATGATCATATATTGCCCGGGCAAAGCAGAGAATATTAAAGATGACCCCAAATTATCTAGTGGACCGTTGACTCGCTCCAAGTCTAAGAACGCCCAAGGGATGCACGCTGAGGAGCTGCATTATCTTCAACAATTGACTAGAAGATATTTGGAGAGTCACTTGGAGGATTCATGCAAAGGATACTATGCTTGGAGTCTTGAGAATTGAAGAATCAAGACCCCAAATCAAACCCCGTGACACGTTTCACTAACCGTTGGCTACAGTTCAAGAGGGACCGAAGAGCTGAAGAAAAAAAGCTTCTAGCATTCGTCATGGTTCAACTGTGCGGAATCTGAGATCCTAGTACAAAGTCAATCTGGTGTTCAATCCCCCTAAGTGGTGGCAATCCTTCAGGTAGCTCCTCAGGAAAGACATCATTATATTCCTGCAGTAAAGAGATAAAGTCACTAGACAAAGAGTTAGAGAGTACGTTAGTATTCAAATAAGCTTCTTTACACACATAGTAAAAGTGGTAGTCCTTCACTAAGGGTCTTTTCACACTCATTGGATTTTACAAAAAGGTTCAACTCTCTTCCTTTCGTCTCATTCTTCTCACCATTGCTCGGTTTCTTTTCATTCTTCCTCTTTCAGCTACCCTCTGATTTTTCTGCTTCCTCACTTTCCTCAATATCAATAAGTGAAATTTTACCTCTACACTCATTCTGTTTTTTTTTCTTCTTCCCACCCAATTGTTTAGCTCTTTTATGATCTTCATACACTTGAAGTGGAGTCGAGGGCTTCAAGAGATACTTTTTACCCTTCAGCTCAAGAGTATAGCTATTACTCCTCCGTTCATGTAGTGCATTCCTATCATATTGTCATGGTCTCCCAAGCAATAGATGACAAGCCTACATAGGTACAACATCACATAAAATTTCATCCATATATTTCCCAATTCTGAAGTAAAGAATAACCCATTTGTTCGCTTTCAATTCCCCACTATCATTCAACCATTGAAGCTTAAAGGGATGAGGAAGCTTCATGGTCCTAAGACCCAACAGCTCAACAAGAGGCACACTAGCCACATTAGTGCAACTTCCACTATGCACAATCACGAAACAAATTATTCCATTAATGTTACATCTAGCAAGGAATATATTTTCCCTTTGAATAGAATCCCCCTCTTTCACTTGAACCTCCATTAACCTCCTAACAACTAATTGTGTGTTCATGGGTTCTTCCTTCTCATAACTAGTAATACCATTGTAATGACCCGACCGGTCATTTTGAGAATTTAAGTTTCGTTTTGGCGGCATAAGGTCTTGAACAACTTTATATTATATGTATCGACTTGCGTGCATGGTTGAATTTATTAACCGGATGATTCAGAGTCAATTTGGAAGAAGGAATCTAGTTTTGGAAGCTTAAGCGGTGAGAATTTGACCGGAATTTGACTTATGTATAAACGGCTCCATATTGAGTTTTGGATGATGTCACTATCTTTGTATGGTGATTTTGGACTTAGGCACACATCTAGATTCAGATTTGGGGGGTCCGTAGGGTAATTTGGAGCATTTCGGCGGGAGTTGGAAAAGTTGAAGTTTGAAAAATAGAGAAGTTTGACCCATAGTCGACTTTTGTGATATTGAGGTCAGAATGCAACTCTGAGAGTTGGAACATCTCCGTTATGTCATTTGGGACTTGTCTGCAAAATTTGGGGTCATTCCGGGTTAGTTTGATTGGTTTCGGCACGAGTTTTCGAAGTTGGAAGATTTGGAAGTTCATAGTTCGATTCACAGTGCAATTTGCATTTCCGGCATTGTTTGATGTGATTCGAGACCCCGAGCGGGTCTGTTTTAGGTTATAAAATTTATTTATGTGTTTAGACAGGGTCCCGGGGGCCTCGGGTGTGTTTCGGGTGGGCTTCGGGCCAATTTCCTCTATTTTTGGATTGCTGGTTTCTGGTGTCTGATATCCTTCTTCGCGATCCCAAAGTTCCTATCGCGTTCGCATAGTGTTCTACTGACTCGCCTGATTTTCCTTTTCACGTTCGCGTAGTATGCCTCACGATCGCATAGCCCAACTCATCCCATTCATCGCGTTCGCACCATCACTTCCGCGTTCGCGTAACCGAACCAGGCCTTGGGCGCTGGTGATCACTTTCCTCTTCGTGTTCACGTATCCCTTACGCGTTCGCGTAGGTTCTCATTCTCTCTTCTTCGCGTTCACGATGAGATTTTCTTGGAAGCTTCATTTTTCTTTTTCGCAAACACGATTCCTCCTCCGCGTTCGCGATGCATAAGGACCTAGGCAGAACATAAGATCTTCAAATCGAGGGGTAGACCATTTTTATCATATTTTGACTTGGAGAGCAGCCAACTATGGTACATGGATAATGGCTACTCAAAGCATATGACAGGAAGCAAGAACCATTTTCTTTCAATTGAGGACCTTAAAGAAGGTAATGTATCATTCAGAAATGGAAAGAAAGGTGAGATCATTGGGGTTGAAAAGGTAGGTAAATCTTATTTTCACTCTATTGAGAATGTCTACCTGATATATGGATTGAAATACATCTAGATAAGTATATCACAACTATGTGATAGAGGAAACATGGTTGTTTTTACCTCTACAAATAGCTTTGTGATAAATCTTACCACTAACATGATAGTTTTGAAGGGAAAAGTAGTGAGCAACATATATGTGGTGGATCNCTCCGGTCGTCTTCCCCAAGATGTAAAAGGGTGTTGGCAAAGAAGTAATTCGGAGAAGAAAGAAAAGAAGTTTCCGCTGCCATTATCGTCCTTAAACCAAGATGGAAAGCCAAATTTCTTCATGCGTGCGGTGAGAAAAGATGGAAGGTTAGAGTTGACAGAGGTGCAAAATTGGTCGGCCTGAAACTCTCCTTGATTCTGGCCAAGATGGACGACTGAAATTACATCTCATTCGTGATGAAGAAGAAGAAACAGAAGAGGAAAACGAAGAGTTCCCCCTGGACGATGAAAAAAGATGATTGAAACAATTCAAGAAAATGATGAAGAAATACTTGAAGAAGAAGAAGAAGAAGAAGAAGAAGAAGAAGAAGAAGAAGAAGAAGAAGAAGAAGAAGAAGAAGAAGACAAGGTTGCAGAGTGGAAGTTTCCGGCAACAAGCGGTGGCAGTGGAGATGGTGTTCGGAGAAATTCCCATGTCTAATTTCTTGAACTGGAAAGGGGGGATTTGGAATGGGTTGGGTTGGGTTTGGTTGGGGTTGGGTTGATTAATGGGGTAATAAGTTAACCAGGGTTGGGTTTGGGTTTATCGACATAACCCAGGTTAAAATAATGTGGGGCATGGGTTAATTCGGACGAATAAGGAAATTACACGTGGAAATTCTGGGGTTTAAAAAAAAGAATTTTGTGCCGTTAGTTCATTAATGGCATAGGTGAGCCATATGTGTAACGGCAGTGGCATGGAATGAGCATTTTTTTAACGGATGGCATTGATAGACCATTTCTGAAAGTTGAATGGCATTTTTAGGCCTTTTCCGTAATATATTCCATGATTTTATCTTCATTTTTATCATTTAATTTGTGTTTTAGGTTGAGAAAAATGTTGGTTTTTGAAGAAAATTTGTAAAATGAAAAATCATGATTTGAAGGACAAAATGGAATCGGAATTTGATAATTTTTGTATGATTGAACTCGTATCGGAATGGATATTCGTTTTTTGTAAAATTTGTCGGGTTCCGAGGTGCGGGCCTGGGGGTTGACTTTTGGACCGATTTTTGGATTTTGTTAAATATTGAGACTTTATGATCCGGAATAGTTTCTTATGAGTTTTATTTGTGCTTTGAAGTTATTTTGTTCAAGTTGAGCCGTCCGGAGGTCTTTTCACCCGAGAAGTTCATTTTAGAGTATCGGTTTGTCTTCTTTGAGGTAAGTATCTTGCCTAACCTTGTGTGGGGGATTTCCCCTTAGGATTTGAGTCTTCTATGTTGATTGTAGTCCGTGTACGCGAGGTGACGAGTGCGTACTCGGACTTATTTGTGGAAAACTGGCCTTTTAGGGTCCTTAGATCCTTATATTCACTGTGTATAAAGTTGTTCTTGATATGACTGAGTTTCTATTTATTAGTTTCACCTCTACATGCTTAAATTAGAATTAATTGCTTTAGGATTCACTCTTATTGCCTATTTGACTCTTATTTGACTTAACTGAAGATTTTAACTCTTCTATTGTCATGCTATCTTTTCATAACAGCTCATCTTTATTTAAAATTATCATCATCTCATCCTATAATAGTTTAGTCTTAATTGAGGTTATGATTATCTTTCCGCTTTCTATCTTTAATTGAATTGTTAAATATTCTTCGTAATTTCCCAACCTTAAAAGAAGTCTAGATATCCCATGTTTTAGTTGACTTGCCCTTATTTGGAACTATTTGACTCGTGTTAGTTTTTCCTTGTTGCTGAACCGTATATTGTGGAATCGTTGTGGCATATTAGTTCCTTCCTTGTTGAGTTGTTCTCTTTATGCCTAGCATTCTTTACTGTGGTTATCCCTTGTGAATGAGTTCTACCATTTCTTTGTGATTTAAATTTCTTGAGTTGATTTACTTGTCGTACTTTGTATTATTGTCATTGTTGCTGTTGTACTTATTGTAGTGACGCACAAGGTTCCTGTCGTGCTGTAACTGTTATCTCTGTTTGTTGTGCTGTATATTTACTTTGGGACTACGGAACGGTATTCCGGGAGATCCCCCTATTCTGCATATTTACTTTGGGACTACGAAACGGTATTCCGGGAGATCCCCCTGCACTACATATTTAATTTGGGACTACTGAACGGTATTCAGGGAGATCCCCCTGTACATTTACGTTTGGGACTACGGGACGGTATCCTGGGAGATCCCTTGTTGTTATATCAGTGTTCTGAGATGTTGTTCTTCTATGCTTACATTCTGGTAAACATTCTACGTGTTGTCCATTCATTTCCTTATGCTTATTAGCTGGTATGAACTATGTTAGGACAGTTGCACAAGCATACACGTAGCAAAGCACCCTTATCGGATAAGAGGTTTTCTTATTATTGCTGAGCATAGACGCACACCCTTGTTTACTTGCCTTCCATGTGAGAATGGCTCTATTTGGCACGTAAGTCGTCAGTGCGATTATGAGGTGTGATGAGGGAACATGATTCCAAGTGTTAGGGTTCATGTATTGAGACCCGTGAGGTGTAATAATCCGAGGTTCGGTACTTCATGAAGGTTGTTGACAAAGAAATCAAATGTGAAAGCTGTCGTAGTTGCTGAGCTATTATTTGTCCTTGTTGTATATGTGGTTTCGGACTTAGGTTGTGTTTCCACTCACTCTTCTGTGTCATTATTATGGTTTTTCGCTGATACTTGTCCCTTTCTCTTTCTTATTGTAATTAATTGTTAGTCATATTGCATAGTTTCCATGTAGAAATCATGCACTGTTGTTCCTATACATATACTTGTTCAATTTATTAGACTAGTAGGTGTCTTGACTGTTCCTCGTCACTACTCCATCGATGTTAATCTTGATACTTACTGGGCACCGCTATGGTGTGCTCATTCTACACTTCTATAAATTTTTGTACAGATCTAGATATTTGCTCGTTAGTAGCTGTGCGGATCATTGCTGTGGAGACTCAAGGTAAACCTATTGCTGCGTTCGCAGGCTTCGGAGTCACCTTCCTATTCTTGTATTCACACTGTTTTACTTTTTTCCAAATAGTTATATTTAGAAGTTGTAGTAAACTCTGTAGAGCTTACGACTTGTACTACCGGTTTTGGGAAATTGCAAATTTTGTAAAGATTTCTATATCGAGACTATTAGACTTTCTTTAATATTGTTGATATTCACTAAATGTTAGGTTTACCTAGTCCCTAAGACTAGGTGCCATCACGATACCCAACGGAGGGAAAAATGGGTCGTGACAACCATCTGTGGATCCCTCTCCATCAGATTCTTCCACGCCATCATCAGATTTGTATTATCCATTCTCCTTAATCAAAATAGCTTGTTTGTTAGGACATTCATATTCCATATGTTCTCTCCCCTGACATTTATGACAAATAATAGAACTCGAATTTCTGCAAGGTTTAGGTTGAGTAGAGTTCCTCCCTCTTTAACCCTTACCTTATTTTTACTCTTTTCAGCTGATTGAGATGGCTTGACTTCAGTTTTTACCTCTTAAATCTTACTCGAAGAAGACCTCCAAGTAGTTCTATCCCTGTTCCAACTAGTAGAGGACGACTTATTTTGATCTTTATGTATCCTCTCTACCTTAGTATCCAAGTGCAACATCTCTACTACAGAATGACAATCCCTAGAAAGTTCAATCTGATTAGCAATGTCCTTGTTCAAACCAGTGTGAAATCGAGTCATAATGGTTTCCTCGGCCTCATCTAGGTTGGCCTTCATCCTAAGCACCTCCATGGTATTGTAATACTCTTCAATACTTTTGTGGCCTTGCACCAAGCTGTGAAACTTCTTAATGATCTCTCTATGGTAATTTGAAGGTACAAATTTACCCCTCCTTTCTCTCTTCAAGTCTTCCCAAGTCTGAATTGGTCTATCACCAAGCCTTCTATGATCAAGCTCAGTCCTTTCAAGCCAAGCAAAGGCATATACCTCGAATTCAGTAACCGCCATTTGAACTTTCTTCTCCTCAGAGTAGCTATGAGATTTGCAAACCCTTTCCACCTTTGCTTCCCACTCCAAGTAGGCATCCGCTGCAGTTGTTCCCTCAAAGGAAGGAATCTTCATATTAATGCTATCCAAGTTTCTATCAACTCCTTCATTTCGTTGGCTTGATTCCATGTCGCATCCCAAACCGTCTGCCATGCCTAGCTCCTCTCCTACCCCCTGTCAAGCCTTGATGACCATAATCAATATTGTTCTCAAAATCTTCATCTTAAAATTCTTCATATGGGCCATATTATGGAGGTACCTAACTTGTGGGGGATCCCTCATCACATTTTGCGGTGGACCTTGATGTATTGCAGGTGCTGGAGCTTCTGGTAGTGTCTGATTAGCCTGCTGCAAGTTTTCTACCTGCAAAGTCAGGTGTTGTATATGTTGTATCATAGTTTGCAACATCTTATTAGTTCCTTCAGCCTGAGCTGGTGCTTTAGTTCCAGTGGTACTATCCTCAATGCCAGATATTTTCTCACAATTATAATTCTCACGTTTCACTCGTATATATTTTCTGCCTCACTCCTTGGAAATCTTCAAAGTTCGAGCTCAACTCACAAATCACCTATCAAAGAATGAGTTTTCTTGAAAGTAATTTAAGAGTGGAGTTTATGTAATCAAGGACCGACTTTTAAAAACTAAGGACAGGAGCTAAAAAAAAGTATTAACGAAAATAACGAGAAAGCACAAAAGAATTGGCACGAAAGAAATAGTCAATTTCAACTATTAAGAACGATTTAATACGAACTAGCACTAGTTCGTTCTTATCAAGAATCCCCAATGAATCTTTCTTACCGAAAAGTAGTCTTTCCTCAATAATCAATAAAACACTTAAATAATAATTTTTTTTATTTTTTTATTGTTATTTTTTGTTTTGTTTTTGTAAGAAACTCGATTAGGGTTAGTCGAAAATAAGAACTATAATTGTTTTTTACTAATTCGGATCTTGATCTCAAGACCGAGAAACGTAGGTTTGTTAGAACAATACCCGAGCCTTTGCTCCCATACCAATTGATATGATCCGAGATAAACAAAACAACAAAATATGAAAATAACAATAATTAAAGCAAAATTATGATATGTTTCGTTAAGATAATCAAAAGTAGCTTGAATAAGGAAATATAGAAGAAAATCTTGGACCCTAAGTGAACGTCTCAAGCAACAACAGAAAATCTGTCTGATCGCCTCCTAAGAAAGACAAATTAGAACCCTAGATATAAATAAAGGAGAAGATTACCCTCAAGAACCCAAGTCTTGGAAACAGGTAATCCAAAGTCGAACTTGAACCAAGAAGATCCAAATTTCTCTCAAGAGTTTTCTTATGTCAAAATATGCTAAATTCCTAATGAAATAACTCTAGGATGTTACAAATACCCAATGGGTAAAATAGGAAAGGTTTCAAAGTTAATTTCCCAAAAAGACTTGCCAGGCAAACCGTAGCCTCAACCGTGACCCCAACCGTAACGCACAGCTGAACCGTGATGAATTAAATAAGCTTATTTTCTTTAGCTCTTCAAGTCCCTCTTGAACCGTAGCCAACGATTGGTGAAACCATGTCACACGGTTTGACTTGGAGACTTGATTCTTCAATTTTCAAGACTCCAAGCATAGTATCCTTTGCATGAATCCTCCGAGTGACTCTCCAAAAATCTTCTAATCAATTGTTGAAGATCATGCAGCTCCTCAGCGCGCATCCCTCGGGCGTTCTTGGACTTGGAGCGAGTCAACGGTCCAGTAGATAATTCAGGGCCATCTCTCTGCTTTGCCCAGGCTATCTAGGATCGTATCATTAAGTGAAATATATATATACACACACATACACATACAAAAGAAATAAATCTTGCATTCATTGATTAGTGTAACCAGGCGCAAATAATTTTCTACCATATATTTTTTCCCTGAAGTTCTATTTCATGGACAAACCATGAGGGTTGTCTGCATTTTTTATATCAAAAAAAATTTCATGTGGCGCCTAGTTTTGGGCCACCAATTGAACCTGTATCCACTTTTTCAAAAAAAAACGTTTAACTGATACCTAATTATTTGGAAATTTTATATACATACATTTTTCTCTTCTTCTTCACTCATGCTTTCTTCTTCATTTGTGTTTAGGGTTTTTTCTTCTTAGTTTAAAAATGGGTTTGTTAAATTTTTTATTGTTTTAACAATTTAAAGATTGTGATTTGTTTGTTATAATATTTGAAAGTTATGTTTCAAAATTGAGCTTTTTTGGAGTAGATTTGGGTGTTGAATCGTGTGTTGGATTGTTGAAATTCGACGAACAAGTTTATGTTTCAGAACTTCAGATTTTAAATTTGATTTTGAATCTGACGTTGCATTCGAAAATTGAATTACTAAAGATTCGAACTTCTAAAGTTGCAATTGAAATATCAAAGAACTTCATATTTGAAATCTGAAGTTGCTTTGAAGAGCTTGAACTAATTAAGACTTGAATTTCTGAAGTTGCAGTCGAAAGATTGGAGGACTTCAGATTTGATTTCTAAAGTTGCATTGAAGAGATTGAACTACTTCGGATTCAAGCGGGTACACTTTGCAATTTTTGTTCAATACGAGTAAAACTTCAATAGTGGCCCCTAAAATGGCTAGATATGCAAATGCCCCGACCAAAGACTCTAAGCTATACTTACACCGCGTGGATACTTTTGTGGCCTTGTATTTAGAAATTGACCATTATTTAAGATAACATCCATGATTTGAAAATCAGATTTTAAATTTTAACTACAGAACATGTTATCTCATTCAAATATTAGACCATTGGTCTAATTTTGTAAAAGTGGTCAACTTCTTAGGGAACAAAAGTGATTACTTGTATGAGTCAACTGTTACGTAAGCAATACGTAGTAGGCCTTCAGACTAACAATTAAAATATATCCATTTGGAGAAAGATACTACTTACTCTCTTAGTAATCTTAATCGAATAAAGGAAATATAATTCGCTAAATTTGAGTAAATTTAGATGGAATTAAGATACTAAATCAAGAAGATGATATCTTATAATTAAATTCCTCCACTATATAAAGATCACGAAGTCCTATTAACTCTCGTTCCTCACCACAAGCAAAAAACTTAAGCAATAATGCAAGAAGAAAGTCGATCATAATAATGGTTGGCATCAAGAAAAAGAAAATCATTCTCATAATAGCATGGTTTTCTTTTTCCTTTTATTCTTTTAACTCAATTGAATCAGTGAATCACCATGATGGTATATATTCTTATCTTATCCTCTCCCTCAAAGAAAAACAGAGAAATACATATTTATTTTTGTCATTTTGTTCTTTTTATATTACAATATACAAATTAAGATCTTCTTATTTTGTCCTCAGGAATTGGAGTTTTTGTATATGCGAGCCAATTATCTATTCTAGCTGATTTGTATTAATCCAGACACATGTAAATATCTCTATAAAACTTTGGCATTTTTCATTCTCTATTTTGCTGTTACTTTTTATGTGCATATGGTTTGCTTAACAAAGTGATTCTTATATTTCAGGTTTGGAAATATACAGCTAGAATAATATAATAAAGGCACCAAGCTCCATCCATATAGATCTGACCCAACAGAGAAGATATTATCCAATGTAATCTCTTTTTCTTTTGGGATGATCCAAAAGAGAGAACTAAGAGATGGTCCTGAGGGAGATAATCAAAGGTCAAATTGTTATAGAGTTTAATCATATAGTTTGATTTCTAGAGACGTTTTGACCGATGATATCTACTTGAACCTTCGATGTTCTCTTATTAATTAATATGTATTGAAAAATAAAGGACTAAAAGAGATGCATTGGCAAAATGTACCTCTCTTCTGTATAGAATATGGATATGAGAATCCTAGTAGTCCATCGAAGAAGCATATTTAGTTATCTTGTCTTATGTACCCTTGCGCACTTTTATCAAACATTTTGATTTTTAATTAAATTACGTGTCACTATAAACTAGAAGAATTATTTTTCTACCTGGTAATATAATGATAAATATACAATTATTGTAAATATACATGTCGCTAGATGCCATGACAATTCTTTGTTGCAAAAATAGATGTTATACCAAATAAGGAGTTTCTTATTGTGAAATGAATCTAGAATCTCTTATTCAAACAAGGGCTTCATAGAAGCACCTTTTGTGTGTGGTGTCAAGCGCTTATTATAATTAGACACTTTATTATTAAATATTCATGAAAATTTTGTACTAAATTGCCCCTTGATTGATAGAGATTAAAGTGAAAAAGAGAACTCCAAATAAGAATCATTGTGAATGGAGGTATCAAATTTCTGCATTTAAATATATCGTTTTTTAAAAAATAAATCAAAAAAAATATAACAATTAATGTTAATTAGAAAACATAAAGAGTGACTCGGAGTATATGTTATTAAGTTTCTTCTTTTTACTGCCCTTCAGTTGCCCTTTTGTTTTTCTTCTTATCTCTATCCTCCTCTCTCCCTCTATTTATAGTTCCTATATGAGTCGTCTGTTGTTTAGGTCTAGATTTTATCTTTGTCATGTATAAACATGCCGATGCGTTATTTGCATGTTTTTTCACTTTTTTTCTTCTTTTTCCCCTAGACTAATTTGACAATAACCACCCGCATACCCCCCCCCCCCCCCACCCCTCCAAAAAAACCTGCAAAACCGTCATCATCCGATCCACAAAACTGGCACACCCTTCACCATTTTCATTCAATTTCATAATTTCCTACAGAAAATTATCACCGGACTGTTTCCATGACACATTTTAAGAATTCAATAAACTATTAAGTCCAATCTGTTTACCCCAGAGATGACTAACAATTAAATTCGTACACGGTTTAAAGGATACATGGTTTAATTTAATACGAACAATTAAGAATAAAAGATAGACTAATTAAAGACGAAATAAATAATCAAACCAATCACAATGCAATGACCAAGTCTCATCTCAGATTAGACAATGGAACTTGTCCTCGATTGGATCCTCGGTGCATGCTCGATCGTGAGTGAATAAAAGAACAAGTGGATAATGCCTTGAACAGTAGCTAGAAGACAAAAGTAAACTTTTAGTGTTTCGAATTGCGTGTTACAATGTGCCAGACTAAAGAAAAACTTCCCCTTTATAGTAGGAGAATTTCAGCCCTTGTATAAGTCTAAAAAAAGATAAAATTCTTCTTTTCCCGGTAATTGTTGATCCATAATTGATATTGAACGGGATTCGCGCCGTAATATGCGATTGAGGGAGAATATTACGGCCCCCTATCCATCATGCATGACCGTTCACCGCGTCTTCGAGGTCCAGAAGTCGTACTCAATCCGGAGTGCGTTGTTTTAACGTGTCCGGTCTTAGATTCATCATTCATTTCTCCCGGACTCGATACGAGTGATTTCTGTCCTCGATTACAATCATGTAGATCCGTGCTTCTCCTTCGTTCTGTCATCGGGGAACCAGGGAAAAATTTACCCTCGATTTTACCCGTACATAGATAGTCCCCTCATTTTCCAGAGAGTAGATTTATCTAAGCGAAGGGAAGCGATAAGTTAAACCCGGTTCCTTCTTTTGTAAGTTACAACTGAGTTGACGTGTCAACAGAACATCCCATGAGTTGCATCGCTCTGACTTCGGACACATGTCAGCCGCCGGCTTATTGTCCTCGAATGCAAAATGTCACGCACTGATTAGCTTTCCTCTATAAAAACTCCAATCCCTTTTTTATTTTTTCACTTTCCGATTCCAGAGCTTCTTTGACTTACCCTCGAATTCCCCACTTAACTCTATCCTCTTCAAATCTTCATATATTGCTTCTTGGATCTTTATATCTTCATCTTCAAATCTTCATACCTCTTCTTTGAAACTTCAACCCAGACCTTCATATCTTCATCTCCATCTTCAAATCTTCATTATTATCTCCAAACCTTCATATTTTTCAGATTCCGATGGCAAAAACTTCCAAAACTTAAACCCCTTCAACTTTCAACCCGGCCACGGAGGCCGAGGTGTCCATTCCTGAGGTGGTCTCGGAGCCTCCCTTGAAGAGTTTTATTCACGAATGATACTCTATCGAAAACGACTTCAAAGTCGAGAAGGCCTCCAGTCAGTAGGACCGAGGCAAAGGAGTATGGAGATATATATGCTCCATTACCGAGGATACACTCCCCACAGTTCGGATGGAATGTAACTAGGAAGGCAAGGAGGTGGTTGTTCCCGGGCCCGCCGAAGACATCACCAATCGCGTGGAGTGGTACCTAAGTGTTTATTTTACCCCTTCACAACCGGCCCGGTGGAACCTATAATCCTCGACTTCTGCAAAAGGTACGAGGTCTGTCTTGGGCAGATTCATCCGTCCTTTTGGAGGATCATAATTCTCCTTCGCCACTTTGTAAACAACACCGAAGCACCCCGGTTCACCCTCGACCATTTTCATCATCTCTATAGTCCCTGAATCTTCCGAGGGGGTTGATTAAGCTCGTTCTACGAGTAAGTAAAGCTCCATTCTCGAGCATCGATGAAGATCGTGATCGAGGTTGGCGTGGAAGGTTCGTTTGGGTTAAAACCAAAGACCTCATTCCCTCCGAATTTCTACCGTTCCCTAAAAAGTGGAACTCATCCCATAAGTCTTTTCCTTCATGAGTACTTGGCATTTTCTTTTGTTCTTCTCTAATCGCCCATGCTTACCATTGTGCAGCAGTTGTCTGGGTTCCTAACGCAGTCCCCTGCTTCAAGGAGTGGATCAAGACGATCTATAAACAAATATCTTACTTCGAGCGCGACTGGCGCAAGTTCTCGAAGGATAAGTGGGAGGCCCGTTCCCATGGTGAGACTTCCTCCCAAATGTTTATATTCACATACTTGACTTGTATTTTTGCCATGTCTCTTTCCTTCTCACAGGTTTTCCCAAGATCACCAAGCTTAGGCCGTTGGATGAAGACGAGGCCCCATCCTCGCTCGCTGAACCCTCCGGTTCGGGATAGCCCGGAGCTACCGCAAAAGAGGAGAAAATGAAGAAAAAGAGGAAATCCTCGGGCTCCCCCGATGCCGAGGTGAAGAAGAAAAGAGTAGTTGTCCGAGTCCAGAAAAGTAACAAAAAGAGCACCAAAGCTAGGGTATTGGACCTCGATTGCCTCTTCCGGCTCACCCCGAGGATGACGACCTTGAGTTCATCGCTCACGAGTCGACCATCGATGAGGGGGAGCAGGCGGAAAGCGAAAAATATAGCCAAGAGGAGGCCGATCCTCCTCTAGCTCAGGAACTAGAAGGAGGGTCAGAGGCCACGGCCTCCCGAGAAGTCACTCCTGCCCGAAGGAGGTAGCTGGTGTCATTGACATAGAGGAGACGCTGTCCCACATGGAGTCCATGTTCGAAGAGGCTCAAGCCGACAAAGAGAAATTAAACAAGACGACACCGGGTCCAGATGATGCCCTGAACATGTTCTTCGACGACATGGACAAGAGCGCGTTGGAGGACTACTCTGAGCTTGGACATCTGGAGGTCCCAATAAAGGACGTGCCATCAGGAGCGGGTGAGTCTAGCTCGAGCCCGAAGCTAGTGAGGTAGTTCCTTGCCCCGAGTGTGGATCTCGACCGTAAGAGAACAGTCGTACTTATTATCCTAGTAGACGCTCGGGCGTTGTCGGCTCCGGTAGGTATGGCCAGCTACCTTCGTTGCCTGGTGACCGGGGAGGACCATATGAAGATGAATGAAATAGGCACATCGAGCCTCCTCATCGAGATGCAACATGCACTAAACTGGTTAAGACGTCTACCCTTTGTATCCTTTGCAAATTTCGTTTAGTTTTAGAATGTCCTAATGACATCATTGTTTTTCAGGTTACGGTGCTTCATCATGAAAGCTTCCTTTGGTCTCGCTTGGAAATCAGCCATCTCGAGTTCGAGCTCAAAGAGCAGGTCCAGAAGAAGGACATGTATATGGCTCTTAGTGAACAACAAGATGAGGCTCTCAAGGATCTCCCAACTCTCCGTTACTAGCTGGAAAAGGCATAGAAGGAGGCCTCGTCTATGAAACGGGAGAATGCCGATCTGGTTGAGAAGGTAAGGATCTTTTAGGCTAAAAACGAGAAACTACTCGTGATGACTAATGACGCAACTTTTCAGGTCCAAGAGAAGATAGACTTGACTGACCAGCTTCGGGCCGAGATGGATGAGGTCAAGGCCACGGTCTTGAGGGGCAAGATGGACCTGCTGGCTTCGGAAAAAGAGGCTACAAAAGAGGAGCTGGCATCGGTCACGGATCAACTCCGGGTGGAAAATGACAAGGCCGAAAAGTGGTCTCGGCTAAATAATGAACTCCAGGCACAACAGAACTTAGCCGTCACAGAATGGGATGCCCTCGGCCAAGAATACAATGTGTGGATTCAAAGTTGGAGCCAACTTTGATCGATTCCTCCAAAGTCAAGGAAATGCTGGCATAGTATAAAGCTGATGTGGTGATAGCCAAGGCTCGCTTAAAGACGAAGACCGAGTATGTAAAGTGGCTATCCTGGAGGGAGACCCTCGAGGAGATTCATACCCCAGGTTTTGACCTGTCGGTTGAGATCGAAGAATCAAATAGGCTTAAGGCCTAGGCCAAGGAATTTATGAGCCCGAAGGTCCCGAAGGCTCCGACCGTTCCGAAGGTTCCGGTGCTGAGTCGAGCCTCGGTGAAGATTAGGCATAGGTGCCTTAGTTCTTTTTAGGTTTCCCTTGTATATTTTCTTTCTTGCTTACTTCGAGGCCATTTTATCGTACCTTTGTAAATATCTTTTGAAACATATAATAATTTCCCTTTGGCAATACTATGTTTTTACTTTTTAGCATCTATTTGCAATCTTTTATTTTTGTATCATTCTTAATGTCTTAGCATATAATTAAATGTAATCTAGAGTATCCGTTCTTTGGAGGCCCGAGTGGAGCCCAATTTTGATGGCAACTCCGGATTACTCGTGGCTTTGAGATTTCGACAAAATCAAAGGCCTTTAAGATGCTTAAGTGTTTTAGTCATGTACGACGATGTTTTTGCCGAGGGTAACCTTTTAATTATACGTAAGGGCCTTACTCTCCCAGTACGGATTTTTAGATGTCTTCGAGCCGTGTTAGGGTGGCCATAGCCTTTCGTATTCGAGCACTACCTAATTGGCTAGGTGCCTCCTGGATTCGATGGTCCGGGATATTATTTTAATCGGACGGCAGTCCCTGAGTCGGGGTAGCCCATGGGATTTAGGATCTATGATCCGTTGTGAAGATCGACGAAGAAAAATTTGAAACGCATAATAATGAAGTACAAGGGAAGCAAAGTTTTCTTTCATAAGTCTTATATGTAGGGTACATAATCGGAGGCGCTTAAGCCTTATGTCGTGGCTATAGTCGCTTTTGACCCTTACAACGAATCCTAATCACCAAGCCTTGGATTTTGAAATATAAAACTTTCCCTTTCTAGGTAACTTAACCTTGGGGTAATGGCCCCCAATATTTGAGGCTGAACTTGTGAGGGCTCGGATACTGTTCGTCTGATGCAAGTAATCAACAATTCTGGTTTAAGTCTGATCTTCAAAATTAATGTAGCTCGTTTTACTATTGCCTCGTTAAAAACCTTGCCAAAAAACCCGCTTCAGGACAAAATCGGTTCAAGGGAAAAATAGTGCAACACGTGCTTTCAGACCTAATAGTGACATTCGCCCCTGGCCGAATACCTTCATACATTAGTGCGTAATATAAAAAAATTAAAAAAGGAATTAAGTTCGTACCTTAGCAGTAGTATCCCTCGAAGTATGCCACGTTCCAATTGTTCGGTAGTTGTACACCATTTCCCGATTCGAGTTTGAACGAGCGTTTTCCAATTGTTCCGATGACTCTGTATGGTCCTTCGCAATTCGGGCCCAGTTTTCCTTTGTTTGGGTTCTTGGTGTGTAGTGTTACCTTTCTCAATACCAAGTCCCCCGACTTAAAAATGTCGGAAGTTAGCTCTTTAGTTGTAGTACCTCCCTACTCTTTGTGTTTGGGCAGCCTATCAGACCAGGGCGGCTTCCCGCCTTTCGTCTAATAATTCTAGGCTCTTGGTCATGGCCTTGTCGTTTGACTCTTCGGTAGCATACTGGAACCTGAGGCTCGGTTCCCCTACATTGACTAGTATTAAGGCTTCCGCTCTGTAGACTAGAGAGAACCGGGTCGCCCCAGTACTCGACTTCGAAGTCGTACGGCATACCCATAGGACTTTGGGCAAGATTTCCTTCCACTTTTCCTTCGAACCGATCAATCTCTTTTTCAGGTTTTGGAGTATAGATTTGTTCCTTGATTTCGCTTCCATTCCCTCTAGGGTGGTAAGGCGTTGATAATATCTTCTTGATATTGCAGTCTTCGAAAAACTTACTTACCTTGCTGCCGAGGAATTGTTTTCCGTTGTCGCAAACGATCTTGGCTGGTATCCCAAATTGACATATTATATGATCCCAGATGAAGTCAATGACTTCTTTCTCCCGGACCTTCTCTCACTCTTGATCATCGACCCATTTGGAAAAATAATCGGTCATGAATAGAATGTATCGGAATTTACCGGACGAACATGGCAGGGGACCGACGATGTCCATTTCCTATTTCATAAACAGCCATGGTGACAAGACCGGGTGGAGCATTCTCCTGGTTAATGAATCATCGGGGCGTATCTTTGGCACTCATTGCGTTTTTGCACGAAGTCTTTCGCATCCTTCTCCATCTCATTCCAGTTGTAGCCTGCTCTGATTAGCTTCTAAACTAAGGATTCTGGCCCCGAATGGTTCCCCCCTCGGGGACTTCTCTCATGGCGTATTTGGTCTCTCCCGGACTTTAGCATCTAGCAAGTGGGTCGAAGATGGATCTTCTGAATAATGCCCCCTCGACTGAGCTAAATCTCGCAGCTTTGGTGCACAGGGCTCTTGATTCCTTGGGATCTGATGGTTATTTTCCTGTCTTTAGGTAGTCAATATATTTGTTTCTCCAATCCCAAGTGAAACTTGTCGAGTTTACTTCGGTGTAACCTTTTTCTACCACCAAATTTATCAATTGCACCACTGCCCCCGAGCGAATTCAATGGAGTTGACAGACGACCCCAAGTTGATCTCGAGGTACATGTTGCAGAGTCCATTCCATGAATTTGGTGCAAGGTCACCTGCAATTTTTCCAAGTACCTCCGCATTAATTCCTCTTTTACTTCGAACATTTCGTTGACTTGATTTACGATGAGGAAGGGGTCTTATTTGGCTTCGATCACTTCGGCCTCGTGTTTCTTAGCCAGTTCTAGACCTGCAATCATAGCTTCATACTCGACTTCATAGTTAGTTAATTTTTCAGTTCTAATAAATTATCTAATTATGCTTCGTGCAAGTGGTTTTAACAGGATACAGAGCCCGAATCCCTTCGTGTTGGAGGCACCGTCCGTGAATAGGGTCCAGTTCCCCAGATTAGCCCCCGAAATGAGCAGTAATTCCTTTTTGACTTCGGGTATCAAGGCCAGCATAAAGTCAACCATGAAGTTTGCCAAAATATGAGATTTTATAGCGGTCCAGGGTCAATGGTCGATATCATACCGACTAATCTCCATGGCCCATTTGGCCAGCCAGCCCGAGAACTCAGTCCTATGCACGATATTCCTCAGCGGGTAACAGGTTACGACACATATGGGGTGGAACTGAAAGTACGGTTTTAGTTTCCTGGAAGCACTTAGGAAGGCGTGCGCTAACTTCTCTAGGTAAGGATACCTTGTTTTGGTATTGCCTAGGGTTCTACTAACATAATAAATAGGAAATTGTTTACCTTCTTCCTCACGAAATAAGACACCACTTACCGCCGCCTCGGAAATTGCCAAGTAGAGGTACAACTATTCGTCCGCCTTCGGAGTGTGCAGCAAAGGGGGGCTCGACAGATATCGCTTGAGTTCTTCCAAAGCTAGCATTCTGGAGTCCAAGAAAAATTGTTCTTCTTTTTCAATAGTGAGAAGAACAGATGGCTCTTGTCCAAAGACCTCGAGATGAACCGTCCTAACGCGGCTATACGCCCGGTCAGTCTTTGAACCGCCTTGATGTTGATGTCTTCTATGGCCTTTATTTTGTCAGGATTGATCTCTATCCCCTAATTAGATACCATGAACCCGAGGAATTTTATCGACCCTAGCTGCACACTTCTCCGGGTTTAGCTTCATTTTGTACTTCCTTAGTATGTCGAAGGTTTCCTGGAAATGTTTCAGATGGTCCTCTTCTTGCAGGGACTTGACTAATATATCGTCAATATAAACTTCCATTGATTTCCCTATTTGTTCTTCGAACATCCAGTTTACTAGGCATTGGTAGGTGGCACCGATGTTCTTTAATCCGGACATCATTAGGTTATAGCAGTAGGTGCCAAATTTTGTTATGAAATAAGTCTTTTATTGATCGTTCGGGTCCATCCGAATTTGGTTGCACCCAGAGTAGGCATCGAGAAACCTGAGTATCTCGTGCCCGATCGTCACGTCGATCATTCGATCGATGTTAGGAAAAGGGAAAGAATCCTTTGGGCATGCTTTGTTTACATCCTTATAATCTACGCACATCCTTAGTTTATTTCCTTTTTTAGGTACTACCACTATGTTAGCTAACCAATCTAGGTATTTAACTTCCCGGATGGATCCTATTTTTAGAAGTTTGGATACCTCATCCTTGATGAACACGTGTTTGATATCGGACTGTGGCCTTTTCGTTTGCTTAACTGGATGGAACTTCGGGTCCAAACTTAGGTTGGAGTGGTTACCTACGGTGGGATCCCTGTTATGTCAAGATTGGACCAAGCAAAACAGTTAGTGTTAGCTTTAAGAAAATCAATAAGTTTTTTCCTGAGCTTGGGGGTTAACCCTGTCGCGCCCCCTTTTTCCTCGCGGAGTTCGGGTTTCGACATTCATGGGGGAACAAATCATTTCCTTTTGGGAATTGGGTATTTGACCTTGAAGATTCGCCACCTAACGGACTAAAGGTGCGTTAGGGCACCTAGAGCAAATAACTCATAAGAACCGGTTTGCATTACCAGAGACTTGGGTAAGGGCTTGAAATAACCTTGAGGGGAAGGTGTTAGGCACCCCTGGCGGTCCACAACGGTGGGTCCCGCCCGAAATCAATTATGTGAATTAATCATTTAACAAATAGATAGTCTAAGCACTCATATAAGATAGAGAAAATTTGACCGATAAGTAGTCTAAGCACATAGGTACGATAAAGGGACTTTAACAAATAAGCAGTCTAAGCACACATATATAAATAAGAAGAGAGAGGTCCTAGGTTTGTTGGCCTATAGGATCACATTTGTACAATGCCCGGTAAACTTCCCTCAGATAGAGGCGTTACGCGTGACATTGGCGCACATGTCATCATATCCTTTACTACCCAATTCCCTCCCCTTGGTCATAGCCAAAATCGTTCTAGAAACCTTAAGATATATCCTATGCGTCCATTACCTGTCCCTTTACTTATATAGTCCCGGAGGTATTTAGGACTCCTAGTTAAGGTGGAACTAGACTCTCCTACAGTGATTAAAAAGGAGAAAATTCTAGGCGACAACCAAAATAGTTAGGACTACCAAGAAAACAACAATTAAGGGGGCTCACATTTTACCTCCATAAATAGAACAAACAAATGCACGTCTTAGGCAGCAGTGTTTTAGACCTTTGAAAAGAGTCCTAATGAAAGGATAGCTAGGTGAGCACAAATCAGAACATATGCAAAGCTTTATTAAAGTGGGAACCAACACCTAATCAGTTTGCCTACTGATTTTTGAGGGGGTTGCTGAATCTGGATGGTTAATCAGAAGCACAGTTTTACAGTTTACATGGTTTTTAATCGCCCTACAGGCTTTCCTAGCCGCGTATCAATGATATCCTATGTACATGATATCTAGTCGTCAATCAGAAGTGCAACAACCAGTAAAACTATTTTAAACAAGCAGTTTGGGTTCATTAGATCCTATAGGCATGCTGTCTAGATGTGAAGACTAATTTTAGACAATGTGGTAATTTTAAGACCTGATTGGCATGGGAGGATTGATTTTAAACTCACAAACATAGTGTCTAGAAAGTAAGATTGGTTTTTTAGACCCTATAAGCATGGCTTCTAAGTGCTAAATATGCTGAACCTATTTAGCGTGACTCCTAAATGCAGAAATTAATTTTAAACTTATAGGCATGGTATCTAAACGTGCGAGACTGATTGTAACCTATAGGCATGGTATATATAATGCAAATAGTCAAATAGCACAATGATATGATTTCTGATTGCAGAAGTGGATTTGAGCCCTATAGACATGATCTCTATAATGCATACAAGTGATGAACATTGCAATGTCCTATGTAAACACTAATTTTAAATCCTATAGACATGATACATACCCATTCCCCAACAAAATGTGTATAATAATCCCTCCCCATTTTACTAATTTCCCCAATATCTATTTACAAAGTAAATAATATTACAGACCAAGTGTAAAAATGAATTACAGGAAAGATAACAGTATACTATAGGGAGCCTGGATAGGCCCAAAGCAAAACCTGGGGAACCAGGCCTTCAAACAGTCTCAAATGCCACATCTCATAGTGCAAGAAGGGTACCCTGATGTGTCAAAGTTCCCAAGGGCCTCAGGGACCCAGGGCAGTGCTTACACCAAGGTCCTCTTAAAATCATCAGCTTGTGCAGTGTGGAGTAGCCAGCCCTAGTATGTCAAAGTTCAGAAGAGCCTTATGGACTCTAAAGCAAATGCTCACACTGGAGGGGCAGGAGCCTAAGTGTTCTAGGAATTGAAGTGGATAGTGCTTTATAAGAGCAGTTTTGAGAAAACAGTTTTTTTAGACTCTTCAGGAAATAAGGAGCAAACAGGGTCACTCTTGGAACTTAGGCAAAGGTTTCAGCAAATAACATTTAGAAACAAATATCTTAGTTTATTGGTTGTTACTAAGTGACCAAACACAGAAGCAAGGCATGCTGAGGACCAAAACAGCCACATATAAGGGATAGTAGGGATTGGGGAGCAAGGTATCTAGATAGGGAGAACATGCTTAGTAGGGGAGTAAGACATAGATCTAACTTTAGACATAAGTAAACATGCAAACTTGCTGAAAGCAGAACCCCTAGTTCTAATTAAAAAACAGAAGTCGACATGCTATTGTAGTAAACACATGTATTGGACATGAGTAGACATAAACACATAGATTGAATATTAATAGACATGCTAGGAAACACATAGTTAGACATGCTATTGACTACATAGAAGTAGCCACATAGATTTGACAGAAGTAGTCATGCTAACCAACACATGGATTGAACAGAAGTAAGTATGCTGGTAAACAAACAAATTCAAACAGAAGTAACATGCTGATGAACACAAAGATTTAAACAGAAGAAGCTGTGTGCATCCGATTTATCGATTCGATTTTGACCCTTATCGATAATTACTTATCGATTACCGATTTATAGATATGCTTATCGTTATCGTTTCAATAAGGTTTCGATTTTTTCGATTTTTGGGGCTTATCGATTCGGTTATCGATTACACTGATAAGAAAATTTGCAGAATTCCACGGAATGTATATCGCTATAAACACACCTAACTAATATGGACAAAAAGAAGCTAAAATAAGACGAACACCGTTTATAACATAAAAATTATGTCAACAAGCACATGCAATGAAACTAATGTAAGGGATGTCATATGAAGGCTTATATAAAATACCTGGAGCAATGTAACCATAAGAACCAGCAATGGCAGATATGCATTCTGATGTCTCTGAATCTTGCAAGAACTTAGCAAGTCCAAAATCAGCAACATGCGCTTCAAAGTTGGAATCCAGCAGAATATTGTTTGATTTCACATCACGATGAAGGATCAAAGGAGAGCAATCGTGATTGAGATAGCAAAGACCCTTCGCAGCCTCCACTGTTATCTTATACCTGGTATCCCAATGTAAATGACTGCCTTTCTTGCCATGAAGCATTTCCCCAAGGCTCCCATTACGCATGTACTCAGAGACCAATAGATTTGTCTCATGATTCGAGCAAAATCCTAATAACCTAACAATGTGCCTGTGTGTGATCCTCCCAAGAGTCCGTATCTCTGCATTGAACCCATGATCATGAGAGGAACCCCTGCTCATAGCCGGAAACCTTTTAACGGCAACGTGTTCTCCACTCGGCATTCCCCCTTGTAGACTATACCAGCACCTCCTTTTCCAATTAAATACGAGAAAAACGGCGCTGAAGAATAGGTAGAGGAAATAATAGGGTTAGGGACTTAGGGTAAAGGAAAGGGTATAATAGAATAAGGGTATATTTGTCTTTTTAGTATATCATATCGGTTTTCCGATAAACCGATAACCGAAGAGGACAATATCGAAATCGAAATCGATAAATCGATAAGGAAAATTTCGAAATCGAGATCGAAATCGATAAATCGATAAACCGATATCGATAAACCGATAACAAATAATCGATTCGATTTATCAATAAACCGATTCGAATGCACACCCCTAGTCATGCTAACCAACACATGGATTAAATAGAAGTAAGTATGCTGGTAAACAAACAAATTCAAACATAAGTAACATGCTGATGAACACACAGATTTAAACAGAAGAAGCATGCTGACAAACACACAAATTTAAACAGAAGTAGCATGCTGATAAACACACAGATTTAAACAGAAGTAGCATGCTGATAAATACAAAAATTTAAACAGAAGTTGCATGCTGATAAACACACAAATTAATTGAATGACAATGGTAGAGACATATCAGTTAAGGAAGAAGAAATAGAAGGTGAAGTAGACAAGATTCAACAGCCTAGCCTTGGCTTTCAGCCGGCTAGTCAAGCAGTGATCACAAGTAGCAGAGAGATAGATGAGAGGAAAGTTTTGTGTGTGTGTGAATTAATTATCCTGTCCAAGGTAGAATGAGCGTGCATATACATAAGTTGCATGCTGATAAACACACAAATTAATTGAATGACAATGGTAGAGATATACCAGTTAAGGAAGCAGAAATAGAAGGTGAAGTAGACAAGATTCAACAGCCTAGCCTTGGCTTTCAGCCGGCTAGTCAAGCAGTGATCACAAGTAGCAGAGAGATAGATGAGAGGAAAGTTTTGTGTGTGTGTGTGAATTAATTATCCTGTCCAAGGTAGAATATATATATATATATATATATATATATATATATATATATATACGTAGTAGTAGTAAGTAAGTAAGACGAGACTAATAGACTATAGAACTAAAAGTAAAGGTAAAGGTAAAGNGAACTATTTCCCGTGTCTAATATAGAATATATATATATATATATATATATATATATATATATATATATAGGAGTCGAATAGTGTAGGTAAATAAGGCAAGGCAAATTGACATTGCAAAAATAAGGTAAGGAAGTAATCAAATAATCAATCAAGCTTGATTAGGGGTAGGAAATTAGGAAATTATACCATAAATAACTCTAATTGAATTTCAAATAAGGCAAGAAGTAGGTTTGAAAATCAATTAGGGTTAGAACCCTTAAATCAAGTAATCAGCTTCACAAATAAGGTAACACGGGTAATCAAAGGGCCAATCAACTCACAGATAGACAAGAGATGTCATTTAAGAATTCGGGATTAAGGAAAACAAATCAGAGATCAGTAAATTAGTTTACTACACAAATGAAAACCTAGATAATTAGGTTAATCATTCAATTACTCAAATAATAACGGGAAAAAGGTTGAAATCAAACACTAAATAGTCAAGCAATTGGCCCAGAAACATAACCATGCTAGAAACATCAGCAGAAACATAAAAACTTCAGAAAACCTTTTGCAAAAACAGAAGTGGAAACCCCAAATAATTAGAAAGATACTTATGGTTGATTAGTAGCAGGAAGATTAGGAGAACTTTAAAGAAATAGCCATGGAAACAGAAAGCACTTCAAACATACAGAGATTCAAACAACAGAAATCAGAGAAATCAAAAACCTAAAGTAGCGTAGTGCTAATAATCGGTTAGTAGTAGAAAAGTAAAAGAACCTTGAAGAACAACCATGGGAATTTGAAAACACTTTGAACATGCAGAGGATTGAACAACATATAATAAAGAAATCAAACCTAAGATAACATAGTGCCAGAAATCGACTAATAATGAAGAAACAAGAAACTCTTTAAAGAAAAATCGACGAGGAAGTTAGAAACTTCCAGATCTACAAAGATCTGGATGAATTCGTATTTGAAATGAGGGTTTTGAAGAAATAATGAAAGGGTAAAGAGAATCCAGTCTCAAACAAGAGATTTGAACCGTAAAAGCATCGAAATAGTAACACTCAAAACCATAGACGGACTCTCAGAGAGTCTTGAACCAGATCTGGTTAGATCTCTTCGAGATCTTTCCAGGAAATCATAAAAACGAGCAACCAGGAGACGTAGAAGATCAGTAGGAGCCTCAAACGGCCATGGAAACCCATAGATCGAACAGGAATCAAAGGGATTAGGGCTAGTTTTGGGTGGCGGCGGCTACGGTTAGGTTTAGGTCTCAGAGAGACGGAGAGAATTAGGGATTTTAGGGCGGCCATTTGTGAATAATGGATAGGGTTTTGGGGGGTCATTTGGTGAAAATGGTAAGAAGTGATGGTGGCCATTGATCTCTATGATCAACGGCTAAGATTTAGAGGGTTTGGGGTCGGGTAGGATTTACTTGGGCTAGGGGTAATTGTTTTGGTCCTGGGGAATTTTGGGCTGCTTTTGGGTTAATATTAAGGGGTTTGGGTTGGTTTTAAAGGTGGCCAGGTCTGAAAAATAAAAGGCTATTTGTTAAATACCCAAAAAATTGATCAAAATATTTTATAAAATAATTAACAGATTATAAAAAATAATGTTCATCCATAAAATGCTTTAAAATAATTAATATTTAAAAAATATAAAAGGCTATTTTCTGGTAAGATAATGTAATAATGCATGCATGGGCTATAATTGCATAATTGCAAAGTAATTGCAATTATAACCCCAAAAATACAAATGTGGCTATTTGCGAAATAATAGTACAAATGCAAATGATAAAATTAAGTCACAAAATTATTATAAAACTATTTGTGATGCAATTAGTGATTGTTTATATAAATAAAATGATGGGATAAATTAATTAATAATCACTAAAAAATGTAGAAATTATGAAAATATGTCAATTGATGCTGATGCATGGTTTTGAAGGCATATATGCATTTTATAAATATTATTGGGAAAAATTGGGTATCAACAGCTGCCCCTCTTTACCCGGGAAGGATGAAAGAGTTTTCGGGTAAAGAAATGATGGCCAATTTTGACCGATTAGGATATTTCAAAAAATGGAGGCCGAACCCCGGTCTCTAAGCTGCCTACATGTCCCTGCCTTTACAGGAATCAGGCCATGTGTAGTTATGGATTCATCGGCGGAATATACCGATGAAGTCATCACAAGAACGGACACGAGCCTTTGGAATGGGTGGAAAGATGGTTATGGTGAGCGGTCAGATTTGAGATAATTTGAAAGAACTGGAGCGGGATTGCTCCTGTTGGGGTAGCGGTTGCTTATCGGGTCACTTGCAAGGAAAGAGATACTACAAGTATATATTTGTGCGGAAATTTAAACATGATGCAGATTCCCTTCAGACCGTGAGAATTGTCTTTGGACGGTTGAGGATGACGTCCTTAGACCATGATGTCCTGGGCAATGAATTGTTTGGTGGGGGATTCGCAGGCCATGAAATGATGTTCTCGGGCCATGAAAATGGTGCCTCCGAACCATGACGCCTTTGAATAATGATATGCAACTTTGAGAGATCCTCAGGCCATTGCATGGTGTCTTTCGGCTATGAGGATGATGCCTTTAGACAATGACGCCTTTGGACAAGTTGGCGATATTTCAGCCCATGAGATGCAATAATATGATGCTAAAATCAACAAGACAAGGCTTAGTCTTGTGAGGTTAAGGGAAGAGCTTAGCCTGAAAGAGGAGCGAATAGATAGTGTCGAAGAGACAGTGCTTAGTCTCGGCAAATAAAGGCGATGATTGGCCTTATGCAAATAGGAGGCAGAGCTTAGCCTCATGCAACATTTGGGACATGGCATAGTCCTATGCAGACGGAAGGCAGAGCTTAGCCTTATGCCAATATAGAGGCAGGGCTTAGCCACATGCAGGATTTGAGACAGGGCTTAGTCCCATGCAAATGCAAAGTAGAGCTTAGTCTTATGCAGATATGGAGGCAGGGCTTAGCCTCATGCAGATGGAGACATAGCTTAGTCTCATGCAAGATTTGGGACATGGCTTAGTCCTATGCAAATGGAGGCAGAGCTTAGCCTTATGCAAAATGGAGGCAGGGCTTAGCCTCATGCAGATATGGAGGCAGGGCATAGCCTCATGCAGATATGGAGGAAGGGCTTAGCCTCATGCAGATAGAGACAGGGCTTAGCCTCATGCAGATATGGAGGCAGGGCTTAGCCTCATGCAGATGGAGACATAGCTTAGTCTCATGCAAGATTCGGAGGCAGGGCTTAGCCTCATGCAGATGGAGACAGAGCTTAGTCTCATGCAAGATTCGGGACAGGGCTTAGTCCCATGCAAATGGAAGGCAGAGCTTAGCCTTATGCAAAATGGAGGCAGGGCTTAGCCTCATGCAGATATGGAGGCAGGGCTTGGCCTCATGTAGATGGAGACAGAGCTTAGTCTCATGCAAGATTCGAGACAGGGCTTAGTCTCATGCAAATGGAAGGCAGAGCTTAGCCTTATGCAAAATGGAGGCAGGGGTTAGCCTCATGTAGGGTTTGGGACATGGCTTAGTCCCATGCAAAAATAGAATAAATAGCAGGTGTATGCGGTAAAATCGGAGGGTCCGATTTTCGGCCTTTATAATGCCTCGTAAGAGAAGCTCTCCAAAGGCTCGGGACTACGGTCGAGATTCACCCTGAAGGGCCATCGATGCCCAACCTTGAGATGGTGCAAGTCGACTGCTATGATAAAAAAGTGGGAAGTTCCCTAGGCGCACGACTAGGGCTGACAAAACCTAGAGGTCTAGCTCTGACCCGTATCAGGGCATTGAGTAGCTATACCTGCCCCATATCTTTGTAATTAATGCTTTTGTACTATGTTCCCCCTCATATATAAAGGGGATCCCTTGTCATTTGTAGGGATCTGTTGCTCAATACAAAAGACACAAGAACATCCTCTCTGCTCTGTAGCATATTCTCTTGATTTTACTACTTCATTTATTGCTTACATTCATCGTGTTTTATTTATTGTTCTTCATTTATTGCTTATCATTGATCATAAAGGGCCACCATCAAAGCTCTTGTAACTGTTATCTCTCCCTCGATTGCCCCAAATCGGCCATCCAGCTCGACCCCGAGGCCTCGCAATCGACGGCTCAAGACCCCCGATCCCAACCGTTTGGTTCGACCATCATACCGTTTCTAAGCTATAATCCTGATTTCTAACCTTTTACTTAGCATCCATCTCTTAACAACTAGCATAAAAATAGATCACGTATTTTTAGAACCTCACAATCAAATTTAATTGTTATTACCATTTTCACGGTAAACAGTTTGGCGCCCACCGTGGGGCTAACATTAATAGTGATTATTTTCTTGCTGGTTTAACCACGTACCACAATTTATCTTTTACTCTTTTTCTGGTCCAAGATCTTTTGATTTCAGGTCAAAATGTCTAACTCAGTAAATGCTCGTGAAAACATCGATCTCGAAGACCATGGGGAAAACGGTGTTGACGTCCCAGGTGTTGGTGTGGCACCACGAAACCCTGAGGATGCACCCGAATCAATTCCCGTGGACGCGGTTTCACGCGACGCTCAACACATCGAAATAAGCTCCCACACTAACAGGAGCATACACGAAGGAGACCAACCAGAAACCCAGAAAACCCCAGCTAGGGAAGAGCAGGATGTTAGCCTTCACATTATTTTTGAAATGTTGCAGGCACAACAACTGGCTATTGCTCAGCTGCATAGTCACCAGAAAACTCCTAGCACGGTAGCACCGGGGACGGCTCCCCTAGCGAAGCAGGTACCAGAGAGGTCAAGCAACAACGGGTCGACAACCGACCTCGCCATCGTAAATATGCTCGAGGACCTCACAAAGAGGATCGAATCGGGCGAAAAGAAGATAGAGGCCAACGACAAGAAGGTCGAGACCTACAACTCCAGGGTCGACCAAATTCTAGGCGCACCCCCGGTCTTAAAAGGTGTGGATTCAAAGAAGTTCGTACAGAAGCCGTTCCCACAGGAGGCGGCCCCGAAACCCATTCCAAAGAAGTTTAGAATGCCCGACCTTCCGAAGTATAACGGAACCTCGGACCCCAATGAGCATGTTACTACTTACACCTGTGCGGTGAAAGGCAACGACCTGAGGGACATGAGATCGAGTCCGTCCTACTGAAGAAGTTCAGGGAAACTCTTTCTAAAGGGGCAACGATGTGGTATCACAACCTGGCCCCAAACTCGATAGATTCTTTTGCCATGCTGGCGGATTCATTCATTATGGCAAATGCTGGTGCCATCAAAGTAGCAACAAGGAAATCTGACGTCTTCAAGATTAAGCAAAGGGAGAATGAGATGCTGCGAGAGTTTATATCTTGCTTTCAAATGAAACGAATGGAACTACCACCAGTCTCCGACGACTGGGCAGTGCAGGCCTTCACTCAAGGTCTGAATGACCGAAGCTCGGTGGCTTTGAAGCAGCTGAAATAGAATCTGGTTGAATATCCCACCGTGACCTGGTCGGACGTTCACAACCGATACAAGTCAAAAATCAGGGTCGAGGACGACCAACTAGGAGCCCCCTCGGGCTCAGTATACCTAAGCAGGCTTCTAGCGAAGGAGCCAAAGCCAAACAAAGAAAGGTACCAGCCATACAATAAAGACGGGAGAAATGCCCCGAGGCGCAACATACCCTGCAATGATCAAAGGATGGATCGAGGACAGAATTCTCGGGGACTCATCATCAAAGCCAGATTCGATAAGCATACGGGGCCAACGGAAGCACCTCGCCTATCGGAATACAACTTCAACGTCGACGTATCAGACATCGTGTTCTCCATCAGTAAAATTAGAGATGCCAGGTGGCCCAGGCCTGTACAATCATATCCTTCACAAAGAAATCATAACTTAGTGTGCGAATTTCACAACACGCACGGCCACAGAACCGAAGATTACCATCAGCTCCGGGAAGAAGTAGCCCGACTACTAAGCAAAGGTCACCTCCAAGAACTCCTCAGAGACCGGGCCAAAAACCAGTTCCGGGAAAGAGAGGCGACCAAGAAGAACAAAACAAATGAGCCACAACATGTCATCCACATGATCTTAAGAGGCATCGACGAACCACAGGAACCCACGATCAGTAGAACAAAAATATCCATCACCAGAGAAAAATGAACTCGGGGTTACATACCAGTGGATTCCCTCACGTTAAGCGACGATGACATCGAGACCTTGTCTCAACCTCACAACGACGCGTTGGTAATCTCTTTCCTTGTAAATACATTTCAAATTAAACGTGTACTCGTGGTCCAGGTAGCTCGGCCAACATTATCAGGTCGAGAGTGGTAGAGCAGTTTGGGCTGCTCGACCAAATTGTGCCCGCATTTTGAGTCCTCAACGGATTCAACATGGCGAGCGAAACAACAAAAGGGGAAATCACCCTCCCAGTCAACGTGGCCGGCACAACACAAAATGCCAAATTCCATGTCATCGAAGGAGACATGAGGTACAATGCCTTGCTCAAAAGGCCATGGATACACTGCATGAGAGCATTACCGTCCACTCTCCATTAATTGATGAAATTCCCGACAAAAGAGGGGAAAAAAACCGTCTACGGGAAACAGCATGCGACAAGGGAAATGTTCGCAGTGCACGATGTAACACCGACACTAGTGCCTCCACCCTCGAAGGAGTCAAAGGATTATCAAATAGTAAAATAGCGATAGCAAGCTACGCCCTCGGCTAAGTCTGAACCAAACGAAGCAAAGGACCGTACCGTGTCCTCATGACAAACGATCGAAACATATAAGGGGCCGAAGCGCCATCAGCACTAAGGTATGATCGCCTCCCCTTTTTCAATTACATCTTACACTAACCTAAGTGCAGGTATCCAATCGAAACAGCTGAAGCGCCTCCCAACTCGAAGGCCTTTAGGTTTCAAAAGCATGTGTTGCACTCTTTTCCTTCGATCGGGTTTTTATCCCAAGAAGGGTTTTACCGGCGAGATTTTTAATGAGGCATCACCTATATGCTACTTAAGGAAAACTCAACAAGTATTCAAGGCTTCTATTGCAATCAACCTCGAATACTGGGGGGCATCCCCCCAGAAGATCACCTTCTCGGAGAAGCTAAGATATGCTCAACAGGGTCTCAATAGGAAAAACAATGTGTCGGGCCAAACGGTCGAACGAATTGTGCCCACATAGAATAACCGAGCCCTCAACACCAATGACATGTATGCTTGCACCAAGCAATCGAAGAATAATTTCAAAAAGCATTTTGCATTTCAAAGAAGCTCGGTATTTTTGCAAAAACGGCTCCTTTGTCAAAAACATCCCGAACACTCGGGGACTGCCTGAATGACCTCCAGGCCGGAGCTCTAAACTCATAAGCCCTCAACGAGGCAACATCAAAGTCACAAAATGGCTCCAAAGCCAAAAGCTCCCTGAGCACTCAGGGACTGGCGTCAAAATCGCACGGCCTCCGGGTCAGAAACTCCGAAATCGTAAGCCCTCAATGAGGAAATACCAAGTTTACCAGTAATGGCTCCCGAGCCAAGGAACCCTCGGTTACTCGAGGACTATCGCCAATCGCCACTTATTAAAAACCCGAGGCCATAAGACCCCAAGCGGGCAGACTCGGTCTTGTAAGACCTGTATAAGGCAACAACAATATCTGTAAGACCTCAAGCAAGGCATGAACCACACTTGTACCAAGTGACAACATCTGTAAGACCTCCAACAAGGCATGCCGCGCTTGTACCAAGTGACAATATCTGTAAGACCTCGAGCAAGGCATGAACCATACTTGTACCAAGTATCCAAAACCGTAAGACCTCAAAAGCATGTAAAACTTGTAAGACCTTACTAAAGGCATAAACCCGATCTCAATGTTAAGGCTATATATCGAACTTGTAAGACCCCTAAAAGGCATACCCTCGATATAGACGCCGAAACTACTTCACTCGGGACTAAAAGACTGTGGCCAAACACAAATGACTACGGTCAAAAGGCTGTACCTGCCAAACTAACGCGACTCGGGGACATGCAACCGTCACTACAAAATCACAAGCCTTCAATTACTTCGAATCTACTTCGAAAAGAACCAGTTAAACATGCTACCCTCGACACAGGCAAAAGAGCTTCGACCATGTCAGCTCCAAACTACGGGCTTCGAGCTACTCAGCCACCGAGACAAACCTCCTGAGGTGCTCGATCATCGCCACTTAATGACTCATAATCGAGGTTTTTATCAGACCGTCGAAGAGTCAGGCAAACACAATCTCAAAAATCCTTAACGAGGGAAAAATAAAGCCTATACTAAAGGTTGCATCGACCCAAAGCGTTAGAGCCGTTGTCGCCAGCTCACACAAAAGGTCACATCGACCCAAAGCGTAAGAGCCATTGTCGCTAGCTCACACAAACGGTCGTACCGACCCAAAGCGTTAGAGCCACTATCGCCAGCTTAAAATTCAAAAACTTGAGGGTCGAATGAGCTTGAGCCGACCCGACTCGGAGACTGAACCCAAAACAGTTGACCAAACATGCCTAAGAGCAAAAGGATAAGAGCTTGAACGCCGGCTTATACTAAAAGGTCGCATCGGCCAAGCGCGTAAAAGCCTATGGGCCAGCCCAATGAGCCTCAGTGCCATACTATAAATCTAAGGTTTCCTTCTAACTCAAAGACCAGTTCACCTGACTAAATTCAAGGAAAAAATAAATGCAGAAGAAATAAAACCGCAAGGTTTCCTTTTATACACATATGCGAGAAAACACAAGCTCCATTTACAAACGTACTTTGAAAGTGATATATACAGAATCGGAAAGTGAAATCTATGTCCCCCTTGGGGACTATGGCCCGTTGGTCTCATCCTCGCTATCATCGGCATCGGACAAAAGTGCCTTAGCGCCACATTCGTCTGCCCTCGCCCGCTTCACCTCTACCGAGAGGTCAAAGCCCCTAGCACGGATCTCTTCGAGGGTTTTCCTTCAAGATTTACACCGAGCATATTCCTTGCTCCTGCCCTCGCGGTCGAGAACCTTTCTCGGCTCAGCTTGAGCATCGGCAACATCATTCAAATAGTCTGCCACTTTCTAGTCAGTTGGGGTTCGGCTCATTATGGCTTCAGCCCAGGCATCCACAACCTCGACATTTTTCTTCAAAATCTCATCCTCGAGATTCATAATCATATCTGTTCGAACCGAGCTATTATCACTAACTAAGCGAAGTTGAACCTCAAAAGCGGAGGTTTTAGCTAGAGCACCCTTCCACGCAGAAGCCTAAACCTCCACCTGAGCCTTTAACTCATCATACTCGCGCTTGGCTCGGCCAGCTTCGTTCCGAAGGCGCTCCAGGTCCTCCGTCCTCTTCTGCAACTGAAAAGAAACAAAACATTAGCCTCAGGAGCTAGAAGGAGGAACACACACTCATACGGAACAAAAACTACCTGCTCCTTCAGGTAGCTCTCATAATTCAAGCTCCGACTCGCCTAGTACCGTAAGCGTGCCAACTCGTCTTCTCTCTCATCACAAAGAAGCCTGAAGGACTTCTTCCCATCCACAGCTTTCCGCAGCATGGCCTCACGACGAAGCAACTCGGACTTGAGCTTGTCAAAAGCCTATGAAAGAAAAGCTCGACAAGAAAGTAAAAATTACAAGACTATAAAATCAACACGGACGGCAAAAATCTCACCTTAGAATAGAGCCTCTAAGCTTCCTCGAAAGTTGAGTGCACATCTACTATTCCGACTCCGTCCACGCCAAAAGAACCACACCCGATGGGGACGCGATCGCTCAGCATATGCGGCTCCTAGTCTCGGTCCCCCCTCGAAGTACCTTCGATGGGGGAAGACATATCCTCGCCGAGCCTCCGGCTTGGAATCAACTTGCTGTAAGCACTGCCATCTTGCAAAAGCCCCTTTTGCTCATTATTATCGCTCCGAGCCCAGGAGCTGGCTTTTCTTCTCCCCCTCCAAGAGGCACGGTCTCGCTCCAAGGGATTCCCCGACGCCTATGGTGATAAGGTTAGTATGCGTAAAAAGAAAACGCCCTTAAAGAAGCAAATCACACAGCGCATACCATGGTGTTTGGCCTCCTATCTGCCCTTAGACAAAACTCGCCACTTACGCTAATTGTAAGTCGAGAAAGTCGCCAGCTTCCGAGCCCAGTCCGTCAGGTCGGGGACCTCGTACATCGTCCATGTTATTGTTGCAGAAAAGGAAAGGAAGGAGCATTTACAGAACTTATCCGTGCCATAAGCAAAACTACGAAGGTACGAGTATACCACTTACGTGTAAAATTCCACTCCTCAGGGAATGACAGAAACTCCACGGGGATAACATCAACGGTCTGTACTCGAACGAATCTGCTCATCCACTCTTGATCTGCGTCTTCTTCGTCATCAACAATAAAGGGCGGGGTGGATCGGCATCGTAAGGTTAGAAGACCTCGAGGGTGAAAGGGCCGGTGCAACCTGATAAGATGACTGAGTGTGAATTCAAGTCCCGCTCTCTCCGCAAAGAACCTCATCATAAATACTATCCGCCAAAATGACGGATGAATCTACGCCAAGGTGACCTGGTATTTCCGACAGAAATCAAGCACAACCCTATCAGGGGGCCTAGCGTGTAGGGGTACGTGTACACGTTCAAAAACCCCTCAGCGTGATCCATAATGCTCTCTCCTGGGGAAAGTACCCGCAGTACTACCTTCTCCCCCCATCTGCAGTCTCTCCTCACCGATTCGAGATGCTCCTCTCCCACCAGGTAAATAAACCTTGAAACATACTCCCGATGACCCGAGCGTCCTGGTTAAAAAGGTCTTCAAGGGCGGAACTCCCCTCTCCTCGCCGAGCGGACCTTGGTGCGGCTGCCACAGCTGTGATAAGACTAGAAAATCCGAGCAGAACCCTCAGAATCGAAATAGTGAAAGCCTTGACACAAGAAAAGAAAGTTCCACAAAGGAAGACAACTACTTGAAATAATGGAATGATCAGAAGGGGGAAAGCAACCCTATATATGGAAAAAGCAGCGACCTCCGCATCAACCAAGTCCCGAGATGGTACCCAATCTCGAGGACCTCCATTGTGAGCATGTGATTTTTGCCCTATACGAAATACTCCTATAAAATCCCAAGAAAATAATTTTTTTTTGTTAATTATTTGCCATTTTAGGAATTTTCGTAGAATTTTATTAATTGTTTGCATTCTTGTGCACGTTTAATTTTTATTTAAAACATGAAAATACCAAAAATACCATGCATTGAATTTAGGCTTTATTTTTATATTTTTAGGATTAATTAGTAATTATTTATTTTATAAAAAATAAAAATCACAAAAATAGCTCATTTTACATTTTTGCCTTTTAATTTTTAGGTTATTGGTTTTTCTCTTTAAATTTAGAATTAAGTAACTTTTATAATTATTGTAATTAGGTAATTGGTTTAATTTTACAATTTAGATAATTTAGGATTTTAATTTTAGGATTTTTAATTGAAGAAACAAAAAGAAAAGAAAAAGAAAAGAAGGGGTAAATCGAGAAAGGGGTCTTTTAATTGAATTGGGCTGCCCCCATACCCAAACCCATCCAAGAAACCATCCAAACCCCAGCCCAAATCCCTTTTTAACAAACCCGTCCAAGAAACAACCCAAACCCCATCCCAAATCCCTTTTTAACCGACCCAGGCCCAAACCATCCCTATACCCGGTCCAACCCCTCACACCCCAAACGATACCGTTTGCCCTGATCTCATCACGATTGTTGGATCATTATGATCCAACGGCCCAAAACTAACCCCTCATTTTGTATTTAACTGTCCGAATAGATCCCCCCTAACCCCAAAGACTCATCTCTGTCTCTCATCTCTCTCAAAACTTCGAACCCTAGCCGCCCTAAAATCCATCGCCGGCTCCGCCCTCCTCCGCCGTGGTCCGCCGGCAGGGAAATCGCCTCACGGCGGCGGACCACCACCAATCCACCCCAAATCAACCGACTCCCCTTCGTCTCCTCTTTATGAATCTCCTAACCAATTTCCCCAAAACCCTGTCAAACCCTTCGAATATTAAATCGATATCGGAACCCTCAAAACCTTAAGTGTTCTAAATGGCCCCAAATTCGCACCCTGTAATCCTTGCACCCCTCTAATCCCTAAACCACCATTAGCCCCATCCGAATCGGCCTCAGTTTGATCGAATTTTAAATCTCAGATTCTGAAACCCTAAAAAGTCTGCACTGGTTGATTCCGGAAGGTTTAACGGCTCAAACTTACATGAGTCAATTGCTCTTGACAAGAGCAATTGATTCATGTGGGTTTGGTTTGTTTTCAAACCTGCCAGAATCCGGTCAAACTCCGGCAAGGTCGACCAAGTCCAGCATATTTCTTACAGTTAGCGTAGGTAATTCCCCTTTACTTTTCTGTTTTTTTTCTTTCTTTTCTTAGGTTTTCTTTTCCCTCTTCATGTTCATATCTTTGTTTAGCCGCATGGTTTAGGGTTTTTACCTGTTTTTTAGTTGTTTGCTTACACTTTGTTCACTAGATTAATCAAAGCATGATTGGCATAGGTTTGTTTTTAATTAGAGTTTTCGATAAATTGGTTACTCTGTTTTTCTCTTATTTTTTGTTCTAATTCAAACTCTGAAGTTGATCAATAGTCCTTTTGGTTGATTTTTGATTAGCTATTAAAAATATATAGCTTAGTTTATTAATTTATTCATAAACTGATTAGTTTAGGATTTCTTTGCAGTTTCATGTTAACTTTTGTAGATGCATTAGTCGTTTTAAACCTAGTCTTTGTTTAGATTTATTTAGATAATCACTTTTGTCTGCTAATTAGGTTAGTCTTAAGTTTGAATTTCATCCTTTTTGGTTCTGTTTGTCTTTCTTGATGGTTGTTGTCCCTGATTTGAAAATCAATAGGAACCTTAGGGACCTAATTGAACTAAAAGAATTTAGGTTAAAGGTGAAATAAGCAGTAACTTGAAGGGTAAAATTGGACTTTTACTTAGGCTAAAAATCAGAAGTTTCCAAGAAATGGTGCAGCTGTATTGTACTATTTTCAGCTCCTAGGATAAGGAATATTCCCCAAAATATAGGCCTAGGCAGCCTATATATATATAGGCTCTTTCATTCTGAAAATAATTAGACAATCATACACAATCATTAGACAATTAGCATTATTCTCTGCATAAAATTCCTTTTTCCTCTGAAAATTTAAGATTTCAGAAAACCTTAGAAATATTTCCAAAAACTTCTCCCTTTTGTTCATAAGCTGAAAACATTGTTTGAAATTGGAAGTTTCTTGGATTCTCTTTGGGGTTTTTTCTGTGGTTAGCTGCGGTTGAAGTTTGGTTTTGCCTTTCTGTTGCTGCTGGTTTGCTGAGCTGAGTTAGAATTGCAGGCTGCCTTGTTTTCTTTAAGCTGGTTTTTCCCTTAGCTAGGTATTTTTTCTGAACTTTTGTATGCTTGGATTGAGATGTTTTGAATGAAAAGCTGATTTCCTTAGACATTTGAGCATGAATAAAGTGAGATTGTATACTCTTGCAATGATTTTGGGATTTCCAGCTTGTTTAAAGCTTTAAATCTACTTTAGTCTTGTCTTCTGCTTATTTGCTTTGTTCATTTTGTGTAATGGTTGAAGTAAGAAGATGCTCCTTAGCTAAATATTCTGATTCTTGATTCTTGTTTATTAGAGTGATGTCTTTTTTTATTTAAGTGCATAACTTGCTATTTACTTGATGTCATCCGAGTTTGGTTTGCTAAGTATGAGCTGTAATCTGTGAGTTTGGCCACTAGTTGGCCAAATCAGCAGGTTAATAGGCTAAGAATTGAATGTTTGTTATTGGTAGCATGCTGAGTTTAGATCAACCTTTTCTAATGGAGAAATCATGTCCAAAAAGAGGCGGGTGTTCATTAGTTTATTAATTACATGGAAAGTTGTAATAGATTAGTTGTTACTGTAATAGTTCATGTATTAATAGGTTATAACATAATGTTCTAATTCTGGAAAGTTTCCTTTTCATTTGGAGTGCTGTAATAAGCTAGCTTCTAATTTCATGAGTTAAGAACGACTGCTGTTAGATGTGTAATTACTTTGGCCAAGGCCATAGGCCAGATCTTCAAGGTCAGTTTCTGTGATTGAAGATGGGCCAGACTTGCGTAATGAGCCCAGATGGGGAAAAACAAAATCACGACAAGTCTGGGTCTAGGCCATTCGGCCTAGGCATTGAACCCAACAGCCCGACCCAATCGTAGATGCTTCTCTTGTGAATTGTAGGATAAATACATGTCTTATGACTTGCAAATCATGTATAGTATAATTAATTTTCAAAGAGTTATGTTTTGATTCTGATTTTTTCATTTAAAAGTAAATTCGCTTAAAGCTTTGATTGATGCGTATACTATGGCTAAAAATGCAAAGGTAGATAGGCCCAACTAGAAAACACATAGCAACTGGGCCGCCTAAATTTAAGCCCAATGTGGGCCGCTTGATTCAGATTCAGCATGATATCCTGAAGTCTTTTGACTTCTGGGCCAAATCGTGAGCCCAATTACAGCTTTCAAAGCTGAATTGTTTAAGTAGTGAGCCATTGTTGGCACAAAACAATTGTTCAAGAGTAATTCGAGAGCTTAGCCTTAAGTTAAGAAAAGTCTTAATTTGGACTTCAATTAGGACCCTTAGCTACTAAAAAATGCAACTCCCTTTGATAAAAATAAGTTGAGGCATGCCATGCCAAACAAAACCTATAATTCATGGCCCTCAAAAAATTAGACTAAGAGATAATACTTATAGAAACGTTTTGAGGTGTGCCATAAATAAATAAATCATCCATGGCCCTCACAAATGTTGCTATTTTTCTAAAAATTGAATCTTCGTAGTTGCTTTAGGCGCGTTATTAAAATAATTCATCATAGCTACGGGCACGGTTCCCGTGGCGTAGTTGTGATTTTTAATTACTAAATTCCGGGTGTACATTTCATGTGACCCAATTTCAATCTTCAACAATGTTAAATAAAGCGTGTTGCGAACCACCAGTGCATTTCATGTAGTGTGGTTTATGACGTATTTTAAATAGCATTGAATCTTCCTAAAAACAATTTAAAGCGGTTTATAAAGGCGAAAAAATGCAAAATAGGTTAAAACATGTAGTAAATCAGATAATAGGCCGATTTTAACAGTTTAAGCGACTGTGCTAGAATCACGGAACCCGGGAATGCCTAACACCTTCTCCCGGGTTAACAAAATTCCTTATCTAGAATTTTTGGTTTCGCAGACTTTTAAATAAAGTCGAAATTTTCTCGATTTGGGATTTTAAAATAAACTGGTGACTTGGGACACAAAATAAACTATTCCAAGTGGCGACTCTAATAAATTAAATAAAATAATCCCATTTCGAATAATGTCACTTTAATTGGAAGAACTCCCTTATATAACCCCTCTCGGGTGGTAAAAAAGGAGGTGTGACAGCTTGGCGACTCTGCTGGGGAATAGAACCCAGAACTTTTGTTTCAGGGTTCAAGAATTCGAGCTTAGAATAACTGTTATACTTGGCTTTATTTATTATCTGATTTTTACATGTTTGAGCCTAATGTGCTAAAAGCTGCCTTTTACCGCTTTGATATTGTTTGAACTATATAAACTGTTACGAAACCCTCCTCTCTCTGAGTCATCTAAATCATCTAGGAAGTGTGCACTTCGTGTAACTTCTTTTCTGTTAGAGTCATATCCCAATTTTAGAACGAGGTTCGGACAAGTTGCAAAGCCGGTGAAGCTTCTGTATTCCCGGTACGATGCCCCCCCTCGGCTCGAGCTGTCCGCTCGGGTAAGCCAGGTCTAGAACAATACACCCAGGGTTTTAAACCTAGTATAACAAACCTCATGCCGAATCCCTAGTAGGAACGCTTGTTTGTATCACGTGCATTTGACTTAGGGGACTCAACACAGGGGTTGGGTCCGCCTAGGACAGGTGTACCCGAAATCAAAAGACCATCCTGATGCATTCTACTTGCTACTTGTGCATTTATTTGCTTCGAATTGCATGTTGACCGGCTTCTAAAATAATGGAGAAAATTTGGAAAAAAACAAATTAAGGTATGAGAGAGATAATTACCCGTCTTTGGAAAGTCTGGTATCCAAAAAAGTACCGAAACTCTGCCGAAATTTTGAAAAAAAAAAAAAAGAAAAAAGGAAAATTGTTTCAAAAAGAAATATTTGGTATTGTTTTCTACTGCGTCAAAACTACCCGAACTACGCAAGTTTAATTCTCACCGGATGTGGGATACGTAGGCAACCCTCACCGGGTCTAACTCCATTTTTACGAAAATAACCCAAAAAAGAAAAATGTTGTTGTTTTGTCATAAATAAATTAGGTAATGTCGTTCTTATCTAAATAGCCAAAATGTCCCCAAAAAGGGAGCTGGAAGGCTGCTTTTGCAAGGATAGCCACCTATGGTTCTTTTTTAAATTTTGGCCGATTAGCAAACACAGCCCTAAAATCTTCTTTCCTGAGGTGCTGAAGGACCGTATTTGCAAAGGCGTTTTTTGTTTTGAAATGAAATTTTTTGAAAAACTGATAATTTTCTCATGAGTCAAAATAAATCATGGTCTTTTAACCAATCACTCTAAATAAATGTGCAGGATGAGCACTATTGAAAATGAACCTTTCACAGTCCTCGAAGAAATCCCATTAGAACTCCATATGTGGTGGAACGACTTAGGGAAAGTCAGCAGAGATACTGTGGTAAAAGCTTTGGGCGGTCTTGTTGGTCTCCTAAAAATTAAACTGAGGTTGGATATAATTGAGGCTTTAATACCTTTTTGGGACCCGGCGCATAATGTGTTCCATTTTTCTGATTTTGAGCTAACCCTTACGCTCGAGGAAATAGCGGGCTATGCCGGTCTTGGTGGGAATGTCAGAAGTCGGTACCCAGTGGCACCAAGAGCGGTGACTCCTCATAAGTTTCTGGACCTTCTGAGTATCAGTCGGTAGGTTAAAGATGGAAATCTATCCGAGGGATTTTGCATACTTCTTGTACCGGCGTTATGGAGATCCCCACGGTTTTGAAGCTCCAGATACTGGTCTAACTCATTCAGGGAACAAAGATAAATGGGAAGCACGTCGGGGATTGGCTTTTATAGTGGCATTCCTGGGTATCTTAATTTGCCCAAGAAAGGATGGAAATATAGAGTTGGGCCTCGTGGGAATGGCCGACGTCATGACTAAAAAGGCCAATGGCACCCTTGTTCCAATGATCTTAGCAGAGATTTATCGAGCTCTAACTATTTGCCGAGAAGGGGGAAAATTTTTTGAGGGCTGCAACATGCTTCTGCAACTTTGGATGGAAGAACAACTTTGCCATCGTCCGGGGTATATGAACAATGGTATGACTGGTCTAAGCTGCATTGAAGAACATGAAAACTGGGTGATGGGTCATGAGTTTCCAGAAGGTACGGAGGCATGGTTCGCACATTTGAGCTCCCTAACCTCAAGCAAAATTGAATGGACATTCGGTTGGCTCCCGGTCACTGAAGTCATTTACATGTCAGTCGAGGTGTGCTTTCTTCTATTAAAGGGTCTCCGGAGCATTCAGCCATATGCTCCACACAGGGTGCTACGCCAACTAGGCAGGTACCAAACTATCCCACATGATGAAGATCTGAGCCGACAAGTCATCGAACTAGGTCCGAAAGTTGTGTTCCCGAAAGGAAAGGTTCGCCAAATTTGGAATCAGTGTAAATTTCTAGAGCCAAAGACTGCAGAAGCCCATGACAAACCCCACTGCCGTCCCATGGAATTACAACGAAGTGGTAGTGACATAAAAGGGAAAAGAGGTCCTGGGGGATGCAAATGAAACTAACCAAGCTGAGAAATACCTTAACTTGGAGGATTTGAACAAAGCCAAAAAGAAGCGTTTCCTGCTCGAGAAGCCCGTCAGCGCTGAGGCCGAAGAATTTTTCCCGAAAATGAAAACTGCGGACTACAAGGTAATAGACCAACTCCGGAAATCTCCTTCACAGGTCTCACTCCTGTCTCTACTGGTGAGCTCAACTGAACATCAGAAAGTGTTGATAAAGACCCTCAATGAAGCTTATGTTCCGATTGAAACCACTGTTGAACAACTGGAAAGGATGGTGGAAAGATTCTTCGCAGTCAACCAGATTTCATTTAGCAAGAATGATTTGCCCCCGGAAGGGGCTGCCCACAACAAAGCCCTTCATTTGACAGTTAAGTGTGAGGGGTACTATGTGAAAAGAGTCATGCTAGACGGCGGATCCGGAGTTGATATCTACCCTCTCTCAACTTTGCAAAGAATGGAGATTGGGACTGAGAGAATCAGGCCTAACAATGTCTGTGTGCGTGCCTTCGTTGGCATGAAGAGAGATACTATAGGCAAGATCGATTTGATTTTGACTATCGGTCCTGTGGATTTCGACGTGACATTTCAGGTCCTTGACATGGAAACTTCTTATAATTTCCTCTTGGGATGGCTTTGGATTCACGCGGAAGGGGCCGTACCTTCCACTCTCCACCAGATAGTGAAATATGAATATGAAGATCAGGAGATCGTGGTCCACGGAGAGGACGAGCAATCAATTTATAGGGACCCGTCAGTCCCATGTCTTGAAGTTAGGGAAGGTAGCGAGCATATAGTCTATCAAGCTTTCGAGGTTGTGGTCGCAGATCAATGTGAAGAAGGAAGCCCGTGTCCTCAACCATTTCTCTCAAATGCGTCAATTATGATTGCTAATGAAATGATCAGGCATGGTTTCAAGCCCGGGAAGGGGCTTGGGACATCATTGCAAGGTATCACAGAACCTATCACTCTGGTTGCTAGCGAGAAGTTCTTCGGTGTGGGTTTTTACGCCACGCCAGCTGATGTAACATGGGCAAATGAGCGAAAAAGCAATGGTTGGGTCTTGCCTCAGCCAATCCCACATCTGTTCAAAACATTCGTCAAGCCCAAGTACACAGAAGAGGAAGATGAGGCCTTCAAGGCCGAGGAAATTTAAGAAATCTGTGGAGCCATGAGGCAGATGTTGTATGAAACTCACATGGTCCAGCCGGGAGAAGGCTCGAGCACCGCTGAGGTGCAATATATGGGGCCCAATGCCAAGTTGCAAAACTGGAAGACTACTCCTTTCCCAGTCAGGCGGGAATCCCGGTAGTCCAGTCTTGCCACCTTTTCCACATCACAAGTTATTCCAGGGTGTAATAGGGGTGTGCATTCGATTTTGACCCTTATCGATAATTACTTATCGATTATCGGTTTGTACATATGCTTATCGTTATCGTTTCAATAAGGTTTCGATTTTTTCGATTTCGATTTATCGATTTTTGGGGTTTATCGATTCGGTTATCGATTACACCAGTAAGAAAATTTGCGGAATTCCACGGAAAGTATATCGCTATAAACACGCCTAACTAATATGGACCAAAAGAAGCTAAAATAAGACGAACACCGTTTATAACATAAAAATTGTGTCAACAAGCACATGCAACGAAACTAAAGTAAGGGATCAAATGTATGCCACCAACACTCCAACGGTATAAAAAAAATTAAAAATACATCATCACGGCTAATTCTATTTTCCATTAATTTGAACTTCATTCCCTTGAGCTTAAAATATGATCATTCCTTAAATATGATAGATGAAATAATAGGTTTAGCGACTTAGGGTAAAGGAAAGGGTATTATAGAATAAGGGTTAAAAAAAATTATAAAAATTTAAAAAAAATTAATTTTTTTAGTATTTCTTATCAGTTTATCGATAAACCGATAACCGAAGAGGACAAAATCGAAATCGAAATCGATAAATCGATAAATCGATAAAAAATAATCGATTCGATTTATCGATAAACCGATTCGAATGCACACCCCTAGGGTGTAACTCGGATGTTTCTTTTAGTTTATTGTCTTAAAGATTCCAATGTAAACCCTGCTATCTTCAAAAATTCAATGAAATGAAATCAATATTTCATCGTTCACGAATCTCTTTCTTTATTCTTTTTGATTTTTGTTACTTTTTCGTATTTCTTCTTTCAGTTCTAATAATGGCAGCTTTAACTAAGATGACATGCTTGCGGACTTCATGCCCAGAGCCAAACACGCTGCCTAATTGTGAAATAATGAATCAAGAACCCGAATAGGATGAAGATGAGGCTTTTAGGGAAATAAACCGAGAATTGGAACAATTTGAGAATAAGCCAAAGCCAAATCTAAATGAAACTGAGCCAGTTAATTTGGGTAGTTCAGAAGAGGTCCAAGAAACCATGATAAGCATTCACACATACAAAAGAACTAGGGATGCACTGATCCAACTTTTGTTTGAATTCAAAGATGTGTTTGCTTGGTCCTACGATGATATGCCAGGATTAAGTTTTGATCTATTGGTGCACAAATTGCCAACTTACCCCGATTGCCGCCCTATCCAAAAAAAACAGAGAAAATTCAAAACTGACATTAGTGACAAGATCAAAGAAGAGGTCACCAAACAGTTAAAAGCGGGTGTGATCCGAGTGGTCCGATATACCACGTGGTTGGCTAATGTGGTCCCAGTGCCAAAGAAAGATGGGAAAACCCGACTGTGTGTTGACTATCGGGATCTGAACAAAGCAAGTCCCAAGGACAACTTCCCTTTGCCAAACATCCATATCCTCGTTGACAACTGTGCCAAACATGAGATACGGTCTTTTGTGGATTGTTATGCTGGATATCATCAGGTCTTGATGGATGAAGAAGATGCGGAAAAGACAGCCTTCACCACACCCTGGGGCACCTATTGTTATAGGGTCATGCCTTTTGGTTTGAAGAACGCCAAGGCAACCTACATGAGAGCTATGACTACTATCTTTCATGACATGATGCACCAAGAAATCGAGGTGTATGTGGACGATGTGATCATTAAGTCCAAGATGCAAGATGACCATGTTCGGGACCTGAGAAAGTTCTTTGAGCGTCTGTGCAAGTATGACTTGAAGCTAAACCCAGCTAAATGTGCATTTGGACTTCCGTCTGGGAAACTTTTGGGATTTATAGTCAGTCGGAGAGGCATCGAGTTAGATCCAGCAAAGATAAAGTCTATTCGGTATTTGTCTCCTCCGAGAACCAAGAAAGAGGTCATGAGTTTGTTGGGAAGGTTGAATTACATCAGCTGGTTCATTGCCCAGTTGACTTCCACATGTGAGCCCATATTCAAGCTGTTGAAGAAAGATGCAGCGATTAAATGGACAGATGAGTATCAAGAAGCCTTCGACAAAATCAAAGAATATCTGTCGAATCTGCCAGTCTTGGTTCCAACCGAACTTGGGAGGCCTTTCTTTTTGTATTTGATAGTCTTGGAGAATTCCTTCAATTGTGTCCTCGGCAACACGATGTGACCGGGAAGAAAGAGCATGCAATTTACAATTTGAGCAAGAAGTTTACTAGTTACGAAGCCAAATACACTCTGCTGGAAAGGACTTGCTGCGCCCTAACTTAGGTCGCTCAGAAGCTCAGGCATTACCTGCTGGCCTACATCACTTACCTCATCACCAGATTGGATCCGTTAAAGTACATATTCCAGAAGTCGATGCCCACAGGGAGGTTGGCACAATGGCAAATCCTGCTCACCGAGTTCGACATAGTCAATGTCACTCGCACGGCAATGAAAGCTCAAGCTCTAGCGGACCACCTAGCTGAAAACCCTGTTGATGATGAATATCAACCTTTGAGTACTTACTTTTCGGACGAGGAAGTGAATTTAGTTGAGGCAATTTCAGAAGACGCCAATGCTTGGAAAATGTTCTTCGATGGAGCTGTGAACGCAAAAGGTGTCGCGATTGGGGCAATCTTGATTTCACCCACCGGTCAGCACTATCCATCCACAGCTCGACTTCGGTTTTCTGCACAAACAACACTGCTGAGTATGAAGCCTACATTATGGGCATGAATATGGCAATTGACCAAGATGTGGAAGAATTTGTAATCATGGTACATTTAGATTATCCGACAGGCTCAGGGAGAATGGGAAACTCGGGATGTCAAGCTTATACTATTCAGGCAACATGTGGAAGATCTTAGCAAACGGTTCAAATCCGTCGAGTTCAGGTACGTCCCTCGATTTCACAATGAGTTAGCCGATGCACTCGCTACCTTGGCCTCGATGTTGCCGTATCCTGCAATGTCCACATTGACCCGTTGAAAATCCAAATCCGAGAAACGCATGGTTATTGCAATACGGTTGAGGTGGAGCCAAATTTTCAGCCTTGGTACTATGATATCAAGAGGTTTTTGAAAACAAAGGAATATCCCGAGCAAGCCAGTGGAGACAAAAAGAGAAACCATTAGAAGGCTTGCCGGTGGTTTCTTCTTGAGCGGAGAAGTTTTGTACAAAAGGACTCCAGATTTGAACCTTTTGAGATGTGTGGATGCCCAAGAGGCCGGAAGAATCATGAATGAAGTACATGCAGGAGTATGCGGACCTCATATGAATGGATACATCCTTGCAAAGAAAATCCTTCGAGCAGGGTATTACTGGATCACCATGGAAAAGGACTGCTTCAGTTTCGTCCGAAAATGTCATCACTGTCAGGTACACGGTGACCTGATTCATGCGCCACCCTCAGAACTGCATCCTATGTTGGCACCATGGCCGTTCGTTGCTTGGGGTATGGTTGTCATTGGGCCAATCGAGCCAAAAGCTTCAAATGGGCATAGATTCATATTGGTTGCCATCGACTATTTCACAAAATGGGTTGAAGCAGTCACTCTTAAAGTTGTCACCAAGAAAGTTGTGGTAGACTTCGTGCACTCCAACATCATTTGCCATTTTGGTATCCCTACAACTATCATTACAGACAATGCTGCAAACTTGAATAGTCATTTGATGAGGGAGATATGCGAACAATTTAAGATCATGCATCAGAATTCTACCCCTTATCGACCCAAAGCTAATGGTGCCGTTAAAGAAGCAAACAAGAACATCAAGAAGATTCTCAGAAAGATGATCCCGAGTTCTAGACAATGGAATGATAAGTTGCCATTTGCATTATTAGGATATCGCACAACCGTGCACACATCGATTGGAGCAACACCCTATCTATTGGTTTACGGCACTGAAGCCGTAATACCGGCAGAAGTTGAAATCCCATCTCTCTGAATCATCGTTGAAGCTGAGATTAAGGATAGTGAGTGGGTCAAAACCCGTCTAGAACAGTTAACCCTGATTGATGAAAAGCGAATGGCCGCAGTCTGCCACGGGCAGTTTGTTGGCCCAAGTAAAGGTTAGTTTTGAAGACTGACAAAGGAACTCAGACATGAACCAGGTCCATCCCGCAGGTCCATCCCTCAGGTGCACAAAAATGGGCAGATTCAAGCATGTGGGATGCACGTGAAGGAGATAAGCTTAACTTGGTGTATTTAATATCTCCTGATCGAAAAGGTTGCATAATTGATAAGGAGAAGGACTCCTTACTCAAAGAGAACACTATCCAAGATAGGGAAGGAGTTAGAAGTTGAAATCAACTAGAACACTTCCACCAAGGAAGAGTTGCATCAGAACTCTAGTTATTTCTTCATCTACTCACTCTCTCCCTTGCAGGATGTTCTCCCCTTCAATTGGTTGCACAAAAACGCCGC